>NC_081143.1:10503520-10820893 GCF_958295425.1 Solea solea
CACAGATGATCTTGATGGGCCACAGCACCGAGCTGTGTGATGACTCCCCGTCCCTGACGGCCACGGGGCTGGTTCAGGCCTGAGGTGGGCTCTACGCATGTGTCCGTGACACGGCTCCCGTCACATAATAGTTCAGCTTGACTGTTGGTGTGTTTCTATAAAAAGAAATCTGACGAGAGAAAACACATAAGAAAAGTGGGACAAAGTATTGATGACGACAAAAAGGTGAATGTTTCACTATTGTAAATATTTTTTGATTGATCTTAAAAATGAGCTAATATTTTGTTATTTTTTAATATATGCCTTTATCAAAAATGTGTTTTCTAAATTGACATAATTTCATATTGTTTTAATGTACTGTTTGTCATATGTAGAGTTTTTTTTTTATATTGTTTCAATCCTGTATTTTAAGGCAACCTTGGGTGTCTTGAAAGGCGCCTATAAATAAAATATATTACTGTTATTATTATTATTATTATTGATAATAATAATAATAACAATAAAATTGCTCAAAACATTTGACCTTACGTGTTGTGATGTATTGCAATTGCAATTTGATTTGTGACATAATTTGATATAAGACGATGTTCAGTTTAATTTTCATGGTGTAAGTTTAAAATGTCATTGTTATTACCTCTAAAAACAAAGAATGGAATAGAATAGCTGTCAGAGCTGGAAATGCTTTTGTTCCACCTTCAGATAAAGGTTACTGTATCCTATTTCATGAATGAGCTTGAAGAGATTGCATGCGACTTTGTATGCGTTTCAAACGTTTAATGTCTATATATGATAGAAAAAAGAAAAACAGCCAATAAATGAAACAGAAACAGATTTCTAGGGAACTTAAGACTGGGTATTCAATTCAATTCAATTCAACATCATGGAGAGCAGAGAAACCCAACAATTCACACAATGAGCACTTGTGTGAGAGAGAAAAAAAACTCCCTTTTAAGAGAAGAAGAAATCTCTGACAGGACCAGACTCAAAGATGTGCAGCATCTGCCTCGACCAATTGGGGTGAAAGGAAACATGGGGTGGAGGGGGAGAAAGGGGGGAGAGAAAGGACAAGAGGGAAGTGAGGTAGAGGCAGAAGAAAGAGACCAGGAGCATATATACAACAATTGTATCAAGTTATAGGTTTAGACAGGACAGTTCTGAGTCAGTGATGACGTGTTTATAGAAGTATGATGTCATTTATATAAGCTGCAGCGGATGACAACTATACTGATATCAACTTTAATTATAGCATAATAATAATGTTGATGATATGATATGAATGATAATAGCCTAAGAGATAGGGTGGAGTGGCTCAGTGGTTAAGACCAGTACCCTGTGTGCAAAAGACATCATGGTCGCAAGTTCGACTCGACCCCTGGCTGATTGTACTCAATTCCATTGTAAGTTGCTTTGGATAAAAGCGTCTGCTAAATGACACTTAACGTAATGTAATGTAAAGATGGTCCTGGTTTCCCTGAGCTAGCTATAAGCTTTATCAAAAAGGAAGGTTTTAAGTCTAACTTTAAATAGAGAGAGTGTCCGCCTCCCAAACTGCCATCAGCTCAGAACCTGCGAGACCAGGTTCATCCATCTACTTTTTGGAAACTCTGGCCAGAAGAGGTCTTCATAGAACCTCCGCTGTGCAAACAAGGCCATGAGACTCAACTATAGATAAAAACATAAGGACTGAGGTGCAGACAAATAGCAGCAGGTCTGGACTTTAAACTGATGAGTCCAAATGTGAAAGCCAAAAAATGTGGCTGTATCAAATGGCAGGAGAGTGTTAGAATAATGACAGTCTGCAGGCAACAGTGAAGCACGGAGGTTCCTCGCAGATTTGGGGCTGCATTTCTGCAAATGAAACTTTTGCACAGTTATCATTTCAGTGTTAATCAGAATTCATTTTCCTCCTCGATCGTGAATCAAACTTCTCAGAATCCGTGCTGCGAGTTAAACCAGCACAGAAATAAGACTTTTAATGAAGAAAAAAAAACTGAGTTGAACATTTTGTGTGATAACGACTTCTAATTTAACATTTATCAAAACCTTACCTTTAAAGATAGTTTTAGTCATGTAAAATTAAAGCTTGTTATGCAAGTGTATTCCCAGTTATCTTAAATAACTGTTACTAAGAAACTTATGTTAATATGTTTTTAATGATGTAGATTATATTTAGAAGTGTGCGGATTACGTAAATGTGTCGTGTCACAACATTCGTTCTTTTCTTTGCATCAGTCACACATCCAAGTTTCCATGGCGATGGAGAGTGTTTGGCCGTCACCGCTGGCTTAATATAAAGTTGGTGACTTTGATGACAAACCACCCACCAGAGAAGAGACACAATCACAGTCAGCAGCAACTCATGGCAACACACACACACATTAAGGTCAATTTACATAAAGCATAAAAAAAACAAGATAATCAAGGATAGAAACAACAAATGTCAAAAATAAATAAAAGAGGTGAACGTCACATCAAAGCAAATAAAACAAAAAAGATTCAAAAATAAAAGTCAAATCTGAGATAAAAGCTTAATTTAAAGAGAATGAGAAATTATTTGGGTTTAGGTTTAAATGGAAAGCTAAACTAAACTAATGTCAGTCTATATAGTATAGTGTACAGGTACACAACATCTGGTGGTCTGATCGTTCATATATATATATTGAACGACCACAATTACGGAGAAAGTGTCATAATTCATAGGCTGGTATTTATTGTTATTATTATTATTATTATTATTATTTTTACCTGAATAAAAAGTCAGAAAGACAAAAAGAACTAAAGCTCCAACTAAATTATGTGCAAAACAGCAGAAACTATAAGGAAAACATAGGATTTTGCCATTTCATAAACACTGTCAGCCAATGACAGATGCCATAATTCAAACATTTTTACAAGAAAATATATATTTTTTAAATTATCTTTAAAATTTTCCTTTGAAACATTAAATGAGTATTTAATGATCCATAACTAAATGTTTCACTGCATTTTCTTCCATTATCTTTTTTTAATGAACAGAAGGCCAGAGACATCGTGATTCATTAGTGGCACAATAAAATAAAAGAAAAAAGAAAAGGTTAACTCGTGGCGTTTCAGAGGATTTTTGACCTGGAGTTTACAGCAGGAATTTAAATATGGATTTAAAGAGAGTTGGAAACATTTTGTCTAATATAAGTACACTATGCAACAAAATATACATTATTATCTAATGGAAAACTGTGACACATATCTTTGTAGCTTTAGTAATTTACATAAACATTGAGAACTAAATGATTGGCTGAGAGAGAGAAAGATCAGAGATGCAACAAATACACAAGCCACAGCCTCATCTCTATACCTTAACCCTTAACCCTGCAAGCTTTATATTCAGGGTTATCATTTACAGCGCCACATATAGGCCAGGCATATGTACTACAGCGTTTTAAATTGTTTTAGGGGGGTTTGTGTGCATGAAGCCATTTCTTGAAACAATGCTGTGTTTACAAAAGATTGTACCGGGAAAGTTGAGTTTCCGTGTTCACGCCCCTCCTTCTCCTTCCTCTCCATCTCCATCATAATTGTCCTCCAAATTGTGCCAGTGACCCTGTGCTCCTCTCCTCCTGGCCCTGGGTAAGTCAACTCCCTGGGCCCCTCCATTTTGGCCCCTTTCTTCCCTGTCCATCTCTTCCTCCACATGCTCTTCCTCTATCTCCACTTCCTCCTCACTTTTCTCAGAGTCCGACTCATCCGAGTTGTCGTCTTCCAGGTAGCGGTAACCTTTGACCTGGAAACACAAGCGGCAAGTTACGATTAAAGTTAAAGCACAACTATGCAGGATTTTTGCCCTAATTTAACAACTTCAGAGTCATTGTGGTGGTTAAATGTCTTGTTGTGAGGGAGATTGGGGGCTTGCTACACTGCCCCTTACTGTCTGTTAGCGGAAATAAGATCTGGGCAGACGACCCGCAGTCCTCAGAATCAGGTCTTACGAGAAACATGAATTCCTTCACAGTTAGGTACCAGCTATAAGATCAAGGCAGGGATAACGTTATATTCGGATTCTTTAACTGTCTAAGGTGTAAGAACTAATGGTGAGAGTGCAAACGGAGACAAACTCCTCTTTTTAAGCAACTGAGTTTTAGCCAATTTTAGCACCGTTTCTTTCTCATACACACAGTCCACATAACGTTAACTATGTTTTACCGGTTTGTCATCGTTGCCTGCTCATGTGATAATTCTCTGCTGCTGCTGCGACTGGTTACCTTGTGTCGTGGTCGAGGGATACGAGGCAGTCTTGGACGTACATCCCTGGCCAGCCGGCGCTCCATCACCCAGTAGCAGTAGCAGGACAAGAGTAAAATAGCCATAAGGATGGAGAGTTTGGCCTAAAAAGATGCAAATGGTGGTTGTTATTGTAGTTTTCCTCTGTACAAAAAACATACACTTAAAAAAAGGCCAATGTGTAACATCTAAAGCTTTGCTTCTACACATACGCATGAAGCACCGGAGCATGGACCTGTGCAGATGCTGCAAAGTGCACAAAGAGCTGAAGACGGTGTACAAGAAAGTAGTCTGTATAAAGAGTAAGTCAACAAGATTACATCTGCATACCTCTATACTAATTACTGGAAAAAATACAATGACTCACTCTACATTATAGCCTTATATTTACACATTTAGTTTTTATTTTTCACACCTCACACATTTAATGAGCGAGAAATGTGTGACAGACGAGGGAAGTCTCTGTGCGAGTCTCCAGATGAGATGCAACTTGCTCTCCGTGCTGATTTATTTTAATTGTGACAGAAAAACGCCTCGATCTACTCAGCCAGTCTTGTCACTCATTACACTCATTGTGCATGCAGGTGCACAACATAGCAACAACGTAGAACAACTGTTGGAGCCCTGACACCTTACATGGTGATGATGTCATATCTGGATATGAACAAGGCTTTATGTTGAGATGGTTAAGTGCAATCAACACTCCTCTGCTCATCCACCCTCTGTCCCAAGTGCATCCTCCCCCTTATTTATGCACTGGGTTTCTTCATTTTCATAATCAGCTTTAGGGCAGCAACAATTAATCGATGATTAATCAGTTACTAAATTAATTGCAAACTATTCTGAAAATAAAATAAATAAGGTCAATTTTTGGGTTGTTTTTTTTCTTCTTAAGCGTGATTTTTCTCTGGTTTCTTTATTAAGTGGAACATAACTTTGATCCGTAGCACATGTCGACCCAAGAAGGCAGCCTTCATAAACTATGCACATATAAAAAGGATCACTCAAAGGCTACTGAATCTTTTTCTCATTATTTTAAAGCGATTATATTATACAGGGTTCCTACACCTGTATAATAGTTCTTCAAATTCAAGGACTGTCAAGGATCCATGTCTATTTAGGGCAATTTTTAAAAGCTTTCAAGAGCCTTGAATTCTTTTTTTTTATTTTAAATTGACAAACTTTTAAGGATTTAAAGGACCAATGGGACCCATAGATACAAACCAACTGTTTTTTTAAATGCAATCAGTGAAAAAACATCTAACCAAGTCTATTATCACAAGGTGGCAGCAGCAGCAAGCATTTAGTTAGTGGACTGCATATTTATGAAATATTTTGAATGCATCTTAAAGTCGCTCTTCTAAGCTCAACATTCTGTGAACCCTGCATTCATTTCACTAACTCTCATGGGCTGGAGTTTAGAATATTCAATAAATAATACCATTGAATATCCAAATAGCATCTTCATCTTCTTCCATTTTATACTTCACATGAGGGTCGTGGAGGGCGCTGGTGCCTCTCCCAGCTGACATTGGGCGAAAGACAGGGTACACACTGGACAGGTTGTTGAATGTTTGCCACAGAGACAAACATTCACTCTCACACTTATGGTCAATTTGCCTAATTGTGAAATCTGCTTGTTTCTGGACATGCACAGGGAGAACAGAGACGTCCATCTCAGTCACACAGTGGCATGGTGGCTAGCACTGCAAAAAGAACCAGGTTTGCGATCCGGTCTCAATGAGGGCCTTTCTGTGAGGAGCTTGCATGTTCTCCATGTGGGTGCATGGTTTTTTTCTCCAGATTCTCCAGTTTCCTCCCACAGTTCAAAAACATGCAGAGATTAACTGGACACTCTAGGTGTGAGTGTGAATGGTTGTTTTCATCTCTGTCCGTTTGCCCTGCGACAGACTGGTGACCTGTCCAGGGTGCGACCCCGCCTCTCGCCTTATGTCAGCTAGGATTGGCTCCAGCGGCCGCGTGACCCTCATGTGGAGGATCAAGTGGTAGACAATGAGTGAATGAATGAATGTCCATCTCAAATACAAACATACTAAGGTTTCATATATTTACTTTCTGTAAATAAACCCTGCTAAATGTTACACACTGAACCTTAAAGGCTGTCAAAAACAGTCCTGTACTGTACCCTCATAGGCAGGGAGGACCACAGGTAGACGACGAAGATGGCGATGGCCTGGAACCAGTGATAGATGGTGTACACAAAATCCAGGCGTTCCTTTTCCTCAGCATACAGAATACCGAGCAGAGCTGACACACACAGAAAACACACACAAACAGAGGAGTTCAAGCTGACACACGTCATGTGTGAGCAATGTTAGTACAGTACGTACAAACACCTCGGCAACGGCCATGACTCACTGCTGATGCCCGTCTTGTTCAGGGCAGTGCCGAGACCCCACAGTATGGAAATGACCAGCAGAGGGCCCAGATACTCCGAATACGACTTGTCACTCTCACGCTGTAGAGAGAAGACTTGGAGAGCCACCAGCAACACAAAGTGCACAAAGGCACCGCTCACCAGACACAGCCAGCGTGGGAGGCGTAGGAGGCAGAGGGAGAGCGAGGAGAAGATGGAGCTGGAGAGGCCGTAGACGACGATAAGGAGCCACAGCTTATCCAGGCCCAAAATACAGACACCATAGGACTATACAGAGAGAATTTCTCTAATTAATACAATTAAACTACTTTGTTTAAATCCAGTTTTTGCCATTCAGAGAAATACACAAAAAAACCTATGAAAGTTAAAGGTTCAGTGTGTAACAATTAATGCAGACTGTAGCAAACGTTACAAAATTGTGTCTCGCTTTAGTCACACTATGTGATTCTTCTGCGTCATCTGCTCAGCTGGAGAGTCACAGAGAGAATTGTGGGAATAGTTTGAACGTAAGGCATTTGTTAGTATTTAAAAGTTACACACTACAGCTTTAAAGCAATCATACAATTTCCCAAACACCACAAAGCTGCTGCAGTTGGAGTGGAGTTTTTTCTCTCTACTGACACCTAGTGTCATATTGTTTCAGCCTCGAGATAATATATGTTGTGATTTGGCCCTAAACAAATACAATTCCGGGTTCTTTCACCTTGGTTGACATCAAATTCAAGTGATTGTCATTGGGATCTTGGTCAAAGTCAGACTTTGTAATTTTCTTTGGTGAGACAGAGATCTTGGAATTTTCATGTCCCAGGCTTCATGTAATTTGCTCTCTCTTGCTTAACGTTACTCACTCATTGTTATGCACGGAATCTCACATCAACGGTGGAGAGAAACAATGGACTGTGTCCACAACACCGCTAGTAATTACAACTCGACGTTTGTTCTGCGTAAGCCTAGTCCACGTACATCATGCAATGCACGCAGGGAATGAAACAGTAGCTGGTGTCATCACAAACAAGGGAGAAATCAACTTGATTTCTTTCTTGCACAAAATTCAAGCACTTTCAATGATCCATTTTACGGCGATATTCAAAAACTGTCAAGGGCCTTGAATAGTTAAAATGTTCAATTTCACAAACCGTTAAGGTTTCAAGGATCCGAATTGAACTGAACACACAAACGTTTTGTTTTTTTTAATTTCTGCCAATTCACCTTTCTAGATGTTACACACTGAACCTTTAACAAACTGAAAACACAGTACCAGAGAGAATCCGCTGATGGCAAACATCGTTTCAAAGCCACTGTAGATGAAAAAGGGACAGAGCAGTCGCAGCCTGTAATCTCTCAGGTGTTTAAAAGGCAGCTGGAAGATGTTTCCCCAGCCGATGCTCCGGAGGTCGATCTCTTCTGTTGGTCGGTAGGCGGCGCCGCACAAGACAAGAAACTGTGGGAAGCATCAGAAAACAGTTTATTTTTAATTATTTTGACTGGCCACAGTGCTTTGGTCATGTTTTTGTGTAGAGTAAACTTTAAACAGGATCAATATCACTGAGAGCAGAGTGAAAGTTCATTCTTAATTACTTACACAAGAAGGAGAAAGTAGGGTAAATAAAATCTGGCCACTTTATTAGGTGCATCTGTTAAACTGCTTTGTAATGCAAATATTTAATCAGCATGTAGACATAATAGTAAACTTTATTTATATAGCACTTTTCTTCTTCTTTAGTCCATGTTGGTGTAATGGTCAATTGTCCGAATACTTTGAATAATAAAGGTGCAGTGCTACTTTCTGTGCTGTTGAATGGACACAACACATTCAGGTTTACTCATGCGAGTGTGGAGGGGATCTTACAATGACCATGGCCAGGAAGGCGAAGCCCATGAGGATACTCTCCACCTGGATGAGCAGCATGGAACGGGGCAGTCTGCTTAGCACAGTGTTGTTGAAGCCAGGGATCAAACCACTAACCGCTGCACCTGAGCGACGAAGACGAGGGTTCACACATTACAACAGGGGTGATGAGAGGGAGACAGAATGGCTAAAATGACATGAGGAAGTCGAGAGGGTAAGAAAAATGTTCACAAAAAAGCAGGATGTTTGTGTGAGAGTGGTTTTCCATTCTAAAGAGGCCATCTGTGTTCATGGGGCAGTTTGACTCTCTCAGCTGCTCCTGTTTCCTGCTGCTGTTTATACTCAAAAGGAGATATAGTTGCCAGAAGTGAGATCATAGAACATCATGAAAAGCTACTATTGCAGTATAAAGAAGCTTTGCAAGGCACTGATGATAATATAGATAATAGAGTCTGTGATAATAATAATGAATTGTATATATATAGAGAGAGTTTAAAATGATGAATATTCATGCATAATGTTACATTCCCAGTCTGGTATGACCTCTGGATTATGGTGGCTAATTTATGAGCAAACATTGGATCAATACTGCTGTAGTGGTGATATTATGCAGCAACAAGCTTGCCTAAATTTATAACCAAAAAGTTATAAACAAATAAATAAATGACTGGAGATAAAGTGACTTTACCACAGACTTTGACGTTGCTGAGAATGTGTTTGTTGTCATTGAGGTTGGTGTTGTTGAGGACGAGCCGCATGGGGAACTCGGCAAAGACAAAACTCAGCTGATGAGGAGAGAGAAGAATTTCTTTAACTATACAATAAGAATAATAAAAAAAAAGATGGCTGAGTGGAGACTCACTTGAAAGATGATGTGAAAGACTGACTGGAAGACAATGATGTAACGATGACAAACTCCTTTAGGAAGCTTCTTCTGCTCCTGCACATGTTCTTCCTTGTAGTTGACGTACTCGTAATACTGCTGCGCCATCCTGCATGATTCACATTCATTACAAAAACACACACACACACCTAATGTATAATAAGGTGTTTGTTTAATTTAATTAAAAATCAATCTCTTCTTATTTTGAGATCATGAGGGTAACTCAAAAAGTTCTCAGCCTTATGAGTGTGAGGGCCCCCTGGCAGCCATTTTGTGTATGTTACTGCCACTTTCTGTAAGTCTGCATCTTTGCAGACTTTGCCTGAAGAACTGATCATTTTTGACACAATTATTATGAATAAACACTCTGTCAACTGAGTCAAGAACTCAGTTTCAGTGGAAAAGGGAATGTATTGAATAACCACCAGGTGGCAACTCCATTGAATGAAAACTAGAACTCAGCTTGATTGCAAGTCTATGAAGATTTGTCTGCTCCTCACTTGATTTATAATGCCAGTAATATATTTTTTGAAGAGTTAATGGTTTTGGTCACTAGTTTCAGCCCTTCTTCAATAGCAACATGGTGTCAATTTAGTAATTTATGTTCCCATTTAGAGGGAAATGGGTGATAAAATCAGCACATATGAATGGACACCAGCATGATTGACAGCTGATATCGTCCAGTGGGAGCCGGTTGATGGTTGTATCTTACGTGTGTATGGTTACATGGTTTAGTTTGGTCATTGCATCACTGAGTGTTGAAAGTGTTTCTTGCTTTGAGAAACACCTTCACTCAGCCACACTTTCTTACCGAGTAATGTAATTGCCCAAAGAGGCCCAGAACGGCACGATGACCACGCCGATGGCTACGGCTGACGGAACCAGTGTGTAGTAACGCTCCCAGTAATTAGTTGAGACAAAGAGTGCGTAGATTCCTGAAGCCAGGAACATCATCCACTTAGTACCTAAAAACCTGAAAAAAAAGAAAAGATGCATATAGAGGGTGTAATGGTCAAACAAAGACATCCAGACTAAGAGGAATTTTTTTATTAATAGTGCTTACGTGGTATGTTAATATTTCGGAACCATGCTCAAATTTTTGGGACTACTGATGAAACAGTTCTGACAGAAATAATAAACATTTTCAGAATCAGAATTAGAAATATCATTATTATTATTATTATTATTGATCTCTGGGGGACTTGCTATATTGATTAAATTGTCTCTTATATCATAGGAGTGTTCCCCATCATACTTAGTTTTTTTTTTAAAACAGAAAGAAGCATACTTCACATTCTTCACAATAATAGAATAACCTCCTGTGTGTGGCAAGTTAATGCCACCAGGCAACATGAAAACAAAACACTGCTATACTGAGAAACACAGAGCGAGTCGTGTGGGGCTGATGTGAACTGATTTGGGAATAGTTTGAACAAAACAGATATATGTTTGTATTTAAAAGTTACGCACTACAGCTTTAAATTCTAAACTCTTAGAGGAATCGGCGGAAGTAGCTGGGGAGAGGAGTGTCTGGGCTTCCCTGCTGAAGCTGCTGCCCCCACGACATAGATCAGCAGGAGATGACGAATACAACAACATTGTACTATGGACATTTCTTAAACTTTGTTGTTTTTAACTATTCTCTGTTTCAATGAAGACAGCAGCTACATGACTGTGAATACAAATGCAAGCGCTTGCGTGTCTTTGTTTACCTGATAAGGACAGGTGTGTACAGCAGGCCTATAATGGGTGTCACATTAATGCCCATTAAGATCTTACGGTCGATGTCCTCCAGGCCGAGGTTACTGTACTTTACCTCCCGGTACGTCATGTCGTAATGAAGGATCAGCTGCATTTGTAGGAGGCCTGTGACACGCACACACACACACACACAATGTTAAAAGCACTTGTGCAGCGCTGCTTTGTTTCTCTGCCAATCTTTTCTCCTCCCACTCACCCATATACACACTATACACAATCATGGCTCCAACACTGGCCGCAACAACATTCTTGATGACTCCCAGCCTCTTCCTCCTGTAGTACTTCCTCTCCTCCTCCTCCTCATTGTACTCTGAATGTGGACCCAAAAACTCCTCCATCTGAGAAGAAAAGGTGGTAATATTTTATGTCACACATGAAGGAGCTGCGTGGTTTCCTCACACAGCTCAGGACAGCTGCTTTTACCTGGCCCTGAATGTTTCCCTCTTGTCCCACATCTAGCAGTTCATTGATGTCACCATTCAGTGGTGCTATAAAATCAGCATCATCTAGCTTCTCCTCTACATCAGTTCCATCCATCTGGTGACAAAAAAGAAACAAGCACACTCAGTAACGTGATGGATGATCACACTTGATGACCTGTAACAGCAAAAGCAAGGGTTAATCAGTTACAGCTGATAAAAAAAAAAGAAAAAAGACAGACCTTGTCCTGAGTAAATGTAAGACAAAGGAAATGTCTATTTATTTAAGGAGGCTGCAAAACCCGAACCCCGCCTTCATTAACTAGGAAGCAAATACAGTCTTTGAACCTTATCACTGGTGATTGACCACGGACTGAAATGTAATAATTAAAACATGGTATCAGCTGATTTTTCTGCTTCTTTAATGTGAATATGTACTGGTTTCTTTGCTCCATATAACAAACAAATCATTAAAACTGATTGTTGACAAAACAAGACATTTGAGAAGATCATCATGTCGAGGTTTGGGAAACACAGATTAACACTTATTTTCTGATAGGGATGCACAATATTGGACTTTTTGTCGATATCTGATATTCCAATATAACGGGAGAGCTTCATATTCAGCCGACTGTTTTAGTCACCAATAAGGCGAAGAGTTTGACGATAGACATGCCAGTGTAGAAACTGGTGGTCTCATAATATGGTCCACAATATCAATAATCTCACGATACAACGATTCTGTGATAATCAATATATTGCAAGACAATCATATAGCGACAATCATAATATCTGTCTAACTAAAGAAAACAAAAACTCTAATGTGAAAAGTTTCTCTCATTCATTTGAGCAGTGCCACCATGAGGAGACATGAAGTAGCGACACCCAGCAAGTAAAATTGGCAGGGACTCTTTACTTTATAGCACCTTAATTTATCAATTAAAATATAAATTTTTGCCCTGGTGTATTGATTATCGTATTGCACAAGGACGGACGACGATGTTTCACTAAACCGATATTTTGAGCCACCCCTATTTGTCACAAAGTTTAATGATTCTGCAGCTACTTAAAAAAATCTAATGTTATTGTGCATTGACTGCGATTAATGTCTTCATTCAGCTTGGACTATGAGCCACATTGTCATAAAGAGGATATGATCCTGAGCATGTTCTCTAAAGTCTGATCAGTAAATAGTTCCCTTGCTAAGCAATAGCCGTCAGTACAAGCATTAACTGCTAACAATGAACCAAGCGTAGATGGTAATGTCCCAATAGATCATCTCATTACTGCCCAATTATTAAAAAGGTGTGTGTGTGTACATACATATATATATATATATATATATATATGTAAAAACATACATATACACACATATATATATATATATATGTGTAAAAACATACATATACACATACATACACACATGTATATATACATACTTATTCTATATATTGTCTGAAAATCTGGTAACCACATCCAATATTTTCTATTTACAATCTAAAATCCTACACATCAAAGGCTGTAAAAATATTAATAAAAATCTGTTCGCATTTTAGACAGGAGTCATGTTGTGGGCTATTTATTTCTTCTTCATAGGAGTATTTGTGACATATTTGGAGAATTGTGTCTTTGAAATGACATGAAATGGCACAAAAACAGCTTCATTTAAAAAGCTTAATAGTTGATCTAAAATGACTGTATTGGACTGATGGCACAATACCTTAGAGAATGTTCGATATTGGTCATAAGAATAACTATTTAAAAATGAATATAACACTATTATAAGTAAAATCCCAGAACCTGCCATAAATTGTTTTCAACAGAAAGTAGTCATACATGTACATAACAAATCAGGTTTCTTTTGGGTACTAAGGCTTTTTTGCAATATACTAAAAATGCAGCGTTTAAGAGCGAGTGCTAACATATTTCATATCTCTTGAAAATGTCTGGTTTTAGCTATTCAAAATAATATTTGGTGTCCCAAAATTGGGAGGAAAAATAGTCAGAAACATTGTGTTTCAATTTATATTGTGGTTTGGGACATAAAGGTTTGTCATCATACATCATAACTCAAGTACTTGTTTGGTCCATAAAATGTTGAAAAATGTTCTCAGTGTTTCTCAAACCTGGAAAGGATGATGTTCTTACCTGTCTTGTTTTGTGCACAATGTTTCAGTTTTAATGATTTCCTTTTGAAACCAGAGAGTATTCACATTTAAGAAGCTGAAAAATCTGTTTATTAAATTAAATTAATAAATCGTAATAAATCATAAACGTGATTTATGTTAAAAGTTACTCTATAAAGACTCTAACATGTGCTGCATTTAGTGACCTGTCAAACAGTGAACATGTGACAAAACCATGTTGTTTTTCAAAATTTCCACACACACACACACACACACTCACAACCAAAAGACCACTTCTGTAAAAGTGATTTAACTGAAGTGAATCCTCTGTCACAGTTTTCCACAGCCCTATCAGTACAACTGACACAAAATATGATGTTCTTAAATATCAATACAACAAAGGTTCAATATACATGTATGACATAAAGTTTATATACTGTGCAATTAGCACATGCTGTAAATTAAGTAAATAAACTGTAAATAAAAAAACTTAAAAACCACAATTAATTGGTCTGTTCAACTTTCACACAGAGGCAAATTTCAGTCTTTAATTAGCGGTCATTTATCTCAATAATGATCAATATTTACCCATTTACAAAACTTAATATCATACTTAGCCTTTGTTTTCTTCACAAGTCACTGAAGGACAAGCACAATTGTTTTTAAATTTGAAACAGACAGCAAATTGCAGCAAATATAACTGGATGCTTCCATTTTTTATTGGTTCTATGCCAATAGAACCATATGAAATTAACATGTTGAAATAAAATCATATCATTAAGTTGCATCACAGTATAACTTGTTTTACAATATGTTTTTTAATAAGTTTTCACTTTGTTGTATTTTCACATTTTCATAATTGATTGATTTCCATTCTTTTCTGGTTTATTGATTAGTTGTTTGGTCCATAAAATGCCAACTAGTGTTTATTGGTGTTTCTGGTCAAATGATGTCCTCAACTGTCTTGTTTTATGGATCACAAAGTAGATCAGTTTTAAGGATTTCCTTTTGACATGGAGCAAAGAAACCAGAAAATATTCACAATTAAGAAGCTGAAATATCAGTAAGCTTGTTTTCATTATGACAAAAAAAAAATAAACTGATGAATCGCTTATTAAAAAAGTTGACAATTAATGTAGTAATTATTTAAGAGTAGATAATCATTACAGCCCTAATTGTGGCCTCAAAAACAAATATTTTTGTTGTTTGATTTTATTTGACTGAATAAAGCACAGTGAGTTGCATATTTGCATGAAATGTGCCATATGCATAGATAACAAGGATTATTCATTTTTAGTAGTTGTAGTCAGTGCCAGCCCAAGTCTTTAGGAGGCCCCAGGTTGTGTTTGAATTGGGGGGCCACTTCCACCACCTTGGTATCTCCTGTGCTCAACTATTTTTGATACAACTGTAACACAACAATCTATTCTTTATCCATTTAAAAAGATATGTAGATTTCCTTAATATCTTAAAATATTTTAACACACACAAACTATACAGTAAATATTAAACGTTACTAAATAATATAAATCAAATGGTATTCACAATATCTGTTAGAAAAACAGCAATTTTATATTTTCACAAATTGTTCAGTGCAAATTAATACTGAAATAAATAGGGCTGCAACAACTAATCCATTATCAATCGATTACTAAATTGATTCAATCAGTTTGAGTTTAAACAAGTTCTCTGGTTTTGTTTGTTTGTTGCTTCTTAACTGCGAATATTTTCTGGTATATTTGCTCCATATATCATTAAAACTAGTTCATTCTGGTTTCTGGACATTTACAAGTTCACACACCTGCGTTTTTTCTGTCAAAAAGAGTCTAAATGTCCGCTCCTGTTGTCATTTTGCGATAGTTTTAATCCGTGTCACATTCAAACACACCTTTATTTTCTTTTAATTACTCACACCTAAAAAGACAAAAAAATAAACACTCACCATGTCTGCAGCGCGGGTTTCTCTCCGTGGGTTCCAGTGGGGGAAAAACCCGTCTGTCCGTCAGAGAATGGCAGAGAGACACAGACACTGTGTCCACCACTGTCCCCGCAGACTCTTCACTCTGACTCTCAGGGGCTCGGTCGGTTCCTCTTTCAGGTATAAATAAAAGCATAAGTTTCACGAGGGAAACGAAAGTTAGTTGTCTTCACTTCCTCCCTCAACGTTCCTCTTAAAGGCACAGGCACATTTTAAAAAATAAATAAAAAAATAAAACTGTCTCCTCGTCACATGACCAACCATATGCTTGTTGAATCCAGATTCAAATAAGATTTGATTGTTCACGTTCATAACTACAAGTGTCATTCGTTTTGACGTGTATCATTGCTTTAAAAAAAAAGCAATGAAAGCAATTGGTTTTTGTAGCCATGAAATTTTAGTTGTAGTCTTGACTCGAGTCTTAAATTTGAGGACTTGAGACTTGCTTCGCTAATGTTGGTAAAAGACTCGATTTGATATTTTCTCAAATATTGACAAGTTTCCGCGGCCTTTTGTAAAAACCTGGCTACACCAGCGACACCAACATCAACAAGTGAAATTTCATTCAACACTTTTTAGGAAAAACGACTTTTCACCTAAAAGCTGAATCACCATATATCACAATAACAATATTTACAGTGGCCCCGAAGGTCAAAACACAACGACATTACAGAAAACACAATGATATGTTTTGTGAAATGTCGTTGTGTTTTGACCTTCAGGGCCACCATATCGGCTTCCTCCCACAGTCCAAAAACATGCAATATGGAGATTAGGTAAATATGACACTCTAAATCAGGGGTCTCCAACAAGTAGCTCTTGAGCTCCCAGTAGCTCACCACAGGTTTCAATAACGAAACATACCCCGCTTACATTTTTATCCAATCAAACTCAGAGGTGTCCCGCCCCTTCTAACACTAAATCATTATTTGCCAATGAGTTGTCAAACAGTTGCCCTGCTGTCAGCTTGATGAGTGTGTGTCAAATCAAAGTTCAGACATTTAAATGACACTTCAGTGGACACCTCTCTCATTGACTCTATGCAGTGCCAGTCATCTCACTAAATGGAAATACCCAGTATACAGCTGCACATACTCTTATGAAGTGACACAGTAGGGAAGATAATAACAAAATGAAAAGTTGGAAAATGGTTGGAGACCCCTACTCTAAATTGACCGTAGGTTCGAGGAAGAATGGTTGTTTGTCTCCATGTGTCTCTGCGATGGACTGGAGAACTGTCCAGAGTGTGACCCCGGCTATCGCTCTATGTCAGCTAAGATTAGCAAAGCTCCACCAGCAACCCTCCTGTGGAGGATAAAGCGGTAGAAAATGGATGGATGGAGGGATATTTGTCACAGTATTTCATAGAATAATAGAAAGGCATACAAGCAAATACAAGTTACTTCAGGCTGATATTAAGTCAAAATAGGACTTTGATACCATTATAAAAAAAACACTCATAATGTTACTTTAAAGTACAACTTGGTTTAATTGGGGTCAATGACAATGAAACACAGCAGCTCCTCTTCTACGCAGGTAAGCAGCCGTGTCACAGGGATTAGCAAAACAAAAAAAAACATCACAGTCAAAAACATGGTCCACAGACATACAGCTCAAGAGTCTACATAGGTGACATTAAGTCAACAAAAGTCCTTGTGACCAGGCTCGGCGTCCGGATCTTACAGTAAACATGTTCCATGAGAAGATATTTTGGTTCACACCATTCTGCTATACTGGACATTGTTAGCAGCCATTTTGACTGGTGTGACCATTCATGTTCATGATTTCCTGCTAGAACATGTCAATGTGTCTGCTGTGAAAAAGGCCCATTACTTTACTGCATGTCCCAATCCAAGGTTTAAAAAGGTACAGTGTGTAAAATTTGGCAAGATTTATTGGTATTACATAGCCTTCAGTTAACATCAGAGTTTCCGAGATGGAAATCTGAAAGTAATAAAAAACAATTAATTCAACCAATCAGGTGATTTTTACACTTAATAAAATTAAGCATCATTCTTTTATTTTTCCTTTTACACACAGTGGACCTTTAAAACAGATGTAACACTACGCCTGCTTGTAAAAAATATGTACCTGCACCTGGATATCATGCTGTGGTTGTGACCTTGTGAAGAGGGAACATGTTTACTCTCAAAACAAAACAAAAAAAAGGACAGTCCAAAGGGGAAATGAGGTCAAAGACTTGACATTTTCAAATCAATGGTGTGCGTTTCAAACTGTTGCATGATCTAGATGTTTGGTAAAACTCAGTTTCTGCAGCAACAACAATGTATTTCAGTTTCTGCACACATGGCAGATGAAAACAAGAAAAAAGTATGTATGACTTAAAAATAACATAACATGTCCTAGTTTTTCTTTATTTTCAGTCTTTCTTAGGTAGCTGCTCAAGCACTAAGCTCCAGGCTGTAGAACAGATCAAACTGACCCAGAGAAGCAGTTTTAAGATGTACAGCCGTTCCACCAGGTGTTCCAGTGCGTTGTCCAACCCCTTCTGCAGCTTCTCTTAATGGCCTCAACATTTATTTTAATTTCTTTTATAAGTTTCCCCATCGTTTACATTAAAACCCTAGCCCATGCAAACCCCAGCTCATGACGTGTAGTAACCCCCCCCCCCATTCCACATCATTTCCTTCATCAGCGCCTCTATCCACTCCCAACAGCTGCTTTCCTCATCACCTCTTCGTCCTGGACTGAGAGCTCTGTCAGTTTGCGTCCTAGCCTCTCGTGAAGGTCCAAGTATTTGGCTACGCAGCGGTCCAGGCACACAGACTCTCCCTTCGTTAGCTCCGCCTCCTTGTAATGAGGCGGTACACACTTCCTGTGGCAGGCGTTGGTCATTCTGGGAGAGAAGGGAAAGTGGGTAGGTGTTAGTCACAGTCATCATTATGACTTGACAAATGTCGGGGACATTAATGGTGCCTGAATAGTCATTAACTTTTAACTGCACACTGGTGTTTGTATATTTTGTTCCTACCTGATGCAACTGCCATTCATATTAACAAAGTATGTTGTTTTTACTCTTAAAACCTCAAACTATAAAGGCATTAAAGTATAAACATTACTCTCATGACAACGGCACAGAACTTATTCATACATTATTAATTTACCGGTTGGCAACGTCCTGTCTACAGTTTCTGACGAATCAATCTGAATCTTTTGTGTTGGGTAGGTGATCACCCAAGTATGTTCCCCATTAGATTTTGATTTAAATTAGATTCAAAATAAAAGTCAAATTACCTTATTAGTTAATTTGACAGGGATTATACTCTGTTGTGAATACAAATATAATCATTCCCAGAAAAAAAAAACTTACATAAATTAACCATCCTCCATTGGTTAAAAACAATAAATAAATCATAACTTTAAATCATCATCATGTGCAGTACCCATTCAAAATTTAAAAGTTTGAAGCCTGTCAAGCAAACTGTTCAACATATACATTAGACCAAGTTTCATAAAAATTACAATATAAAACATGAGTATTTTAGAAATCTTAAATCTGTAAAAACAGTATTATTATTTATTTGGCGAATAATCTGAACTCACCTTTTTATACATTTGAGCCAACTCACTGCTCTGAGAAGTGAGAAATTAATCCGTCATAACAACCAACCACTAATAATAATTTTTCTGTTCAGGAATACAAAAAATATGACTACACTCGGATATCAACAAACATGCCAATATCTGCTAATATGACTCATGACTAAAATATGAAGCTTTTTTTTTTTACACAATAAAGACATTGATATCTCCATATGCTGCGACCCCAATATGAAAAATATTATGCTAATTTCGCAACAGAAGAGACTAAATGACCTCTGCAGTTGGGCAAAACGAAAGATGTATATATTGGTAACGGTTATCAGCCCAAACACTCCCGATATATAGCAGCAAATCAGATATCAATATAAAATATTGTGCATTCCAATATATATCTTCAATGACATATTCAACAAGATGTCTTTGATTCAGGTTTAGTCAGAATTATGGACAGTGATCTTCAATATAATTATAAACTGACTTTCCCCATTCACATGAATGGGAAATGGGACATCATTTAACCTAGGCAGAGATAATATCTGACTATGTTCATTTTGACTAGAAGTAAATAATTGGGACATTTTCACAGCAGTCATTTTAACAAGTCACAGTAGGAAAATGTAAATTGACGATGGCTGAATTCCAATTAGTTTCCTCACTTTCAGTGAGCATGCCCGCGCATCTTTTTCTGCTTCGTGTCAAAATATCTGCAGTACAAAGCCCCGGTTACATATGATACATATCCAGATTAGCTATTAAATGATATAGAAGGCTTGTAATTGTGTGTTATCTAACTGAGGGGCAGCTACACGATTAGCGGTTAGCTCCACTTACCGGTTGTACATATCGGCCATCATCTCCACCTCCAGCTCCGCCGCCAGTTGCTGTGCCTTCATGGGATCCATGTCCGCGCTTCGGTGCTGTTCACCCCGCCTGCTGCCTCACACTCAGTCCGTCCCGGTGACCCTCCGCAGCAGACAGACAAGACTACAACAACCCGGTGCTTTTGCTGTGTAACCTTCAGCTCTCTCTCTCTCTCTCTCTCTCTCTGCGAGAAAACACGTGTGAACACAACTTCCTGGCCCACTTCCGCTGTCAATAAAGTTGAATTTAGAAGGGGAGCGAAATAAAAGTGTGCCATCTAATGGAGAGTGAGTGGAACTGTAACAATGGTTCCCCAAACTTTCTCATTAGGAACCTATATCTTTTGAAAATCGCAGCCATTGGTTTTGGTATGTGACTGTTATTGTTATTTATATTATTAATAATAATACTAATAATAATAATTAATAATCTATTAATATTATATTATATACTATGGATATAACAAAGTACATCATGCATCTTTCTCTTATATTAGGAACTAATTTCTAATTTATCTTTGACTAAATTAGTATATCTGTGGTACAAGAGCAGTTAATTAGGTTGACTTAATGAGGTTTTAAACATATCAAACATTGAGTTGTTTTCTTTACAAAAAATGAATAAAACCCTGAGTAATCTATACTTTACATATAAAAGGTTTTACAAAACTTGCATGAAAAGACAAACAGTTTTTTTAATAAACCATAATCGTGTTATTAACACAAATACAGGTTCAGAATATTTCTTTTTTAAACAGCTGTTACTGAAGTGCTTTCCAACTTTATCAGTCTGACAATTCAAATTTCTCTCAAAATGTAAAATTATTAAATTTATTAACAACCTATAATGCAAACAACATTAAGAACCCTTTTTCCCTTATTATCAAAATGAAACAACACTGTCAACCTTGTCTGCTGATCCAAATGACTGGGATAACCTGTGATGCAGACACACCACACAACTGTGTGAACTTAAATAAAACAGGAACTCAGAGAACTTAAAACTATACGCGTGACAACGTCACTCTGCCTCATCTCCTGTCACATCAATCTCGTTCATGTCTTCCTCCTCTTCATCTGGACTCATGTGCATGTTTTGGAGTCCATCTTCTTTCGTCTGTGTTTTGACTGGGGAGTAAAGCAGAACATCCACCTCCTCTTCCTCCTCCTCCTTTTCCTCCTCACAGCCTGAGGTCCTGCTGATCCCACAAGCCTCTAACAGAGGAGGACCAGTTTTGTGAGACAGGTCAGTGTGAGATGAGACTTCATCGTGCCCGGCAGTCTGCTCTGTTGTATTCAACTGACCTGCATCACAGGTAGTCCCTGTTTTTAAATAAAAAACAAATAAATAACTTATTTTCCAATGGTTTCAGTCATCTCTGTGTAACAACACACCATCAGAGTGCTTTTTCTGTCCATTTCTGTCACTCAACACATTATAAAGTGTTGCAAGGCAAAGTATAAATCGGGCTTAAAGCAGCAGCATGTACATTTTGAGGATTTTTGTAATTATTCTGTCTCTGTTCTTGGTGTTTTCAGTCTCAATCCAACCCGTTTGCAGTAGTCTGTCTCACTTTACTGGCGCAATGTTGCTGTTGTGTTTGTCCAGATTAAAAAAAAAAAAAAAATCACCTCAAGTGTGCAGTACAGGAATATTGCTAGTCTAAACGTGGCAATACCTAGAGATACAGAAAGAGTCATGTGGAGCTAATAAGCACTGTGTGAACTCATTTGCCAATGGTTTTAATCTAATGGATATTTGTTTATATTTAAAATTTACTGCAGATTTACTGTACTTTAATTTGACAAATACCACTTTACATTTCAAAAGGAAATATTGTGCCATTATGAGTTGTAAAATCTCAGACTGAGATTTTTTTTTTTAATGAAAGTGCTCTTCAATTCAGTTTGTTACAACCTATCTTTCCAATTGACAGCCATGATAGTTCCCATGAAGACGCTCCAGTAGCTGACGCTTGGAATAATAATAATAATAATTTGTCAACTTCTGCTGCAGGCAACAGACCCACAATGCTTATTAAAAATAGTCTAAATAGCTGGAGTTCAGTTGAAGTGTCTAATATCAAATCATTACATTCACTGTAATCAGAACGGAACAAACACCAAACCTTCATCAGGATTCTTTGGTGGCCTCTCCTTCTCAGCTGCCACCTTGGTCACCTCTTCCTCCATACCATCAAAGAGAAACGCTGTGCGATCATCATCACGTGACTCACAGGTCTCCTGACCAATAGTGATGTCTCGCTGTGAAATGCTCTTCTTGTATGTTGATTGACTGAAAATTTGATTGTGATTTTTATCGAACGCGACACCAAAAACCTCCTGAGATTCTTCACTGGTGTCTTGGGGCCAAGCCATGTCTACATCCACCTCTGACCCCGTAGATGATTGCTTAACGGTGTCGTCACTGCTGGCCATCACTTCACTTTCTATAGCTTTTGCAACTTTATTTCTTCTTTGTCTTTCCTTCGACTTTGTTGTTTTCGAGTGTTGCATTTTAATAAGCTTTTGAAACTCCTTCAGAATGACCACTCGTGGGTAGTTGGTGGCCCCAGGTTTTCTTACTCCAGGGTTTCGTTCGGGGATTCTGTCATTAATACCTTCATCAGGTTTGTCATTTCTCTCAACTTTTATTGATGGTGCAACTACACTCTTATCTATATTTGCATTTGTTTTGTCATCTTTTTTTTTTAAATAACCCCTGGTTCTGATCCGGGTTGGGTTGGTAGTCATCCTAGACTGTCCGCATTCCTTAATCAGACTGTCTGTGACTAACAAAGGTTTGTTTGGTTTCCCAACAAATTTGGACGGCATGTTTGAAGAACTTGCAGCCATTTCTCTTTCCTTCGCCAGCACGTTGTTGCTTGACAAACTAACTTGACAAATGCTCAGGCTGATTTGACTCTTTGTTGCATCACTGACTTTGTGCTCTGAGACAGAAGCAGCAGCATCTGGTGGATGACTGGTGACCTGTGGCCTTTGCTTTTTCTTTTTAGGTTGTACCGATCCCGCTTCAGTGCGATGTTTCCTCTTCTTCCTGGGTTCAGGTTTAGGCTCTGGACATTTTTTCTGACAAGCAGATTTCTCTGTTTCTTCCACCTCTTTTGTGGTACATGATTCAGTGCAGGTTCCCTCATTCTGTTGATTAATATTCAAATTTTCCTTTTTCTTCAACCAAAGGCCTCTATTTGTATCCTTTGTTAAAGGGGCACTCTGTGCTATGGTACTCAGAGGAATCTTAAGTGTTGCAGGGTTTTCTGTGAGCCAGGGTCGCCCATATAGAGATGGCTGTTTCTGAATTTTATCACCAAGGTTCACTGGGTTGATGAGAGAAGGATGATTTGGCAATGAGGGTAATGGAGAAAGACATTGAGGAAGCCGCATATCAGCCATGTAAAGTAAAGACAGATTATGCATGGACTGTAACTCCTTTCCATTCTTCAGGGGTAAAAACCCAGGATTGTGCTGTCCATCTCGGGGAGATGGTCCTGGGAATGCTGGGAAATGCATTTTCTGCCCAGGGGAGAAGAAAGCTGAGGATATAGGTGCAGCAGGATGTAAACGCTGTTGAGATTTGAACAGGCTCTGATGGCTGCTTCCATCTCTTTGCCACATGGATCTAACAGATTGGTGATACTGTGAAGGGCAGTCCTGCTGCTGTTGGATTAACGCAGCATCTGGTGGCGCAGAAAAAAGTCCTGAACAGCTGGGCTGGTTCTCTGATGTCAAACAACACTGGATACCTGTACAACAGATGGGTAGACTGCCATCAGTATTCCCTGAGATAACAGAGCTGAGGTGGTTTAGGGCTGCAACTAATGATTATTTTCATAATCAGGTATCTCATAATCTTGTTTTGGTCCATAAAATGTTGTTTCCCAAACCTTGAAATGAGAAATTCTAAAACTTACTCGTTTTAATGATTTCTTCATTATATGGAGCAAAGAAACGAACAAATATTCAAATTTAAGAGGCTGAAAAATCAGAAACATATTTTAATTATTAAAAAAAAAGCATTCAAACCGATTAAACATATCATAATAGTTGATGATTAGTTTAGTAAATGATTGCTTATTGATTAATAGTTGCAGCCCTACTTGAGTTAAAATATTTAATTTTATATATAAAATATTTGACATGAAAACACGCAAGTGGGGGTTTGGCAAGTGAACAGCCACACGGGAGGCGACTCCACCGGTTGCAAAAATAACTAAATTTGAATGGAATCTATGAGAAAATGTACCTACCTCTCACTAGATTTATTACTTCAGTAAATACTTTGCTGAGGAGTTAGTTAATGGTGTCAATCCATGGTTTTAGGTCCTCTTTGACAGCATGTTATTGATTTTGTAAATTATTAACATTTTGAGAAAAATAGATGACAAGACCTGCATATGCAGGTTGATACCAGTGTGACTGACATTGTGTAGTGTCCTACAGGTGCCAGGTTGCAGGTGACCTCTGTGAACGCCTACAAGGTGTCAGTTATGGATTCAGAAGGGGATTCCAGGTTCTTATAGGTGACCTTTCTATCAGTTGCCACTTGATATGGCATAACAAAATAAGTATTCAAGGAGCGAAGCACTAATAAAACGTAAATATTGAAGATAAAGCAAACATGATATTTCGATATTGATATTTTTTGCCACCAAAGTCCAAAACAATCTCCCTCTGTCGCTGCAATGAAGAAAAATTTAGCAAATATGTAAAAACCAAACCACACATGTGTCTGGATTGAAAAAAATCTGAGGATCAAAGAGAAGATTACAATAACTGACAATAAATTTAAACTGTTATACAAAGAAATGTTTTCCTGTGCAGCACTGCACCTCTCAGTGTATACAGCCTGCCAGAAATAATTAGAATAAGAGAACAATAAAATACTGTCTTATTTACTGGTTCTGTAATCTTTTTGTTGAAAAGGTACAAGTAATTAATTTACATACCTGTATCTGTTGAGGAGTTGCAGTTTTGTGCCCCACCTGCTGCTGCTGCTGCTGCTGCTGCTGCTGCTGCTGCTGCACTGACAGCACTGTGCACCTGACTAGGCTCTATGTCTTCATGTGTAACTGGGACCTCCAAAGCTGTCAGTTGGACATGATGATGAGCCTTTTCGCAGTCTCTCTCCAGGTTGGGTAGGATGTTGAGGCCCATCATGATGTCCTCCAGCAACCTCTCTATCTGCTCAGACTCCTCTACAGATCCCTGACACTGGAGCAGTGGGGAGCCTTCAAGGCCATTTCTTTGGTTCAAGGTGAAGCACTGAGAGGAGGTGGTTTGGTGTGGTGGTGGTGTTTTATGGGAGTTGTTGGCATCAGGCTGAAGGGAATGAGAGTCTGGGTTCTGTACTGGGCTTGTCTGGTCAGTAGAGGGAGGTGGTGGAACATTTGGAAGGTCCGTGTTTGATCTTGTGGGGTCAAGGCAAACCTACATAAAGAAAAAAGGTCCAGTTTTAATTATTAGTGACATCTAGTAGTCAGACAGCAGAATGCTCAATCTTCCCTTTCCTAATAAACATATCAGGGAACTACGGTGGCCTTCACATACCAAGAAGGATGTTGTTGTTTTTGCATACTATGCTTCCACTTCAAAACACAAAAGCCTGTTTTGGCTGGTTTGTTGCAGCGTAAGATGGAGGTCTCCATAAAGGAAGTACATACTATATAAAAGGCTTATTTTTATAAAAGGCTTATTTTAAATGATTTTTATTTTTAGGCGCTTATACACTTACAGATTATACAAACAATTTATTTCTGCCAATAAACCCCCCTAATTGTTAAGCACTAGACCTCTAACCTGAATAAGGCCATAAGAAACTGAATTTTCTGCTCTTAGTTACATTATGGAGACATGCACACATTTGACTTAGATTATATGAGATTTTTAACTGCAGTGGTAGGTAATTTAGACATTATAATCAGACTATGCTTTGTAGCAAGTAAACAGGAGTCTAAATGGAATATTTTATTGGCAACAGGAATAAGGTTTAATTTGGAATGAGGTAAATAGTTAAGATTATTGGTGTCCATATAAACAGAACTGTTTTTACGTACCATCTCTAATCCCACTGCATTATCTAGTTAGTGTTATGTCCCAACAATTATTCCCAGACACATTCTACAGTGTCTAAGTGATTCCAATTCTGATGACATTTTCTTTTAAACACACCATGACATCCAATTAAATCACTGTGAACAAGTGTGTTCGTATAACTGTGATACTTATCTTACCTGTTCGAGTGAGGCAAGAACTGACACAGCCTCATCTGAGTCTTGCACGCTCACCACCTCCCACATTTGTTCTTTGGTCCGCCGCCTCAGCTTCACCTGCACGACACAAGAAAACACAATGACGATGAGAACACTGGTGTAAAGAGGAGGCTTTTCTTCATGTCCTGTCATGCCAGCCTGAAGGCAACACAAACCCACAAACAGCTGAGTCATGACAATGTCATGAAAAGAAACTATCAGAAAAACATGACTTTTTTACTACGAGCACCTGAGTGAGTAATATTAGATGTAAACTGATTTTTATTCAAAGGTTTATTTGACAAAGTTCAGTATATTTTTAACACGCAATTTAGTTTTAACATTATTTTTATTCAAAATATTTAGTGCAAGTGCACTGCAGAGTAGACACATAATGCAGACTAGAGAATCAGTTACTTAAAAAAGCTTGTGTATCACTTGTTACTATTAAATTGTTCTATATCAATAAATCCTTGTCTGTTAATAACGTAACATAACATAAGCTTCATACTTGGCAGATTGACTGGCTAAGTGCACGAGTGTCTGTCGTACTGACTTTGACGTTGGTAGGATAAGAAGTGCAAGAGAAATTGGTAAAAATGTGACGGATGTATCGTTAAAAGAGCCATGGAAAACTCCTATCCGTCAAACACTAATTAAGTTTGTCAGAAAATTAATCTTACACTACAGCTGAAGGCCACAACCACAAATGTAAATAAAATCAGCTTTACCACGGTGTAAATGACACAGCTTCTTCTCACCTTGATGGAGATATGTGTGTCCTCCATCATCTCCTGCATCCGTTTCATCTTTGCTGGGCTCTTCATACCAAAACTGACACGTGCTGGTCTCGTCTCTCTAGACTTTGCTCTTTCTCCTCCTGGCATCCCATCTTCACGAGGCCCGCTTGGCTGCTCTGTATCTCCTCTGTTCTTGGTTGTCTCTCCATCCCTTTTTCCATTCTCTGGATCTGTCCCGTCCTCAGACAATACCTGTGAGCTGTCCTCAAACTCAGATGACTGCTGGCAGGTGCCATCTTCCTGGTGCCTTGGGGCATTTGGGTTGTTATTGACAGAAACATGGACTGTCAAGGAGTCACTGGACAGGGCTGGAGTTGCTATAGGATTTATAACAATGCCAGACATTTGATCTAATGAAGAGCTGTCAGCACTTGGTGCTCTGACAGGCCTGTGGGGAATGACTGAGCAAGACGTGAAGTGAAATTGGTTATCAAGTGTGAAGTGTTGGGGTTGAAACGAGACAGAATAATCCAAACTGGGATCCACAGAAGGTGCAGATTCTGCAGTTGGATGTGAAGTTTGTGTGGAAAGATCAACAGAAACAACAGCTTTATCAGTCTGTGTTCCTGTAGTTCTCTTTTCCCTATCCTTCCTTTCAACGAATGCAGCCTGAACTTGTGCTTCCTGCCTCCACTTATCACTTGTTCTTCTTCCTTCTGCGTGGAAGCCATTCTCTCTGCAGCTGCAGAAACTCTGCCTGTTTTCCAGGACTTCTGCTCCCCTCAAACCTCCCCCTTTCTGTCTCTCTACAAGGTCTGCTATCTCAAACCGGCGAGCTAAGGCCATAACATCCTTCTGCTCGACACTTCCTTTTACCTCCAGCTCCCCAGAGTACAGCAGACTGACCAGTTTCAGCAGGGTCTTTGCCTTCACAGCGTGGAGCTGAAGCTGATGCTTCTGGCCAGATGGAGGACACGGGGAGGCGGACAGCTTCCGAGACAGGTACGGACTGAGAGCTGCGAGAACGCAGCTGTGGGTGGGCACTGAGATACCTTCAAAAAAGAAACAAACCATTTTTTTCATTTCTCTTTAATTCAAACCTTCTCTTAATTTTACGTAATTTTTTCCAACTTATCCTCACCCTCAGTGTGTAACAGGGTGTCACAGAACTGGCCATTGTTTTGTTGTTTCTGCAGCTTGCCCAGGAGGTGCTTCTCAAAACCTGGCCACCAGTACCTTTGCATGACCACATGGACCCTGAGAAAGTGTGAAGACAGATGAGAGAGAGGGTGTGAGACTAGGGATAAGGTTCAAATATTGGTGAACACATACAGTGTTGGTGTCAGTGCAGCATCCACTCAAAACCAATGTTGCCTATGAATAAAATTGTCTCAGATTTAGTTTTCCTTCTCATCAATATCACCATCAAGCTTTAGTATACCTTCACCAAGGAGGAGGAGTTGATGTTTTTGACCGTATGCCTGTCCGTTTGTGATCAGCATAACCCAAAATGTTAAGGGCAGATTTTGATGTAATGGCCCATGGAAGAAATGTATAAATCTTTGTGATGATTCAGACATCCAGAATTGATTGGTCAACAATTGCTGGAATTGGAAAATGAGCATCCTTGGTTGAGGTTTGGACTCATAGTTTAAGATATGAATACTATTTAAACAGCAGCTTCACTGAATAGAATAGCGAAGCAACAAAAACTGTATAAAATAGTAATGTATATTATAATAATAATAATAACATAATTGCTTCATATGAAATGTTTGTCCATCACAATATTTTTTTATTTTTAGTTTAGTTTGAAACAGAAACTTAATTGTAACTTAGTACTTAATGTATGTGTTTTTCTTCAGTTACACGTTTTGTTTTGCGATTGAAATTTCTTTTTCAAGAGAAAGGAGATCTTTGTAAAGTAATCCGTAAAATAAAAAAAATTAAAAAAACACACAAAATGGCGACACGGCTCAACAATGACCCTTTTTGCTCTAATTGCATCAGGGCTTGCGAACTTGACGTTCAATGTTGTAATTCAAGATTCATTTCGATGGTGAATTATACTTAAATGTTAGCCGAACTCAGTTAGCCACTGGTTCCAGCTGGAAACATTTCCATTAATTTAAGTGTTGCCTGATTTAACATGTGGCTAACAGCTAGCCTAATTAACAACACAAACACGTGGGAACCCAATGTTATCAGTTTAAAAACAGCATGAGTTATCCAGCGTGTTCACCAAATGTACATGTCTTTGACCTAATTTCAACAGAATAACTCAAGTTAAGGGTGATAGCGAACTCACACAGAGGAGCAATTAGCAACGAGGAAAACCCACTTACCAGTATTTTCTTAGGTGTTCAGTTTATTACACTTTAATTCGACAGTGAATCCCCGAGATTTAAGTCACCAAACCCAACCATTAAATGTTCAACATATCTACCCCTTATGTGAAATACCGGAGCGCTGACTGACAGCGACACCTAGTGGACGTTTACACCAACGACATCGTTTTCCAGCATCAGTGTGGTGATGATCACGAGGCCAAAAAGAAAACAAAGGCTCAGAGAAATCATTTTCTTTTTTATTAAAAACAGTATTGCTAGTTACATAATTCATTCATAAATGAGAATGTGCAACTTTAAGAGCCAAGGCAAAAAGGATTAAGGTGTAGTTCAGAATCAGATAGATTTCCCATTAGTGTTCCAGTATCCGATGACTGATGGAGGATTTCGTTTTTATTCACTAACATATTTTGCATTTAATTAAGACATAAACTGAATGTTTTTTTTTATCTAAACACAAAAACTGATTGCATATGCATTCACCCAGAGCACCCAAAAAAAATTAATCCCAATCAGAATATCAAAAAAAAAAAGAAACATAAAATCATTAAAATTAACAAATATTCTCTTGTATATATAGTTTTAATGTGCTTTTATTTATCTTTTTCTCCACTTTTATCTAATAGCAAATTCTGGTCTAGGCCTCCTTACACAGATTTTTTTACCACAAACCCTCGCACTCCTCTGCTCTCCCTCTTCAAAACAGTCCACTCTGGAAGGCAACTTGTTACTTTTGAGAAAATGAGGCTCCCTCTGTAGTGTGTAGTGTTTAAGTTGGCATGGAAAATAAAGAAAAAGGTTCAAATTAAAAGAAAGAAGGGGAGGAGAAAACACATTTCCCTCCCGAGTGCTTCTTTTAATCTTCCACTTAGCAAGTATCTACATCTCACTCTGCATAGGGAATATGCATTCTGCGACAAAACAAGCACTGTAACAAAAGCAGACAATGCGGCGTATTCTCCCATGTACTGTTCTGTAGTCTTAAAGTCAGGTCAGCTGTGGGGGTGTTAAAGCAGAACAAATTACAACAGGACTCAAGAGTTTTATACCTCGTAGAAAAAAAAATTCCCAATAACAAGAACTCTTACAGACAAATAAGTTCACAATCTTCCATTATCTTGCAGATTTGAAAACCACTGAGCTCTATCTACAGTATAACTAGTAACCTGCTGAGAAAGGAAAATACTTTTTAATTGGTTAACAATGTCATGTTGGACACGCTCATCAGAACTATCCTGAATGAGCGAGGCACTCCAGTTAGACCATCTTGTGTGTACACATTCATAAGATAATGGACCTGTGGGTAAAACAACACAGACCCAACTGAATCCCATGTTATCGCCCAAAATATTACAAAGGGGCGTACATATAAGAGACAGATAGAAATGGTCGATTTCCTCTGCTCTACTCCTGTCCCCGTCAATATCTACAGATCACAATCAGATACAGAAACACGCAGCAGCCCCATAAACGTTGGTTAACTGCACACAAAACAAAGCCCATGACAGTTTTCAGTGTAGCTGCTGTAAGAAAAAGAGAGTGTGTGTGAAGTTCTTGCATTCAGTCTTGGCAGTCGCAGCATAAGCAGTGTCATTTGGCACATGTACATCACTGTGGTACTCAGCGAAGCAAAAACGAGAGGAGCAACCACAACCAACACAGAAGCAGAAGATTAACACATACTGGATTCATTGATAAACATAGTTTTTGTAATATTTTAACCATCAGAGAAAGAAAAGAGAGAGAGTGAATGAGTGGTCCTCTCAGTTTCTTCAAAACAGAGTATAATAGCCATTTATGTAAAATTTCAATAAAGTGTCCTGTTCTGATTTCATCAGTCTCATTAGTCTACACTCTGACGTCCATGAATTTACGTAAGTCCTTGGATGAAGCCTCTGCTTTTTTCTTCAAGAGAGAGCATTAGTGTCGTCCAGGTGAGTCATAGTGTTGTAGTGTGGAGATGTAGTGTTGTTTGAAAGGTTAGTTTTTTTTTTACTTTCTTTCTTCTGTTTGGGGTTTAGGGAATCGCAGAGCTTAAAGTGGTCAAAGTGTCACATCCGGTTGTCCACAGGGAGTGTGAGCTGCAGTGGAGGAATGTGAGAAAGAGAGACAGATAGAGAGAAGAGGGGAGCTGCAAAAAGAATAAGGAGGGACAGACGAGTTGAGAGTAAAAGGATGGAGGTTCATCCCATTGGCGGCGCTGTGATCCCCCGGTGTCAGTTCAGCAAGGGCAGTAGGTGGGAGGAGGCTGTCGTCTTGTGATGCACACAATCAGTTTTTCTGCAAGAGAAGAAGAGCCAGCAGTGTGAGCATGTGCGTATGAGGCGTTCAGGCCTTGCTGGGAAGCAAAGTACACACTACACCACTTTCAGAGTTAGAAAATCTCTTTGCATCTGATGCTACACGATGTGTTTTCTTGCAATTAGAATCTTCCAGTGATACAAGGATGTTGGTGTCCACTACGGCTGCAACTAAAAATTATTTATCGATTCATTTGAGGATTATTTTCTCAACTGATCAATTGGTTGTTTGGTCCAAAAATATTTTTGGCCAAAAGAGACAACAAAAGCACTTTGGACACTTGCTTGACATTGTCTGAGGAGGTCTGTGAGGACATAAAAAAGAGTCAACTCCGAAAGAGAAATCACCACCACTGGAATTGTGACTAACAATCACCCTAATTCGTACCTACATCAAGGAGGTTATGTTCTACGTGGGTTTATCTGTAAGTCTGTTCTTCTATTGGCAACGTGCCATCTACAGTTGTTGACGGATCAATCTGAATTTGTTTCTGATGGGTAGGTGATCGCCCAAGTATGTTCCAATTAACTTTTGGTAAGAATCAACTGACTGATGAATTCACAATCTCAGTCAAAACTTAGATTTAAACAAAATGTTTAAAATGTGTGCAGGACCAGACACTGTATTAGACTAAATTTCATCCAGATCTGATCCAGATTACAGATTTAACTGTGACTTTACTTTAACATGGGAAGTTCAGATGTGTATATATCAGCACCATATTAACAGATCAAGATAGATTTTTTTTTTTAACTTATGTTAATAGCAATCAGCAGGTAAGGTCGAAGCTCTCCGAGTGCTATGAATGGAACTGTGGCCATTTATGTGCACGCAGAAATGTGAAGCTGCTCTCCGCGGACACGAAACGTGGAAAGTTTGGTACAGGCCTTAATACTTCACACTACTACGGGCAACAGGGGTTACACGCTGCATGATTTTTCAACAGGAGAAGCCAATGTATAATCAGTCTCTTCTAGTCGGGGGAGTTTGAATGTATTCTGAGAAATATTGACAGTCCTAGTAATAACTGACAGTGCAACCTGCGTGAAATCAGGATTAATTTGTCTTCAGATTGACCTCTGAACGTTTACTGAAGCAGAGCGGTTCATGATCTCTTCCTTTTCTCTTTCCTTCTTCCTCTCCGTTGTTATCCTCTTCAATTACCCACTTACAAAGGAACAGAGGGAAAGATGCGGTATAAAACCAAGCTTACTCAGGTCTACAGGTCGCCTGCTGAACTTATACCACTAATAGTGGTTAGGCTGAAAATCTTGTAGTGTGAACTAAGCTTAATATTCAGATTCACAAGAGAACACGATGGCTGCAGGCAACAGAGTCATATGTTGGACAAAAATGACACAAACATATGGGGTAAGATAACATTCAAAAAGATGTGCACATACTCGGTTGTGATTTATTCAACGTGAATACGAATTGACAACCGTGAGAATATGATTCAAAAAGTCAGGAAAAATTTGAATCTACAGTTATGAATTTACAAATCTGACCTTCTTCCTCGTTCATCTCGGTGCTAGCTGTGAACTCATGCGCAGTGTGGGAAATCGATGAATCTTCTGCTCAATAAACAATGCCTGGGGCCCCTGTGACCTTTTTTTGACGGTTATGTGACTTTGTAAATTCATAAATGTGGATTCGTATTTTTGTCACAGTTGTCACAATTCGTATTCATGTTGAATAAATCCCAACCGAGTATGTGTGCATCTTGTCGACAGTTATCTTACCCCATACAAACTGCGCATAGAAAAAAGAAGTCACATCTAAAAAGGAGACATTTTTAAAAAGTAAAAAGAAAAGAAAAATAATAATAATTACTGACACTTTTCACCAGCAGAGGGAGCAAAAACAAACAAACATCTGAATACAGTACATTAATGGAAGCTCACTGACAACACTGGTCACTGTCAAACACTCACGGTCATAGTTGTACAACACATCTAAACCATTAGGCCATACATTGAGCTGAGAGAAGCAGCCGGACACACACATACCATGCGGTGACATGCAGTGTGACAGTGGGTGTGGCCTAACCATCGTAAGACTCCATTAGAGGCAAAGAGGCCTGCCTCTCGCCATACATCCCTCCCTGAGAAAGAAAGAGAGAGATAGAGAGAGAGGAAAGATAGAATAGTGTGTGATAGATAAAGACACAGAGGAGCAGAGAGAGACGACGAGGGGGTGAGAAAAGAAAGAGGGTTACGTGTGAAAAACGTGTAAAAGTTAGTGAAATAAAACAAGAAGGGAGAGAGAGAGAGAAGCAATAGGGAAAACAAAGTAAAAGATGAGACGAGGAAAGACAGAAGTGTTAGAGCAGATTATTGTTAGTTTGTGTTACAGGGGAAAAAAGAACATGATGAGAAGAAGCACAGCCACCTCGGTGCTTTTAATGAGGCATGCATCAACATGCCACCTTTGTGTGTGTGTGGGAGAACGTGTCCGTTCACACGGTTCCATTTTTCAGCTGGAAGTGAAGAAATTGGTCTGTATATTGAGAGGGAATATGCCCCAAAAATTACACTGTTTTCCCCCCAATTTTATCATCAACAAAATTGGAGGACAACACTAATATTTCCTGCATTTAATTAAAATTGCGGCGTTAAAAGGGAGAAAGGAAAGTTACATCATGTCTGTGACAGACTCTGGTCTAGTCTGCATTAATACACTGTGATGTGATTGACTGAAGCACTTACAGTCATTATAGGATTAGGAAATGGATGAACGCCATGTGTTGCTGAGTTTTGATTACCATGTAAGTGCCGGCATGCAGGTTTCTGTATGTGGCAGAGTTGTGGTGTGAGTGTGTGTGTGTTTACTTATATTTGTTACCCTTTTTCTGGCATAAACACTGACCTCGTCAGAACCAGTAGTCCTCATAGAGACCAAAACCTGAAATGAGGGTCTCCCTCAGGAACTGGTTAAGTTTAGGACTTAGATGAATTATGGTCAGGTTAAAGTTAGGGTTTGGCATTAACTAAGATTAACCTTATCTGGACATAACCTGTGTGTGTGTTTACATGGGTGTGTGGTGAGTGTTTACCTGTACTGCATCTTTGTCAGCAGGTTCGAGTGTGTTATCCAGCGTGTTCCTTCTCCCTCTCTGGTCCAGTGTGGAGTAGGCATCTTAAAAAATAGAGATCATGTTAAAGTAGAGATAAAAGTGTGTGTGTCTGTGTTATTAATAAACATCATGTGCTTTTCGTCACATTAATTGTCATCAGTTCTTGCCAGCTGTGTCTGCATATATATAATTTCTATTTTCACACTCACCTGGTCCCATGTCATTCATTGGAATCATTTCCCTGTCTCCTTTGCCGCCTGCGAAACAAAGAGAAACACATACAAAATTAACAAAATGAATGGTTCTCTGTCAAGTTAAACGGTTCCTGTTCTGTCAACCAGAGCATCTCTTGCTTGCTTACTTGAAAATGACTTAGAATTACCACCCGACATTATATTAATTACTCTAGATTTCAATGCAAGGTTGACACCTTAAAAGTTTTTATGGGTTCTACAGCATACAGTAAATGCATGACATTTTTAACATGAACACACATAGCATTAAACAACAAAAACATATATGAACTGCAACCTTTGCAATTTTCAAATCACTTTGTTTCAATTTCATAAATCGTTGTACAGCCCTAGGCACTGTTTGCTTTCACTTCCTCACCTTTGTCTATGAGTGGCAGAGTGCTGTCCTCATAACCCCCGTTGGTCCTGGTGTTGCTGCTGGGAGGGTTTAGGTTGACCATGAAGTCTGTCTTTTTCCAGCCATCTTTCTCCAATGTGCGCCGCAGCTCCTTGTAGCCCCACACTGTCTGCAGCACCAGACCGGCACCGCGCACCTCCCGCTCAGAACGATTACTGGACAACAACAGAGGCAGACAGGGATGGAATTACATAGGGAGAAGGGGATTGTTCAAGAGGTTACTTTCCATTTCCATTTCAGAGTTCTAAATTGCTTGCTCTTATCAGTCCTCACCCGTCTTTGTTGATGAGCACCAGTCTCTCGATGCCCTGCGAGGCTCTGAGGGTCTTGGCTGCTTCCAGACTGGAGCCCAGTACCTCATGAAGTGTGCTCAATACCGACACCACTGTCTCTTCTGACAACGCTCGCACTGGCTGACTCTGACCACCACCGGGCAGGTTAGCCACCAGGTGAGGCACTGCATGTTTACCTAACAACGCAGGAGATGTCAAAATATCAATCCACACTCAAACACGGGAACTAGTGTCTTGCTGCAAGAATCTTTCTGGCTCTAGTTCTCACCTAGTAGATCTCTATTGCGTGCATCAATGGCCAGATTACGCAGGGCTCCAGACATGGCGCGGACCACACGGTCGTTTCCATGGGCCAGCAGCTCAGTGATCATGGGTAGACCCTTCTCCTGGCGCAGCAAGGCACGGATGTATCGCCCATACTGATCAAAGACACACATACATTTTTATTAGAGGATTCATTGGTGTTAAAATGCATGTTTATAATTTATTATCTTCATCTCAACTGCCTTTTCTGCTGTAACACTGTAAACTTCCCATTGAGGGACTAATAAAGGATAATCTTATATTATAATGTATATGCCATAAATATGCCTACAATGACATTTCTACTGACTGTAACACACAAACCAAACCATCTTCATCATGGCATATGACGTCAATGTACATCACTGTTTCTCTTAAAATATCCTCATGTTTTGCCTCTATACACATCTAGTAGGTAAAAACACATACATCTGCCCTCCTCTTTCCAAGTGAAGTAATTATTTACACCTTCTGTCATCAATTAGAGCACATTTGCTCTAATTTCCATAATCTGGGACAGTCCTTTCTAAGCACAGGGAGTGACTATGCTGTAAAATGGAGGAAGAAGATGATGATGTAATGGTTCTTACAGTCCAGCGGCCGGCACACAGGTTCTGAACAGCTCCAGCTGAGGCTTCCAGAACTGTGGGGTTCTTGGACTCCTTCAGTAGAGAGGTGTAGATGCGAACTACCTCTGGCTGGAATAGCAGCTCATAACCTACAGGGAAAATAGAGAGAATCAGAAAGGAGAACAGATGTGATGCACAGATGTGAGTTAAGAGAGAAGGTGTAATTGGTGGGGATGATGCAGAGGGACAGAACATGAAAATGATTGTTCTTTTTTCCCAAAACAATAAATGCAATGAAAGTGACTGATTGAGTCATTACCTTTAGCAGGTGTGGTCCTCTTTGGAATGTCTATTACATCTGCAGCTGCATCCTCATCTTTTTTACCTGGAAACAAACATGAGCAATACTGTTTCACGAACACAAAAAAAAAAACGAAATACAAAAAGAGTTATTTTGCAGAACTACGTCTACTGTTAAAATTATTTCTATTAGGTTAGATATACTATGTTGTGAAAGGTAAAACAGAAACTGACCAAAAACATGTTCACCATTGAATATATCACTAAAACTCTACACGGTGAGAAGGAGACGTGCATGTTAGTACCATGACAACACTACTGCAAGCTGTTAGCTCAGCTGCAGCTCCTCTGCTACTGTTAAAACGGAGACAACAGGCAGCGGAAGGAAAGTGCAGTCATACAGAGGTAAAGCGCTTACCTTTGGAAAACCACTCATCTGTAGCCCAGCACAAAGAGAGGAGAGAAACATGGAGGAGAGAGAAGAGAAGGGATGAACAGGGATGGGAAGGAAGAACAGGAGGAAGAAAAAGAGCAATTATGTAAGAGGAAAGCAGCCATAACTGAGCCACCCAGTTAACACCTGATTACATCATAACAGCTCAGCTGCCTCCACAGACACAGTCATGTGGACATGCCAGGTATGAAGGCCGATTAAAGCGCAATAAAGCAGACAACAGTTCATGTCATTTCACACTTTAACAGCTGCAGAATTTGAACAAGAGTTGTATAATTAGTCTTGAACTATATCACACTGTAAAATCTAGATTAGCTCTAGTCTCATTTATAAAATTATAAAAAAGGCTGCTATTGAAAACCAGAGTGATTTCTTATAAATAGAAATCACTTATTTCATGATAAATAAGTTTCCAGCTAGAGGTCGACTAATATGGGTCTTTTTATGTCTGATCACGGCAGCCTGTATTAACTAAATATACTTTCATATCAAAAATAATTGTTTCAGTTACTTTTTATAAAGTTTCCAAGGACAAAATGTGTAGTTTGAAAGAATTGGCCAATTAAAAAAAAAAAAATGGCATATATTGACCGAATGATTAATCAAATTTAAATTCAGTTTTTCTCCTGAGTGTAGGTTAAAGAAACCAGTTATATTTGGTTTCAAAAATTGTAAAGGACAGAAAACAAACACTTTTTAAACATTCCAGAGATCTTAGGTAAAACAGCCATTATGTGTCAAGCGAATTTGCACAGTTAATAAATCTTTATACATACCATACATTGTTATATTAACAATAAAGAACTTTATATCGTGATAAACAGTATTATTAAATCATTGCCCAGTCCTACATTCATGTATTTACTAAAATTAACATTTTGATACTGCCTCATTTGTCACTGCAGTTGACTGCAAAATAAATTCTAAATAACTTTGGCAAAGCCACAAAACAGTAGAGAAAGGATGTGTGGTGAAGAAAAAAAAATAATAATCAAATCAATACTCTGAGTGAAAAACAAAAACAGTGTGAGAGCATGAGCTTTCTCTCAGCTGAGGAAATGGTGAACATTCCTGTGGAAGTCTGTGGTTTTGTTTGTGCAAGTGTGTAAATGACGATGAAGATACCGTTGACAACAGTGACATCATGGCAATCTTTCTCCACAAGACAAAACATACACAACAACCTCTCTCTATCTCTCTGTACCACTCACTCACTCACTCACCTTTGCCCTTGCGGGAGCTGAAGCAGCCACCCTTCTGGCTGGAGGGGGCGGGGCCCTGGTTGATGGGTGCAGCCTCCTGGTAGCGCTCACAGCCGGGAATTTCACGGTGCACGTGATAGGACAAGTTCCTCAGCAGACACACACTGTTCTCTATCAACTGCAAAAATGGAGGGAAAGCAGAGATGAGAGAATTTATTTTGACAAATTATGAAACCAAAAACTATTTTGTTATATAGATTATACAGTATATCGTTTATTTAACAAATAAAAAGATAATACTTTATTGATCCCCACACAAAGACACAAGGGTCAATTAAATGCTTCAGTGTTATAACGCTAAATAACTCCACATACCTTATTGTCGACATCTTTACAGTCAATCTGGGACTGGACAATGTACATGAGCGAATCGACCAGTCCTGTGCATTCCCTCAGCTTCCTCCTCGCCTCACTTCGCTCCGAACTCACATTCCTTTAGATGAGTGGAAAAGTGGACAGGTTGAAAAACAAGAACATAAAAAGAAAATAAGGATTAGTGGCGTGTACGGCTGGAGAAATAGAAGGGTCACAACTAAAGGAATTCCTGAACACAATGCTGAAACTCACGCCCTGAGATTTGTCTGAAAGAAACCTCTGTCAAAAATACTGCTTTACAAAGACTTTTCACTTCAACAGATCAAGTGACAGTTTCTTCAGCTGCTCTAGGATCAAGTCTGACTTAAAGATCTGAAAGTAATGGATGGATGGAAGGAAAATTGAGACCAGTTAAGTTGTTTTGTGTGCTGATGTAGAAAAGATGTAAAGAAAGGAGCATGAAGGAGAAAACTCTGTGGAATGATATTCAGCCTTTGTTTTTTGTGGTGGCCTGATTTTCCGAGTGATAGACACGCAACTCAACTCACACACTAACAAGACACATTCCCCCACACAGCAGGGGGCACTAACATTAATTCACTGCATAGTTTAGGAAGTTTCTTTAGATGTTGCAGTAGACAATCGTTTATAAAAATTCAAATACAGACTTGGGCTACATCAATTTCTGTATCATCGACCATACTAAAAAAAAAAAAAAAAACACTGTAATAACCTGTTTTTAGTATCAGTGTCTCGTCATACTGGGCAAAACTATCCAGACCCTCCTCAGCAAATCCCAAACATTTAGGTCTTGCGATTACAAAGTTATTGACACATACTTTTCTATAGCCACAAGGGAACACAGTAATTAACCGTGTGGTCAAGGGGAATGCACAGATAACAGACAGGGAGGCTAGAACATACTGTTTACACTGCTTAAGTCAATGCCCCACTGTCCCCCTGCTCAACCCATCCTAGTAAATTCTTCAGCCACTCTTCTCTGACATCCACTTTGAAGATTTAATTTCAGCCACAATGGTTTTCTTTTATTAATGCCATGACATTTAGCCCCAAAGTATTTCAACGAGCACAATATAAAATTGACAGTTTTCATGTCCAAGAAACAGCGTAAATGTCTCTGACACTGAGAGGCACATGGAGACTTTTCCACATTTAGCTTATGGTGATGATTCACCGATTTCATTCAACCATCCCAGTATTTTATAGGTAGGTATGCAAAACACACTGGTTAGTTCACTATGATCTGGAAGCACACATGATGTGTATGGACACCAATATTTCTCCACTCCAGTATGTGTATCCTGTTCTTCTGCTCTATCTCTTCATTGCTTCCTTTGCCCTTACATCCCACAGCTTTATCAGTCTACCGAGCTAGCAGCTGACCACTTTCCTCTCCAGTCTTCAGTAGTTCTCCACTTCTCCCCTCTCAATCCTTCCTGACTTCTTTCTCTCCCTCCCTCCCTCCCTCCATACCTCAGGCAGCCTGCTGTGTTGGTTAGGGCCGTCTCCCACTCCAGGTGTCTGGGCTTGCAGTTCTCCTCGCCACCTCCTGCACCGTTGCTCCCTTGCTCCCAGCCTGAATGTGGCACCATAACCTCATCGGAGAGGGCATGCAGTGCATGGTCAACAATTTCCATTTTCACAGAGTCGTGAGACGACAGGTTCCACAGCGTTCCTGAGAACAAAAACAAATAAATACAATTAAATAATGTGGATATTATCTGGATATTTGTGGTTCCTGATTTGTTTGCAAATCCATCTGTGTGAATTTAAATGTGTAAAGAGTCCATTAAATCTGGCAAGGAATTTCAGTTTAGAGCTGCAATGATAAATTGATTATGGATTAACTGATTGTATAATCATATTTGGCATTTATTTTTGATCACCAATTGATTGAACTGTAGTACATAACTTCAAATGTATCATTCGTCAGACAAAAAAGGAGCATCTGTTAAATTTATTCTGGGTGACTGGGAAACATTTCTTAACCATTGTGTAATGTTTTATATTAATGTTGGATGCAGAAACAATAGAAAACGGAGACTAAAACATATTCAGTAACAACAATTAGCAACCATTTACCCAGGAATTCAACCAACCAAGATCTAGACGCTTCTTAAACCCAAAACCAGCTAGCAGAAATATCCAATCAAATGTGTTGGGGGATTGATGTCATACACTCTCTGAAGAAATCAAATAATTGTGAGTTACAAAAAAAAAACAACAACAGTAAGAAGATTACTTCCAAAATGACTTACTTACTACAGGAAAACTGGTTAAAAAAACAAACAAAACATAATAACATTTACACAGATGCAAATATGTCAATCAACATGTCATTCTAACCTGTGATGGTGTCAGTGAGGTCCTGGTCGCGGGTCTTCCTCAGCAGCCTGATCAGAGCTGGTACGCCGTCACAGTTCTTGATGGCGATCTTGTTATCATGATCTTTGCCATAAGAGATGTTTTTGAGTGCTCCACAGGCTGCATGGTGGACCTATAACAGAAATGCATATAAATAACAGCTTAATGGTCGATTAGTCAAGATGGAAAAGCCCACGCTTTCCTGAATTCAGCATAGTAGCATAAAATCAGTGGCACTGAAACTAATTTCCTGTAGTCTTGATTTATTTGGGTACATTTCTTACATATTTTTAAACCAAGGTAATTTAAGCTTAAGTCCATGAACATCCTATAATCAGTAACCCACGTAAAGTGTGTGAAATGTAGTCTTTGGAATCGCTAACAACTCTCAGGAGTGACTGACTGATCCATTTATCCAGTCAGCCAGTCATTCGACACGCACCAGACTTCAAACTTGTCATTGGCTGTAGAGCATGAAATGTGAAATTAAGATGCTTCTCTGAGAATGAAATGCATGATGTGGTTTGCCTGGTAATGCCCATTCAAACATCAGCAAAATGTTTCCCCACAGCTTGGCCTAAATGAGAGGGAATCATAAAAAGAAAAAAAGCCACAGGATGTTTTGGCCCAAACCATATATAGCACAAATGTTGACCTCCAGGATTCAACTGAAGAAGTCAAATACGTAATACTTATTTCCATTCCTCATTCTTCCAATACTAGGGTTGAGTCCCACCAAAAATTGCTCTTTTCTTCTCATAACTCCCCTCAGGCCAAGTGGATTGTCAAATTATGATATTAAAAGTATACCACATTCCTTAAGCCTCCTTTTCCCCCACCTACTTCAAAATTCAACACATTTCTAACAAAGTAAGACTGAAAACAAAGCCACAAAAGAAGCGAAGACTACTGACGTCTCTGTTGGGGTTGTCGAGCATAGACACAAGCGCAGGGATTCCTTTCATGCGACGCACATCAGACTTCACCTGGAAAGAGAAAGGATGGATGTGAGCAGAGGGTGTGGATGGTAGCCAAGTGAAGTTCAATTTAATGTTCATTGACAGCTCAGCTAATCAAAGTTAGCAATCAAGTTAGTAATCAAAGTCCATGAAAATAATGGAAATATTTAGAAAATACTTCAGAAATGTCAAATGAGCAAACACAAAAGAAATGTTGTGAATCTCAACATCCAGCTTCATAACACAGAATAAAAATGAACATAGAAAATTAATATTTTGCATTTTCATCTGCGTCACATTTAATGATTCATATTTAATCAATTACAAAATGAATTGTCAACTAACTTGATTATCGGAGTGTATTTTTAAATAATTAAAACAAGCTCTATGATTTTTCAATATTTCAGCTTTGTTTGCTCCATATAACAAAGAAATCATTAAAACAAAATAAATAGGTTTTCTGGACAAGACAAACAATCATTTCCAGGTTTAGGAAATGCTAATTATTTTGGGACATTTTATGGATCACAGAGCTAATCCATTCATCCAGAAAATAATCAAATAATTTATCAATTGTGAAAATAATCATTAGTTGCAGCCCTAATCTCTTACTTTATCATTCTTATAAGTGAGATGCTGCAGGTAAGCGGCAGCGTTGCTCTTGACTGGGTCTAGCCTGTAGTTCAGCATGGCGATGACCTCGGGCAGCTCTGGCTGCCGCCAGCCACCGGGCCCTGGACCTTTCCTTAGAGTGCTGTCCAACGAGGCCATGCTCCCCCTTTCCCCCTGAGCCAGTGGTGCTCCTCCACCCCAATAGTACATGTCCCCTGGTCCACTCATGTCGCCGTCCAGGGTGCCTTCATAACTCCTGTGGAGGATGGGATGTGTGAATGTACACTCCTTAGACAACCGACAGACATTTATCAACAAAAAGAAAAGATGTGTATCTGATCTGAAGGATTAAAGAGCATATTATAGGCTATATATACATATACTAACACAGAACAATAGCAATTACAAAAGCTGATTGGTTTACTAGATACAGTCAGTGGCAGATGATGTAATCAAAACAAACATCCACATGTGAGCACAACCTGGGTGGAAACTAAAAGACTCCTTACTTATTCAACTACTCTGTTTGTATTGTTATCAGCAGACAGCTGGCTAGTTACTCATCCCAGCAGGGGCAGACTTAATGAATCAGAAACCATTCACTCGAATGTATTTCTCTTCAACAAACAGAAACCCAGAGTCAGAGTGAGCTAACCATGCTTAGTCATGGTAGTGCTGTAAAAGCCAGCACTACCAGCACTGAGACTAATTAGTCTACAGGTCTGCTCTGACTGAAAGTGATGTCAGCCTTTTGTTGCAGTGGTTTTTAAACTTAAAATAACTTTGTGCACATTGTAGAAACTCAATTTCCACAAAGTTGATATTTAACAGGTAAAGGGATAATTGAGGTTTTTTAAAGTGTGGTTATAAATGGTACTGACATTGAAATAAAAGGCTGGTAGGAAGGAAAAAGAGAAAAACAGTGCACTCACCCACACCAAAGTCCACAGAGAAAATCAACTATTAAATGTTCAGCACATAGGAGTTGTTGATCCACTGTTGCCACCAGCATCAAATCTAGATGTGTTACCTTGTGACTTCAGTGTTTGAAATAATTTATTCTGCTTTGCACAAGTGACACAAACTTACCAAGTAGGGCAGCAGTAGACCAACAGCTCCCTTGTCCCCTATTGCTAAAAACCTTGATTTTCCATATGGGCTTTGGTGTAGGAAAATGGGAGGTTTACAAACTTTCCAGAGATTTGTTTTCCGTTATGTCCCCACTGGCAGCTATGTCTTCAGTGATAGCAATCCTCTGGGGCACAACCACTGTTCCTCAGAACCCGAACTATCACTTAACAACTGCCTACATACATCATTCAGCAAAAATATACACGTTTACTGAGATGTACTGGATCAAGACTAGTTAAAAATACTTTTATTCCACCTTTCCTCTCGCATTTATGAATGAAACCCTGATCACTTTACTCAGAGAGAAGAGTCGTGGACACTGCATGCATGCATACATACATCCAAGTGTTTGCTACACCTATAACACAGACCAGTCACTTCAAAAGATTAGAGCACTTACCCAGTCCTGCGTGGGGGGCCATGGGGAAATGCTTGGTGGTTGCGGGGCATAGTACTGAAGTGCATTGGGTGTCCCATCCCATAGTCAGGTTCATCAAAGCCCATGCTGCGCTGATCATCCTCCAGACCATAAGGCTCTGGAACAAACCTCGGGATGGAGGAAAGCTCCATAGCGCTACCCATACGCCCAACCTAGACAAGACCATCAATAAGTGTCGAGTAGTAAAAGCTACCATCCAAATACAAAAAAAAAACATGGCTAATTATTCAAATCATATTATTCAGTTTTCAACACAAAGCACCCAAATTAGGAAGTGAATTCTGTGAATAACCAAGTTATTATACTTCTAGAAAAAAAACATAAAACCAAATGATGATTAGTGTACATACCTGTGGCTGAGCAGCATAGGGGTCTAGTTGGTTCCTGCTGGGGGCTCTGTAGCTTGGATCCAGAGTTCTGTAACCATCTGGATGGACTGGTCTAGAGGTTGTGAAAGAGAAATTTGGGTTAACCATTTATTTTCTTTTGATCACTTGGACCTACATGAACATACATTTTTATCTAAAGAAACACGATACCTGTAGCGATCATCCATGCGAGCACCCCTGGTTAGACTTGCGTAGGTCTCAGATGGAGGTCCAGTGCGGTAGTCGTCATAACCGCCTTGGGGTCCGTAGTGGTAGTTTCGAGGCACAGTGTGAGTGGGGTAGTCCATTGGCATGCCTACACCTGGTGCCTGTCTGTAGACTCGTTCCATGGGCGTTGTGTAGCCCCCCATACCGGTCACTGAACCCCCACCATCGAGGGAAAGTGTGTCTGATACGGAGGGGATGACCGTACGAGTAGTAGTGGTTTTTACTACTTTCTTTACCTGAAAGAGCAAAAGAAGGGAGGCAAGAGATGAGATGTGGCTGCTGAACATTTACAACCATGAAACTGTAAAACATGTAATCAAAAGGGAATCTATCAGGAAATTATAATCCCAGTAAAGCAAATACAGAGTTTTTCCACTTCATACATTATACATGTTAAAAACAGTGGCTGAAAAACATTACAACTTTGGAGTAAAGACTGGAAACTGTTTCTCCCCAGTCCTCTGTTCAGAAGATATATATATATACAAAATTAATCAAGCCAGGTAGACTAAGGAAAGAAAATAAAGGTTATCATAAAGTGAACAGACCAAACAATCTCTTAACACAAGAAGAGGAAGACAACAACGATGAAGATAGGTGACATGAATGAAAGTGCAAAAGAGAGGTGAGATTAATGACATCATGGTTTTCCCAAAGTAGCATACTGGTTGTCTACACGAAAACACAAGGCTGGTGTTTTGAGATTTTCCCACTCTAGGATCCATTTTTAAGAATGGTTCCAAAACGCTGTTTACATGTCAAACACTGATACAATAAAATATAGACTCATTTTTGTGTTCGACAGCCACTAAAGTGAGTCGACCAGTGTGTGTGTGATTGTGTTCAGGTCCTGCAGCTGACACGTCTCCAGTGTTTCAAAGCACAGAATGTCGCTGAATTTTAACAAAACCTGCCATAACTATTTCTGGCAGCATATCAGTTTCACACTATGCAACAAGTTTTTCTATTTAGATCTAATTATCACCGTGGTTTCTGTGCGCCGCGTGGTTCCATCATCATTGGTCTCCAAAGAGACAACAGGTGTGGACTCCTGTGGGTTCTCCTCTACCGTGTATGTCTCTTGCACCATCTGACCAGGCTCCATCCTGAACTGCACACACATATTCACAAATTGCAGTAAAAAATTAGAGATAGAGGTTTAACATGAGATATGTTTATGGTTGAAAATGAAAGGAGTTTTTACGTGATGTGTCCCGTTGATGTAACCCTCGTTCAGTGTCAGCCTCTCTATGTCTGCATCACAAGGAATGCGGCCGTTCTGCCGAGAGAAACAAGCACACATGAGGAAAGTCAACACACACACACACACACACACACACACACACACACAACACCTGTCACAGGCCAGCTGAACTTTTCAAACATTAGTTTCTCATGTTTCAGACCAAGCAACATCGTCAAGTGAAAGCAGCAACTTTTCGTCAACTTTCCGATGAGTTTTATTGCTCTCTAAACCATTTAACAAAGAAATGATTAAAACTGATTTATTTCAGTTTGGGGACAAAATAGACTTTTCAGAGTTTGGGAAACGATGATCAACTCTTTCTGACATTTTGTGGACCAAACAAGTAATAAATCGCAAAATAAATCAAGACATTATTCAAGAATGAAAATTGCAGCCTAAAGTCTGACCAGAAAAAAAACAAGTAACTTTTAAAAATAAATTGAAAGTCTGTGACAGATTGGAGCTTTGGATCTCATGTTGCAGTCTTTTTCGGCCAAAGAAGGGGAAAAAAATGCATGGAGGGTAAGAGTGAACTGTGATGATGGAATGAAGAAAATGATAGTCAGTAATGAAATGAATAACGATGCACACCGAGGCAAGCAGAGAGATAATAAAAAAAACCTGTTTCATGGGTCATGTGTTGACACCACCAGCAGTGCCTTCCCAAGAGCACAAATGGGTGTGGTGGACTACCCATTTCAGCCACAGGGGGAGCTCTAAGATTCCCTACCTGGTCTCTACAGCCATGAATGCAGTTTTATCTTCACAACGGAGCAGGGTTCAAAAACGGACACAGCCGGGAGAGGAGGGCCGGAACCCACCCATTCAAAGACAAGACGTAGCCTTCTCCCAATGAAAGAAATTCATTTTAAGATTTTTCTTCTTTTTTTTTTTGAATTCGTAATTACCAGGTGTGTAAATGTGACTTTACCCAAGACACCTTATCAACATTGTGAACAGCGACTTGGCTAAAATCAAGTAAGAACTCTTTGGTACAGATGAGGACTCTGTCAAAGGGAATAGTAGAAAGTGTCGGGCAGACGTGAGCGAGTGGGAACCTGTCAGTAAATGACTGAGGTCGTGCTGTGCTGCCTGGGAGAATGGCAGAGGCATGCCGAAGCCTTTGGGCTATGTAAACACACACACAGATAAGAACGAGCACAAGCTACATTTCTGTCTTGCTCTCACTAATAACACACACAAGCCTCAGCCTACATTTCTCTTTCTGTGACTTTCTGGCTCTTCATCAGCCAGAATTACCAAGGACTAGAATGAATGTCGGTGACTGAAAGCCAACACGCAAGAGCAGCCGAAAAGAGAGGGAAAGTGAGGGAGTGGTAGAGCATGGCGGTTTATGAGAGCGTATTTCAAAGGTTACCTCAGGGCCTTGCGTATTATGTAGTTGTACATGTGTATGCCAACTAACAGTGTTCATGCGCCCTAATGACCAAGTGTGTCAATAAAGAAGTGAAAGAATGAGAGAGTGTGGGTGTGTGTGTGAGTGACTACACGTCCGTCTGTCAGGAAGCAAACACATTTTACACATGAAAGTGAATCATATTCAAGGGTTTTATTAAGTTTTACAACTGATAAAACAGGTCTGATTAGACCACGGTAGTAAAAAGGCAGGTTTCGCTCAAGAAATGATTGATTTCTTGAGTCACATCTCCAGTTTGTTTAATACTAACATTTATGAAATCATGACTCTCTCTGTCCTTCCACCAGATGAGATGAGAAAAACACTTGAAACACCAATATTGTGACCAAGTGACCAATATTGACACAATGCCCGAGCCTGTTTTTAGGTTGCTTCATAGAGTAGGCAGCAACATTTTCACCACATGGCACCCCGGTACTTGGTGGAACAGCCAATAGGAGCCACCACTCTCTCTCTGAACTGCCTCATGATTGGTCAAAGTCTCCCAAAGATTTTCCCAAGACTGTAAACGGAGCCTAGAAAAGGTGCTGATGTTACTTATTCATCAAACACAGTAATGCTATTTAGAGATGCAGAATATTATTGGCTTTATAAGGTATTATCGGATATCACAAACACACCAAGATCCCCTAATATCGCCTCTTTTCAACCTATGGTCCCAGCTCGCCTCAGCACAGCACAGTTTAGGTTGGTTTTCCACTAGAAAATAGTACCTACTCAACATGAGTCATCACTGCACGGCTGCATGAAACTGCCATGATTAGTGACTTGTAAAGCAGTTGTTTTCAGTGCAACTGAATCATTAGAATCAGTTAATTAAAAAGACTCCATCTGACAGTCACTGGACTGAAATACAGCAGCAGGGTTTGTGATGCCGCTCGCGATCTGCAGTGCTGTCGCTACATACACCAGACTCCTCTGTTAAATATTGAGATTTTAGACATTTCCCTGGTTGTATCTGCTATATAGGTATGCAAAATATGTTAACTTTACTAAAAAAGAGACCAAATGTCCTCTGGAGTTGGAGTGCAGGGAGTAAATATCGGTTATCAGCCCAAGCACTTGATATATCAGCACATTGGAAAGTCCAGGGAATCACAATATTCCTTGTTGTTACTGTCGTTTGTTTTTGTTTGGCTTCATATTTCCTTAACCTGGGCTGTCAAAGCACTTTGTAAACTGTTTTGAAACAGTTCTACAAAAATAGTTATAATTATATAAAAGTTATAATTATCTTATCATTTAACAACAAACATATTTATCCAACTACAAAATAATCCAGCTAGTTGACATACTGCACCCACAAAGGTTAACTCTTGGCAATGGTGCAGAAAAACATGAAAAACTACAGCAAAATACATATCAAGTAAGACATCTCTCTGCAGACAAAACTCCATATAGCAGACTTGATGACTTGCAGCGTTGTTAGGCTTGACAGGTGGAGAGATATGATGATAATGATGATGGTATGACTGGGAGGAGACATGGATGTTTCTGAGAAACCGATGGGAGGATGAAGAAAATGTACAATTATAGAGAAACGGAGGATGGAAATTATCTCCTCAGGACGACTTCATCGGAAGGCACATTAGTGACTTTATAACAACTTCCAAAACTCAAACTAAATTTTAAATGAGCATCAAAAGTCCAGTCTGATTTAAACTAAAAAAGGATATATTTTTTTCCCCTTGGGTTTCATTTAAATTCTGCAACCATCCAGCCAGTCCACACTGAGGCGATATATATGGGTGAGCATGGAGATGACACTGGATGAACTCACTCAAATCAAGAATGGGTGCATCTGAGGGACTTTTCGATGGAAAGTGTGCATGGGTGAGGAATGGGGAAGGGTTTGTTCCCTGTTACCTGCATGTTGGGGAGGGGGCGGGGCAAGGTGCCGGCGCATGACCTCCGCTCCTCCTCCAGAGCTCGGCTCAGCATCTCAAACTGTCTCTCCTGCTCCCGCACCGAGGCCAGCAGGGAGGCCGTACTCGCACACTGCTCCATTCACACGCTGAGAGCAGAGGACAGGACAGGACAGGGGTCAACAACACCAGAGGGCAAGAAGAGATCCAACCATCACCAAGATTTTAATCAAAGAACAGACATACACAGAGAAACCGAAAACCCCAAGTGTAATGATATGAAAGAAGGATCCTGACAAAGAGCAGCTCTGGGAACACAAACGTGTTCAAAGTGTGAATGACGTTGGTGCATGGAGGTTAAAAAGCAGGTGGCGCTCACGCAGGAAGAGAAATAACGGAGGGAAGTGAGAAACAACTGTGGAGATAATGTGACGACTGATAGAGCAAGAGCATGAAACAGGACAATCAACAGAAATAAGAGAGAATTAATCTTATTCAGTTAAAATGTAATATTAGATGAGCATCAGCAGAGCAGGGATGAGAATTACTCTCACAGTTTTAGTGAATTTCTTTTCACCTTCTGCTATGCAGGGTTAAAAATGGAAAGAAGTGAGATACATGACAAGAGATGGTTACACCACACTTTCAGCTGCAGCGTGTGGAGCTTGTTAACACTTCTTAATTCCAAGGACAAGAGAGGGAGACAAGTGCGAGAGCATATCTCTGCTTTGCTTATGAGTGAGAGAACAATATTTCATCTGATAAGCCACAGTATCAGGGGCCACTTCTTTATCAGGGTGACCGCCGCTCTCTTCGGTCAATGACCTTTTTAAATTATATTTCTAGCTTGCATTCAGTGATCCAGAGAAAACATGTCAACATGTCATAGCATCAACTACATTTTCACAATAAAAAAAAAGCATTGTAAAAAAAGCTCTATGTAAAGAGAAATGTGCTGTCACAATGACAACTTTGAGATGTATTTAAGTCTCACTGTGCCTGATAAAAATCAACACAATTTTAACTCATAGGGACAGCTAACCCCCATCTTACAATCAAATGATACTTTATCACAATTCAAATGCTAGCATCTATTTATTTCAAAATAACCAGCTGAATTACATTACCATTATGGAAGCAATGAATCATCATAGCCAAAGACCAATGATTGATTGTGCTGGAATACAAAAAAAGTGCCTGCAACAAACTAAGCAGTAACAGTGAAAAGAAGAAAAGGTTTTGCTTTTAAACATCAAACTGTCCCTTGAGAGGGAAATGCGGCCTGAGCACATGCCACACATGACCTCAGCCTAAATTACAGAGGAATGATAATAAGTCAACAGTTCCAATGAAGACAATGACAAGGTCTTTATCCTCGGACTTCCTCAGCAGGGATGCTGGCACAGACCGGGATGAGGAATCTGGGTGAGATTACTTGAGCAATGTCTGTCTAATAATGGGATGACATGAGCGTGGCTCTTCTCCAAACCAGGGCTAAAACCATTTTTGACTTCAAAGTTCACTGACTCATGGAGATCAAATCTGCTCTCCATTCACGCACACACACCACTGTCAGGGTGAACAAAGCCTCCTGTATTAAGTCCAAGTGTGCACATACGTAACTGAGTGTGTCCACATCTGTGTGAGGGCGAGAGATTTGTGTATGTTGGTCAGAAACAAAATAAACAAAAGGCAGAAGGTGTGTGTGTGCGTGTGTGTGTGTGTACGGCTGACCCTATAATACTCAAACAAAGCTGTGGCACCTTTCTGCGGAGTAAATACTCCTCCATGTCTCTCTCTATTTGTGTGAAAAAGAAAACACACATTTGTGGAGAGAAGGATGCATTAGACACACAAAAACATGTGCACACACACACACAGCCATTGTCATACATTCCACTGTGAGATTTAGCGTGTCATATCCTGTCTCGGCTCTTGGAAGCTGTCCTAATAAGGGAGCCCTTCATTCTTTCATTGTGCTTCTCTCATCCATCGTTCACACACCAACATTTTTTCTTCCCATCCAAACACTTCATTCGTGGAAAGGGGAGAGTGGGAGCGGTTACTTTCTCTGACCACTCAGGACGAGCGACCACAAACCAACAAAGTGATTTTATAGTGGATGATGCTCACAGACTGAATGGATTTCAAGTATGTACTTTATAAGTAACGACTCTGAAAGGCTCAGAGTGCATTAAAAGAAAACCGAAACAACAGAGATCCCCACTCTTAAAGGGAAAATAGGAAACTAGTAAAGTACAAATAAAAAATTGTGGTGTCCAGGGATGAGCTGATACTACCAAGCAAAACTGGATAGGATATCAGGAAAAGAAAAAAGTAAAAACAAATATGATCTGCAAACAGGGCTAAATCAATTTAATGAATTAATTCAAATTAATGGTTCAGGAGCATTTGATTATTAGGAAAACAAATTATTATTCAACTTTCACCACCAGATTTCCATAGTTCATTGTGCTGCAGATGGCTCAAGCCTGATCCACATGGAAACCAAACTTTCCCGATATATTTTTCTTTTTTTGTTCCTCAAAAAGTTCTGTGTAGTATAAACAATGCTGTAGTATATATGATGATGAGGAATATATGTGGTGCTATAACAGGTGGCATTTCAAAGGGTGGCCATTTTCCAAGAACAGCCTTTCAAGCCTAGCAAAAGATCGATGATGGATAAAAAGCCCATACAACACAAAATTCTTGCAGATTGTCTTAAACTGGCCCTGGTTTCACAGCATCAGTGAGCAAACCACCGCCTGCTGCATACTCTGAATAAATGTGATACGCGATTGGTCCCACTTTAAATTTCAAGTTAAAATGTTTTGCATAAATTGGTCTTTTCTTTGAATGATAAAAAATCTTGTATCAAATTTGGTGTACAAAACAAATTGGAGATTTTGCTTTTATGCCATGACGCCCAGCTCTAACTGTAAACCAAAAATATCATACAGATGCTTCACTAAGCACAGGGTGTAAAGACATGCATGTGTCACATGTGACCAGGAGGAGGTTTAGGGCTGCACATGTTTAGGTGGTACATGCATCAGCACAAATGTGACAGTAAAGTAGTTGTTTTGTTTAAATCATTTTTAAAAAGGCTCTAACAGACTGATATCAGTATTAGAAGATACTCAAAGTTGTGATGTTAGTACACAAAAGGGGTACGGGGTATTCCCAGGAGGAGTCATGAAGTTTGCCTGGAGCAAACTGCGATCAAGTTTTTACATTGGAGAATTTCAGGTTTTGACAGCAGCGACACATTAGATAAGTCAGCATACCACAAGTCAATGTATAGAAGGCGACAGTCTCCTCAGAGCAACAGACACACACAACCCTCTATAACTACTACTACTCGCCGCTAAAATGCTTGTGGCAGAAAGCAGTTAGTTGTAAGAGAGTTTTAAATGGCTTTAGCCACTTAATGCATGGGCATTAATCATTAATCTATTGTAAGACCATTAGTGGCAGTGCTTAATCGTATTTGCTAATAGGATAGCCCAGGAATTACACTGTAAAGCCACTTACCATTCTGAGCCAATGCACAAAACACAAATGTACACACACACTGTTATGTACACTGCTCGCTGAAGCACACACACACACACACACCCACGCATGTACGTACGCACGCACACACACACAGCCCGCTCGTCTATCACCCAGTTCCTTCCATTATCATATGCTATCACTGCTTCTTCAGTGACAGAGGCCTTCTCCACACGGAAACAATGGCTTTCCCTATACAACCTTTTTTTTATCCTTAAAGTGTTCCATCAATACTGTATTGTTGGAAGAAATGTCTTCACAACCCCCCCCCAAAAAAATGGCAGCACGTACGCTGCAGTATATATGCCAAGCCTGTGTGGCACTGTACCACTGCCACAGAAACATGCCAAAAACACAGAAGACATGGAGCATAAAGCATGCATGCTGTGTACAAACTCCAAACACAAGAAGAAGAATGACAAAGATGGCAACAGCACATGCAAGAGCAGGATCATGGGAGTTTTCGTTTTGCCAAAGATGCATTTTGGTTGTATACACTAAAACGCAAGCGATTTTTGAGATTTTGCTCCAGGGCTCCCAAGGAGACAATACAATACAAAACGTCTGCAGAGTCTCCCAAGTTAGTTCTCCTGTGTATGTGCCCTAAATATGTGGTGTTTGAGGCAGGCATACATGCATTCTGTTACAGTCCACCCACCCACCCACACACAGCTGAGGTGAAGCGATGGTAAAATGCTGTTGTGGTTTGGCCAAATGCTCTGCTGACTCAGCCTCATTTGAATGGACACACAGATTTAGCCTTTGTGTGTGTGTGCGTTAGCCTTGGCCCACATCCAACTACTTCTGCCTTCATCGTCCCAACTTGAAACCTTGAAGTCCACCACCACCCCTGCTACCGCGGGGCCAGCAGTGTGGTAGCTGCAGAGAGAGTGCACATGCACACACACACACCCACCCACAAACAGTCACATTCACATACACTGCTCAAAGACCTCAGCAAGGCCGGCTGTCCTACCTACAGGACGCCAACTTACTATTTTAGTGGGGGAGGAAACATGAGGGCAACTGTAACTCATGGGGCAAAAAAGAGCAAAATAAGAACCAGTAAGTGCCAGTACATGAACATCTAACTGGAGAAATAAAAATGCCTACATATTATATCTGGGGGTAGTGTTTAAAGAATTTTTTTTAAAGACAAATCAAATGACCATATGTCACCCTGTAAACAACAAGGCTAATCTTAATTTGGGCACTTTCAACAGCACTTTCAATGACTTAAATATGTCTGTGACAGTGTGTAGTTTTGATTACACAAGTGTCAAATCTCCTGTATTTTCAAGAAACAAAACACAGTCACGCAAGACAGGCTGCTCCAATGAAGGCCACACCAAGCCTAAAGCTAGACGTCTGGTTGCATTTTGAAATTTAAAAACTATGAAGACAATGGAAAGATGGAAAAATGGCAAAGCCATATGGGCATGATGTGCAAACCTGAGGTGAAATGCTGAAATACCACAAGTATCTGAAAGCATTTAACAAGTTCTCAGCCAGATACTCAATTTTCAAACACATCAAATCCAAAACAAACCCCACTGAAGGAGGCTAATACATGGAAGTTTCTGCAACACACATTATTAAAGAATACTCAAACCGCTTAATATATTATCAAAATAGTTGCCAATTAATTTCGTAAACAATTAATCGTTGCAACCCTAATCCATTTACTTATTCAGAGTTGTCACAGATGACCAAAGCATATACATCTGCACTATACACAGCACTTGTTAGCCAAGTTAAATAAAAAGTACATTCATGTAAAAGCTTTGGGTTCTTAATGTAAACACTCGTATTTTAAAAGACCATTGTTCTTTGTATTGAACAATTCACAGCATGAATTATCCAGGAATCTCTTGTACATCCCAACAAAAATGGAAGTGTACCTGAAACTAAGCTAAATCAGTTCCGAAAAGCTGTGACATTGCTGTAATACCATTATGTCTTTTATATGAGGGTAGTAACGAGAAAACCTTTATACCCCAACATTGCTACATCGCAGTGTGGTAAATGTTAACAAAGCTAATTAAAAGTCAACATGTACATTAATTAAACTGATAAATTGTGGGTAAAGCATGACATCAGACAAAACCACACTTGTTAGAGAAATAACATTTATTTTCATAATCAAACCAAAAGTAATTGTTTTGACTTCTTTGTCATTTGTAGGAAATAAACTAGAAAATATTCACACCTAAGAAGTTGAATATAGTTGCTGAATGATTCAATAACTAATTAACTGCTGCAGCCCAAAATATATATATTCTTATACATGAACCAAGAATTGACATTTATGGTCACTCACAAAAGTGGAAAATGGCCTAACAAACTTAAAATTATGAGCAATAGTCAGAAAAGATTTACTACTGGTGAAGTGCAAACAGAGAATGACTGCCGCTCAACAAGGAAGTCAGTTCAAATTGCCACAGTGAGGATCATAAAAATGCAAATTGGCACTGAAGATTTCCAAGAAGAAAACCACCAGCTCTGAGGGAGGGTTCGGTACAACAGATCAACTTCACAGCTTTAGAAAAATCTGTGCACTCATTCTCACTCATCCCACGTGACACCTCCTGCAAGGACAGTGAACTGACGTGCTCGCTGTTCAAATAAAAACACAAGTGCAGGTGTAACTGTTGGAGGGAGAGACAAGGACAGATAAAGTAGAAGGAGACGGAGAGAACACAGACAGGGGAGGAGGAGCAAATATAAGAAAACCCCAGCTTCTGTGTGTCAGAGGGACACACCCGTGGCATGCTCAGAAAGCCCGTCATTACAGAGGCTCACAAATGATAGCCCTGGTTAAAACAACTGGCTGAGCAGCAAGACTTCAGCCCCCACAAGAAAACAGCTAGGAACAAATTCTGGGCTGAAAAAAATAAATGTCCAACATTTTTTTTAAACGTTCCTCCTTTTCAGCTCTTACAGAGGGGACATTTCTGAGCAAAGAGCTTGTCCAAACTTGCTCTCAAACTCTACCATCTTTGTTCCAGCAGGTCAAAGCAGGCATGCCTGAAGGGTTTTTTTTAACAGAGCAATATGCCATGCATGTCCACACTGTACTGAAACTCACCAACCAGCTGACTAGATCAACACAAATCAACAAATCACAGTTATGCCAGACAAGTTGCCAAACATGTCTGTGTGTCTGTGCTTGTGCAATGACTCGTACAGTAACAAACAGAAACTGCGGATAACAATCACCAACTGAAAGCAGCAGGTTTCCTCCGGGAGTGAATGACCCGCAGAGATTGATTCAGCAAAGTTCCTCTGAGTAACAGTGCACAACTGGACAACTGTAAATTGAGATGTGTGTCTGTGTTGCAAGACAAGGGAACAAATAACGAAGCAACAAACAGGCCAGCCACCTTACCACACCCACACATCCAGACCCACACAACAGGTTCTTGCTTTTGTCCCTCGCTGCTGCTGCTCCACCACCACAAATCCTGTCTCCCTCCTCTACCTGGCAGACCACATCAAAGGGCTGAAACATTAAACTGTGCATTCTCACATTAGACACACACAAAAAGCAACACAAAACTGGAGAAAAGATACTCCGAATGCAAACCTCCATCAAGGTCACTCAGTAATAATACAATTCAAATCAAAAAGTGTGATTGAAAAAGGAATCACATAATTTTTAAATAAGCATTTCACATTACAGATTTCAAAGCAAGACATTTTTTTAACAGCTGTTTGGTATGAAATTTGAAAACTCTCCTGTCTTTCAAAGTTAACAGTTGTTTTGAAAAACATCCTGAATGCAGAGGAGTCGGAAAGTTGCTGAATTTTAAGAGCCTCTAACTTCAAATAACAGGTGTATAGATGTGATTTCTTTACCAAATATACATCTATGAAATTACCAGTTTTGGGGCTGATGATGATTCGGTGAATGGGCCGGTTTTCTCTGATTTTGGAGCTTCTGAAATGTGAATATTTTGTGGTTTCTTTATAAAAAAGGAATAGAAAGAAATAGCCTGCTTATATACACTCGTGAGGATACAATGACCTGGATGACAGAGAACAAACACGTAATAACATGCACAAGTTTACTCTTGTCACGAATTATATCGTGAACTGGGTCGTAGTGATCTGTGGGTTTTTTAAAGTGGGTCCACACATGAAAACATTCGGGAAGCACTGACCTACATCTGCACAAAATGGAATTAAAAATCCAACTCTAATTTTTCTCTTTTGCACTGCAGCTCGGTGGAGGTAATTATGAACCTTGCGAACCATATACAGACATCGTCCGGCACCGCTGACCGCAGAGAGGGGGCGTTACAGATACAGCACATAATAGAGCATTGATAAGTAATCCGAAACTGGACTTTGACCACCAGTTTACGATTTGTGGGACGGCGGAGTGGCCGGTCACTTCCGTGTTCTCTCACCTGCCCTGAAACCAGCAAGTCGTGGAAACATAACTGACATCAAAATCCAGCTATAAAGCCTCACATTTATAGTGTTTCGCCTCCCAGACACAATCAAACCACACTATTCGTACAACAACGCGACACCTTTGCTAGCTAATGTTATGTTAGAAGCGAACACGACTCGCCATATTAACCTATTTAAATCGGCGTGTTCAAGTTCCGTTAAACTTTTCGCAAAGTCCCACACGACTTATTCGTCCAGCCAGCGAACGCAGTGAGTGCCCCGACGCTGGCGACATTAGCTGGTGCTACGGTGACTACTAGCATGCTAACGAAGCGATACAACAGTTGAGTTTACACAAAAAAACAAAAAACCGTCCATCTTCCCAACTAAACCCGTCCCACCCGCTGCACCCGAGCACAACACACAAAGAGACGTGTCATTACCGGTTCTGGAGACAACGGTTAGGCTTGTTTTTCAAAGTCCATAAGTGTTAAAGTGAGCTGGGTTAAGGCCTAGCCTAGCTGACCTCCGCTGCTACTCCTGCCGCCGCCGCTGCTGCCGCTGACACAGTCCAAACCTCGACCCGCAGGCTCGGGTGGAGAACCGAGTTGAGTTGAGACAATAACAACAAACACAAAAACTCGGCGTGGTCCAAGCACAGACGCGTGAGAGGGAACAACAGTGTCCACCGCTGGGAGTCAGTGCTCACAATGAAGACGGAGAGAAAACACCCACCTATGCAATTTCCTCTGCTCCGTGCCTCGGCTTGTTGTTCACTTGTCTCTGCTCTTCCTCTCCGCTGGGGGGAAAAGGTGGGGGCGAGAGCGGAGGGTAGGGAGGAGGGCAGTCAGTCTACGCTACATTATAATAATTAAAATATATATTATTATAATGATTATAACATAGATCTAATTGAGAAATTCACTTGCTAAAGCAGCAACAAATGTGACAAACAAGTGACAACACAAAACAGGAGTAGGAATAATATAGGCAATATTACATACATATAAAACGGAATTTGTGTTAGGGCTGCAACAATTATTCGATCAATCGATTATAATACTTATATACTATGTTGATTATCGATTAATCGGTTTGAGAGTTGTTTTTTTTAATAATCAAAACCACGTTCTTTGATGTATTAGCAACAAACAAATCATTAAAATTTAATATATTAAAACTGGTTTGTGGACAAAACAAGACATTTGTGAATATGATAATTTCCAGGTTTGGTAACGATCAACATTTTTCAACATTATCTGACATTTTGTGACCAAACATGCGATTAATCGCGAAAGTTGCAGCCCTAGTAATAATAATAACAACAATAATAATAATGATCGAAAAATGTTGATTAATGTTTACCAAACCTGGAAATTATGATGTTGTCAAATGCCCTGTTTTGTCCAAAATCCATAATTATTCCTTTTTGATTATTTCCTTTGTTATATGGAGCTCTTTGTTATAAGAACTCGTTTTAGTTTATATATATACGTATATAATATAAATGTGTAAATATATATATACGTCAAACAACAACAAAATGAGAAATTGATTATCAAACTAGTTGACAGTTCATTTTGTAATTAACCGTTGCAGCCACAATAATAAGTGATGCACTTTGGAATAAACACATTAATCGACCTAAAAGGCTGCCCCTGTAATCTGCATTGTGTGTCTGAATTGCACTTAAATATTTTAAATAAATGCAAATAATGTCTACACAATGTTAACATAACCTTTTTAAACAAATGTGTGAAATACTGTAAAAAGAAAATACTGATTATTATGCAATTGATTTGTGATTATTTTTTTAAAAATGACAGTGGTCCAGTTCATTGGTCTGACTGTACTTCAACTATTACTATTACTACTAATAATGATGATAACAATAATAGTAATAATAAGTCTGATAAAATGAATGTCTCCTAGGTTATTACATATTATTAAATATCTGTTCATTTATGGTTGGTAACAGGGCCAACATATTTTAATTTCCAGTTTTACTTCAGTGTCCTGCTCTGTGTAATAATAATCTGGGCGTGGACCTCTGAAGTTTTGCTGTACTTTCGAGGGCCTCAAACCTGAGGTTTGGGAAGTTTTGCTACAAACGTACTGCCCTCTTCTGGTCATTATGTGGAACTGCTGTTTGAGAGCACACCGTGTGGTGAGATCATGTACTAGTCACAATCAAGTCTTTCACAATTCAAAAGTGAAAGGGAGCAGGACATTCACAGCAGATATGACACAAAAAATGACTCACCAAAATGTGTATGTAACAGGACGCAAGTCCAAAACATATGGAGCAGGTCTGCAGGTGCTTGGCTGCAGTGGTTTCAGTCATGGTATCCAGAATATAAAGTTCTGTAGTATGACTGACCAGAGAAGATGGCAGTTGGATGGAAAAATTCTTCTCCTGATAATAATTTCCAGCAGGCCATACAGTGAGGTAAAGTCAGTAAAGTCAGTAAATAGTGGCTCAAGTTTCAAAACAGTAAATGTTCTTTAATTTTAACAACCTCATCAATGATCCAAACTGATCCTTCACAGTTCAACACTTCTTCATGGTCCAAAGTTCTCCCTCTCATCCTCACTCTCCTTATCTTTGTCCTCATGGCCCCTGATCAAATCGTAGGAGAACTTAAACTGCAACAAAGAACTTAGAACTCCAACTTTGAACTGCAGTAAAGAACTTTGAACTCAACAAAGAACTTTGAACTGTAATAAAGAGCTTTGAACTGCAGATGATCAGACCGAGGACAGGAACTGTGTTGAAGAACTTGGAACTGTGGACAGAAAAGGATTGTCCTGTGGAGGGCACCATTGCACCTCTGGGTGTACAGCCTGCAGGACTTAATGAGAAGAAAAGATGAGATGAATCATGATAAGGAATTTTTGAACTGTGATTAAAAAGTTTGATATTAAAACCACAACAAACCAGACAAAGGCAATACTAATATTGCAACACTGTGGACAGAAGACAGCTGTGGCAATGTTGCGTTCATTATGGAGGTCAATTGTTGGGAAACTCCAAAGGAGAAGAAGAAGATCTCAGGGACAAGAAACTGAGCTGACAGGAGATCAGTTGGACTGGAAGATGATCTGCTGTCCGATTTGTCTCAAGCTACTGAAGAATCCGGTGACTATTCCATGTGGACACAGCTTCTGTATGACGTGTATTAAAATCAGCTGGGACTTACAGGAGAAGAGGAAGATCTACAGCTGTCCTCTGTGTAGACACACCTTAAGACGAAGGCCTAAACTGATGAAAACCATAATGTTAGCAGCTTTGGTGGAGAAAAGTGCAGCTTTGGTAAAGAGTGAAGATGACACTCCAAGCTGCTGCTCCTGCTGATGCTCCCGCTGCTGCTATGCTAGACCTGAAGATGTGGCCTGTGATGTCTGCACTGGGAGGTAAACTCAAAAGCTCTCAAGACTTGTTTCAATTGTGTGGCTTCTGTTTGTGAGCAACAGCTTCATTATGAATCATCTCCATATATGAAAGCGCCAGCTGGTGGACCCCTCCAAGAACATCTAGTCTTGTCACAATGAAGTAATGAAGATGTCCTGCTGCACTGATCAGCTGTTTATCTGTTATCTCTGCTCTGTGGATGAACATAAAGGCCATGACATCATCTCAGCTGCCGCAGAAATGATGGGGAGGCAGAGAAAGCGTGAGAAATCCAGCATTTTCTGGAGAAAAGATGCTCTTAATGTGACTCACATTCAAAGTCAAAGAGCAGTTTCTACACAACTGCTCCTTAACAAAGAATCACCAGACCTTTCTTTCAGCTACTCTCCCTCTTTCTTCCTTGCATATATCTGGGCTTGGAACCAGCATCTGAATGTGGCCCCCAGGGTTGGGGTCAATGTAGAGTGTCCAATTAACATGGGATTTGATAGCTTGCTCAGCTTGCCCAATTATTGTTTTTATCAAATGACAAATAAAATTCTCTGATGTCATGAAGTAAAATGTCATCCATCTTTGTTACTAAAGATACCATATTAAATATTTTTATTGACAAGCAAGAAACAGAGACAAAATAAAATAAGACCAGACTTAATAGGCCTGGGTATCACTGCTGATGTCCAGAATCAAATCAATAACGATTCACAAGGTCCCAATTAAATTAGATTTCTTAACTCATATTGATTCATTTAGAAATATTTAAATTACCATACAAATATTGTTTGGCTCTGAAAGATAATTCAGTTTTAATCTCTTTAACCTGTTGCATCATTACAAAAATTATTTACATATATTTACATTTACATTAATGCACTTTTAATGTAATATGACCATGCTGGTCGTTCTGTGTTTAGTTTGCATGTTCTCCCCATGTGCACATGGGTTCCCCTTGGGTTTGACTTCCTCACAGAGCCTGAAAACATATTATAGTGCAGTAGTTTTTTAACTATACTTTTTATACCAAGTACCACCTGAGAAAATATCGAGCTCTCGAAGTAACACCATTATCATGTTAAACGTTAAAATACAGTGGTGTAAATAAGCCAAGCAAAGTCATCTACAGACTTTTCACAGGAGGCAGATTTATTCCCAATAAAATAATTTGCTCTCTCATCCTCCTCTTCCTCACACATACTTCACACGCTGGTATGGTGCAATCAGATTAAGATGGAGTGAGAGATATGGTGTCTTATCTCTTCCTTGCAAAAATAAAGATGAGCCGTAGTAAGCGTTATTTTTGCTCTTTACTGTCGCTTTTTGCATCATTTCACACAAAAAGAGTGAAAACTGTAACAAAATGAAATGCTTTGCTTGTAAATATTCTTCTTAACATCCACTTAATGAGTGCAGCGTTTACAGTGTGGATGGCTTGGATGTACAAAGCATACAACAGATCAGCCTACTTTTTTTTCTTTGTTTGTGCAATTAAAAACTTACAAAATGTAAAATATTGAACAGACTAGCGTATGTTGTGTTTTATAACCATTTCTGAACTTAAATGATCAGTTCACTGCGTGTAAGTTTACATAAATGCAACCAGAGCATATATTATGTTCTATGTTTTCTCACAAAATCAGTAAATGAACTGTTCAGATAGTAATATTGTACGTTTTTACTTAAAAACATAAGCAAGAGGTACATTTACATTACTGTGAGTGAATGAAAGAAGAAAAGCACAACATCAAACAAAATGCTTCATTCATTCAACAGTGCAACAGAAACTAAATGTATAGTTTATGGAAGTATATGGAAACTTTGTAAAAGCTTCCATATACATTTAACTATTTGCTTTCTGAAATAGAACAAACCTACAATGACAAGAGGTAAACAAGTTTATTCATTATTATTATTTTTTACTTTAACTACATCTCTTGTGATTCACCATTAAAGGTCCAGTGTCTAAAATGTTGTGGCATCTGGTGATGAAGCTTCAGACTGCAACCAACTGATTACTTCCTTCTGCCTCAGCCTCCTCTTCCTTCAGGTGATGTTAAAATATAAAAGGCCAGTGTTTGGTTTGTCCCTTCTGAGCTGCTGTGAAAACACACTGGTGCCACCTGGTGGGCTCTGCAGAAGAGGACATGGTCCAGAAGTAGAAGAATCATTCTAAACCAACACAAACACAACCACTCTTAGTTTCAGATGATGACACAACAGAAAAAACATACTCCTGAATATTACATTTAATTTCTGCGTATAGATCCCTCTAAATCCTACAGACCAGACCTTTAAAACTTAAATTCCTTCTAGAACATAAAGAAAACACAAGTTAATAAAAAAGTGAACTAATATTTAGTCTTTGGTATTGTCTTTCACAACATACAGATTCATGATACAGAATATACTGTCGTCAAAATGCTTAAGCCATATGGTGCAAGTCATACATATACTATATATACTAGTGTACATACTAATACTACAGTGGTATTTGACTGTCTACACACAATGCAAGTCATTCTCTAGTGTATACACTGATTTCAATTTGACATAAAAAATGGGGATACTTTTGAAGGTAATGTCTGATAGCATTTCAACAAGGTAAGGCACTAGATGCTACACAACAAAGTTAAAGGTCCAGTGTGTAAGAATAAGTGGCATCTCATGGTGCTTTTCCATCATACTGTGTCAGACGGAGTCTGTAGTCCGATCACGCAGGAACCAATCTTTTCAATTAACTGAGTCTAATGATTCAGTACACCGAAAACAACTGCTTTGCCTGTCACTAGTTTGTTTTGCATATAAAAAACAAGGCAGTTTAGTGCAGCCGTGCTTTGACGACCCTGCCCACGATGAGGAGGAACTATGACGTCATGGAAAACGACGTGCTTGATACCAAACTGAGTAGAGCTGAGTCCAGTAGTGTCGAGAAGGGATAGAACTGTGTAATGGAAAAGGACCATTATTGTAAAAAATCAGAAAGCTTGTTTTTATTATTGAAAAAAACCTCTAAAACAGAATAATCGATGATCGAAATAGTTGATGATTGATTTAGTTAATCATCAGCTCACTATTAATCATCAATTAATTACATAATTGTTGCAGCCCTCATAATATTACTGTAACAAGTATTTTCGGGCTGCTGTTGAAATGCATGTTCTTACTGAAGGTGAAAGAAAATATAGATAAAATAAAATATCTCAATATTCCATGGTGTATAATCTTTTTTTAATTTTCTTAATTTTAAGTGCTATATTGATTAGAGGTCAGCCAATATGGGTTCTTCTATAGACGATACTGATTTTTAGAAATAAGGGCAGCTGTTGGCTGATAAGTAATGCCAATAAATGTTTGGCCCATAAATTTAGCCGTTTTTCTTTTTTTCCTCCATCTGATATATTAAATATGAAATATGTTTTCATATTTAATGTGTGACCTCAATAACCAGTTATTGAAAAATACTCATGGTCTGTCCAATCTACATTTTATGTCTGCACTGCAGTATTTTCAATAAAAATAACGCATAAACTGAATATGAAACATGTACGGTCATCAAAAGTAAAAAAAACCAAACAAAAAAAAACCATTTGGATAAAAAAAATAATGTTTTTGTGACTTGGCAACATTTAAAATAAAGATTCTGAGAACAACAAAAGCACAGTTTGTAATAATATCGATCATTCAAAACTGTGACTGTGAGAGTGAATGGTTGTTTGTCTCTACGTCCAGGGTGTACCATGCCTTTTGCCCTATGTCAGAAGATGATTGAATGAATGAATGAATGAATGAATAAATCAATGAAATATCAACACAATTAATTAATAGGTCTACCACTAGTATCAGTATGGAAATATTCTTGACATTGGTTTTCTGACAGTAGTTTTGTGTTGTATTTAACTTCAACTCCTCTCATTAGACAAAGACAACTGTATGTAGTCTATGCATATAATATGTATTTGTCTAAACCATAATAATGGTGGAGGGGGTGCTATTTATCTCCTTGCTTATAGTATCCAAATACATCACAATATCACCTCCATACATCTTGCCAATACACAGCTCTAATTCTAATGCTACAAAAACAATTTTCACAAATACAAACATGGTATGTGCAAATTCTGCAAATAAATCCTCCATAATATTACACACTAGACCTTTAAATGCAAATCAGTAGTAGAGTAGTCTACCACATACACACTACATGAAGTGAATTTTCTTTTTGTCTGTCCTCTTAAGTTCCCGGGAAATAAAAACAAAACAAAATGGTAAAATCATTCTGACGTGTACATCATAGACTGAATTAAAGAGAATGAATGAAAAAATGTCATGGTCAAACTTCCATAATGTGCTATTTACTTCAAGCTGTCAATTGAGTTATTTTTTCCAGGGCGCTAACTTTGAGATGAGAACTGTGGTTTATGGAAGTAATCAAATGTATATGTAGAGGAGGTAAAGTGTTACAGCCCCGTCTCAACCAAGCGGGACAGTTTGTTACGTAATGCAATTATTATTACGTTTTTATTGTCAAACGTTGGGAAGGCTACCAAAATAACCAATCCATACCGTCCCAGCCTTCTGTTGTGGTACCAAGCACAGTAGTCCGGGTGTTTAAGGGTGGAGCTCAAGGAGTGTTTTTCCTTGCAGCCTTCTCAAAGTTTGTCTTCTTGCAATAAACAGACACATGCCAAGAAGAAAGAACCCGAAATGCTCCAGAGTTAGCCTCTGTTTAATGCATTGTGTTCTTCTAAGTGGAACTGATTGGCTACAATGTGTCGCTCTAGTATGACACCACTCTGTTTACATACTGTAGCAGATAGTAGCAGAGGCTGACCAATATGGGGTTTTCTATCTTTTCTATAACTGTGTAATAATGTAAAGTAATTCCTTAACTTCAGTAACCAGTTATTGAACAACACTAATGGTCTGCCTCTCCAATCTACATGTTATGTCTGCACTGAAATTATATTCAGTACTTTCAATAAAAAAAAAAAAAAAAAGAAATATATGAACTAACATCTACAACTGGGCGAAAACATTAAGTTTTGGTGACTCAGCAACATTAAACAAGACATGAAAAATTGTCATTTGTAATAATTGGTCACTGAACCTCTTGATTGAAAGGAGGCTTCACATATAGTTTGTAATGCAATGAGTTAAAATCAGAGCATGTGAAAATGGTGTGTGTGTGTGTGTGTTCATGGGACCTTTTCATTCCCACTGTTCTTGTCATCATTCCTTGCTGCCGGCTGCCCAGCCTCATAAGCGGGCACGTGGTTGTGGTGTAGAAACAGGATTGTGTCCAAACTCTCAGGCGAAATGTTTGCCCTCTTCCTGTATGAGGCTCCTGCTCCGTCCTGCACAAAGTCCTTCACGGCATTTCCTGCCACGGCGGGAGCGGCCAGGTAAGTCCGTGCCACAATGGCCAAGAGTGGGAACTGCACCGCCTTTGTCCTCCACCACTGCAGGGGCTCCACACCCAGTGAGGCCCCCTTGTCGGCCCTGAAGACGGACATCTCCATGTCTATAGACTCCTCCACAGAACTCTGCCTGCTCCGAGGGGCAGAGCAGAACAGATCTCCCAGCAGGAACTCCATTCCAGAGAGTCCACCCTGAGAGGTCGGGTCAGGTGATTCGTTCTCATCAGTGTCGCCTACGTCACTCTCTTCGTCTTCGTCATCAATCTCTCTGAAGTTGATTGGACGAGACTCTCTGAGACGTTTGCTCCTCCGCAGGATGTCACTCTCAGACTCCGGAGACTCAGGGGAGGGGCTTCTCTTAATGTGGCTCTTCCCTTGGCTCCTCCTCTTCCTGTCCTCCTTCACGATCCTGACGGCCTCTTTCTTCAGCCAGTCAAATGTGGTGGTCTGCTCCTAGTTAAACAATAACCACAAACGGATTTAATTTGTGTTCAGGAATATTCCTCACTTAGCCAACATGTAATGTTTGTTCTTCACCTTAATTGCAAAAAATTTACACTTCCTAAAAAATACTATTTATAGTCTTTCAAACCTAATAATTAAAAATTCATATAGTCTTTTGCATGTTAACCCTTTAAATGCCAGTTTTCAAACACAATTTAACATTGATTGATTACCAACAACACTTACTAATTTCAAACACCTCAAGTGCCATAAAAGTTCCATCCCTATAAACTGTGAACAACAGTTATTTGGCACCTTAAATTAATGAAATGTTCATCATTATTCCTGATCATGAACAAGAACAAAGTGTGTTTTCAACAAGTGTTTTCTTCCACTGGCCATGTATAGTAAAATATGACCACCTGCTGGATTACCAGGATAATTACATTTTAGGAAACGGGTCAAAATGATGATGAATGGTAAAAAAAAAATTATATATATATATACATATGTATATATATGTATATATATATATATATATATATATACATATGGAGAAAGAGAGAGAGAGAGAGATAGAGAGATTTGAGGCCAGAATCTCAGAATGATTTTGTATTGGTCTGACATGTATGCTCATCTGTAACGACTTGTGGCACTTAAATATTACATATACTGTATATATTATCATGAAAAGGAACAAAATTACTAAACTTTCAAGGCAATCCACAAACAAATATAGCTGCAAGCTTGTCTAAAGAGTGATACCATGAACTCTTACTCACTAATCAGTTCCTTTGATTCAAACAATATTACTCACCTTCTCCTCCATGAACCCCAGCCCATGGAACTGTGGGTCAAGGGAACAAGCCACACACAGCACCCTATTCACAACAGGGTTGTCATAACAACTCGCCAAGCTCCGCCTCATCGTCTTCTTCACCTCCTTCAAGATGGACGACGAATCACCCGGCCGGGACACGAGGTGGCGGGAGAGCAGGCCGATGAGAATGGGTTTGATGAGGGACAGACGGGGGAAGACCTCTTTGGCGAGGGTTCGACAAGCCACGTCCAGAGGCCTGAGGACCAAACACAGCTCCTCAAGAACCTTCCATTCAGAACGCATTGTCACATTTGCTGAGGATGTGTTGGAGGTGGAGTTTGCGTGGCAGCTACCAGAAGAGCTGGTTTCTGAAGCAGTGTCTCCTTTCATTAAGTTCTCCCCTGTGATATCTTTTATTAGATCACAGAAAAGGCTTTTGTGCTTGACCAACATGCTCAGTAGAGGGTAGAGCTTATTCCACGTTGGCCGACTATGAGCCCACGACTTCAGCTCTGCGTGTTCTTCTCTTGTCAGTGTCTGCAACAGACTCTGAACGTGATATTGATATGAGCCCCTGTTCTGAGCACACGACAGGAACAAAGTTGAAAGAATACTCTGAAATTGGCAGAGTGTCTTGGAGATGACAGGATGTGACATCACTTCCTCAATGCACTCCTGCACTGCACTGAAGAAACACGGAACAAACGGTAGTCCCTCACTGAAAAGGCTGTACTCGGAGCCACATGGTTCCTCCGGTGACACCGAGTCTTCCCTCTCAAGAAACGTAGTGGAGTTTGGGTGAGGGACACTTCCTGCAGCTTCTCTACCTTTCTCCGTCTTTATTGTTCCCAACCTGATTTTGTTCCTTCCTTCTCCTCCTATGAGGATTAAGTGAGACTGGGAGATTCCCCACTCCAGTGCCATGATTTTCACCTGGGCCTCCACTGCTTGAAGGGTGTAGTCTTTCATCCCGCTCTCCAACAGTCTTTGGGTTGATAGGGCCACATTCTTTGAATTAAAATTTGAGTCTATCCAGTGTGCCCACAGGGTGAGGTACTTCTCGGTGTCTCCCTGCCAGTCATGGGACCAAATATCTATACTTAAAGTGACATGATGAGGAACTTCCCTACGATGGCTGGGAGGCCGCCCACGTCTCCTGGGCTCACACTCGATGGGAGCAGTGTAGTCAGACATCTCCGCGTCATCTCCACTTACTAGTTTCCTCAGCATCTGAGCGAGGCTCGCCTTGCCCTTGGTGTGGTGGTCTTTCAGGAGGTTCTCCAGCTGGCGAGGTGACGGCAGCTCCTTGCAGGAGGGCAAGATGGTGTGGATCAGCTGTCTGAAGCCTTCCCCTTCCACCAGAGCAGCAGGCTGGAGATCCATGATGAGAAAGTTGGCGATGGCATCAGTCACCTGAGATGACAAAAGCTGGGGGAGTGTGCTGACCAGGCCGCTGCTGAACACCGTTGGCTGGAAGCGTTGTGGACCTGCTAAAGCACAACAGAGAATGTTGTATTTTCATACATGTGACTCTATGAGCAGCAGTGTTGGTCAGTTTGTAGGTTCACTGACCCGTTGCCTCAATAGTTTGGTAGAAACTGAAATATCTGTGTCAACAATGACATTATGTACAGTACACTGACAACAGAAGCAGCAATTTTAATATCATTGTACTCCATGCACTAATATTTTGGATTTTCAATTGAAGCTGTAGTGTGTAACTTTTAAATATATATCAATTTCAGAATCACATCCATGCCAAATGACTTCAGATGACTCTCGATGTTTCTCACGATAGCAGCACCTAGGCTGAAGAGAGCGTCAGTGATGAGACATTTACATCGGCTCGTTTGTAGCGACTAGGACGTTTTTGACCATAAAAACAACTTCATGTTTGTAAGTACACCTCCATATCTCACATATAAGTGAGATAGGACCAGGCTACGGCCGCTTTAAGAACAATCGATAACATTGGAGGCGTACAATTCCGATGGAATCGGTCAGTTGGAACGATTCTCATCCCTACCTCTGACTGTACTGTAGGGTTGCACTGTGTGGTCATATTAAATAGAAAGTGCATTCATGTTCATATTTTTAATGATGCACCAGGTTAGAGAGATCCAAATTTTATACAATTGGCAGAATTTGTTCAGTAAAATTCTCTTTCCCAACCAAACAAAATGAAATATCGGTCGATGAATCAATACTGAATCAAATCTAATCACAATCTTGTGAATTATATTTGAAACAATTTAGGAAATCAGCAGTGACACCCAGCCCATGACATATTATGTCCAGACGCTGGCAGTTTTTTCGGTAATTACTCAAGTCCTCATGAGGGTGCTACACATTCCACACTGGAACTTTATGGGTCATGACTTTATAGGACCATCATGAAATCTGATACAGGAGTTCATGGCACCCATAAAATTAATCCTGACCACTGTGGTGATCTCATGTTTTGTTTTCTAGCATCATCGGCAGTCATGTAACAATCGTGAAATCTACTTTTTGTTAACTTTGCTTGATGAAAGCGTTGACAGTATTTCTTACCCATTATTGGAGGAACTCTCTCCTTGACACCCTCACGTAGTCTGATGTGGTGCTTGGACATCAGGTGGTTTTGCAGATCCAATCCTCCTCCAGCACAGCCCACATGGTCTCCACACAGCTTACACACTGCTGTGCCCCGGTCCAGAGGGCGACCCGTTGGGTCTGGCTCAAACCCAAAAAAGTACCACGGGCTGTTCTGCGTGGCATTCGGGTTAGTCAGCAGTTTCTCAGTTCCAGGCATAAAGTCGTACTTTTCCATCACATGACAGCTAGGGGATGGGAAAGAGACAATGGGAGCGGAGGCAAAGGCAGACCCAGAAAGCCCTCCTGGCTCAGAAGCTGCATCTGGGTTTGACACTGTTGTTACGTCACTAATTACAGGCATTGGGCTCTGTGATTGGCTTTGATCTGACCAGAGGGAAGTGCTGCTGGGCTCTGGGAGGGTGACCAGCTGGATGTCCTGCAGGAGGCGCAGAGCTGCTTCCTTCTCTCCAATTTCACATTTCACACTGTCGCCTGTTTTTCCCCAACAAAAACAAATACACAGTGTTGGCAAGTTAAATCTTCATTTTCTGAATAACAGTTACTGTGTGTTGACGTGAAAATGTCTATCATATGAAACGTGCCTCAGGAATATTTTTGTGCAATTCATATCTGTCGCACAAGTGAAGCGATTTCCAGAGGGAGAAGACAGGAGGACCATTAACCATGCCTGAAATTACTCAGATTGTATATAATAGTAGTAGAAGTGTTGCCAACAGGTACTACTACTACTAGAAGGAGAACTTTGCACTAGATGTGATAAATCACAATATCTGTCTAACTGAAGAAATCAAAATGTCTTTCAAAAGTTGCTGGATTATTCTATTTATTCACAACACAGAGAACAAAGTGCATAAAGTCTATGTATTGAACGTGGATGAAGTATCTCTTAATGTAGCTTTCGCCACCATTATCCCACTGAAACTCCTTCAGCCAGGTAACTTCCACCCAAGTTTCCCTCATTCATTTAAGCAGTGCCACTATGAGGAGACATGAGGTAGTGATGCGTGGCAAGTGAAACTGGCAGGGACTGTTTACATTAATTTTCTTAATTCATGAATTAAAATATCGATATTTGCCCTGGCCTATCGATTATCGTATTGCACAAGGAAGGACAGCAATATATCACCAAGATATTTTGACCCACCCCTACTTTGGACTGTGTTGAAGAACTTTGAACTGTGATAGAAGAGGAAGCTACGGGTTATTTGAAACAACACCATGACATCAGTATTTGTGAAATCTCAAAGCTGATTGATCATCACAACATCACAAGTCTGTCGTGAGTTGAAATATTCCAGCTCACGCAACTGACATGACTAACTGTTTGACGTAAAAACGCGTCTACCAGGTCGCAACTATTTTGCTACCTAACAAGAGTTTTTAAATTGCGTTTGGTGTAAACAAGAGTTAAAATAAGAATCTCTTTGACAACTAAAAGTGTAAGTTTCAGTGAAAAACACTACAGTCACTCACCTAAGCCCAGGCCCAGCAGGGAGGCGTAGTCCTTGCCAATCCAGACCCTGAGCTCTGCTCCCTCTGTGATGGGCTTGGAAACCCTGTAGTAGATGTGACGATAAAACTGGAAGACAAACAGATTGTGTTCCTCCTCACTGCTCGTGTATCTTATATACCTAAAACACAGAGTAAACACATAAAAACAGTCACTGAGGCAAATAAATCTGCAATTTATTATGAGAAATATGAATGTAACTGAATGCCAAGCAACAGAACAAAGACAATAAGCAACAGGGAGAAAGGAACCTCATCCAGTTGGACTTGTTTTCATCAGAAGCATCGACGTAGATGAAAGAAGCATCATCTCTAATCTGGAAATTGGAGAAATGCGCATGCTAACTATACTTGTGACCAATACTCAAACAACAAATTACATCACGACTGTTTAACTTGTGTAACTCACAGCCCAGGCATATTTGAGATTGGCCGGCATTTGTCCTCTACAGGTTTCTCCGACATATGGCCCAAACATGACGCCTAGTTGAAGGTGACACTTGGCATACACTTTCATCTCTCCCAACTGCTCCACGCCAGAAGATCCAGCAACAGATATCCCTGACCCAAAGTCCTCACACAGGAGCAGGCAGGAAGGCAGGGACAGCACCGCTCGAGTGGGGCCGCCGTGGAGCCACGGCTCCCCGGGTGGCAGCACTGCATCTGGGACATAGTTCTGATTCAAAGCATTCTGCATAAAGGGAACGTCCTCAAAGAATTCTTCATGGTTGAGATCCAAACCTAGAAAACAAAACCATAATTAGTCAAATATGGAACTAAAGTGGGATGTTGCTGTTCCCTATTATTTTATGGAGAACATTAAATCAGTGTTACACACTTTACAACAGGTTTTTTTTTTTTAAACCTCAAAGGCATGATGTTCTCAAATGTCTTCTTTTGCCCACAAACCAAAAATGATTTAGTTTTAATGATTTCTTTGTTATGTGGAGCAAAAAACCCACAAAAGATTCAAAAACCCTACTTTTTCTCAATTATTAAAAAAAACATTCATACTGATTAATTATCAAAATAGTTAACGATTAATTTAGTAGTCAAAAAATGTTTATTAAATTGTTGTTGATAATTGTTGATACACAGTATGTACAACATTACATACTGTGTATCACATCGTAATAAATACACAAAACACATTAGTTATTGATAGAAAAGAAAGATATTATATTTGTGACTAGTTAAGTATTTTCCTTGATATTTCTTTGGTGTTCAGTTTACATTTATCACAACACTTATAAATAATCCACTGCAGGAGTGGTGCAGTATGCTTGAGTGAACTTTTATTCAGGCTGTCCTAAATAAATTGGTATAAAATAAACAAAGACATGATAAGTTTCTGGGGGTTTTAATGTCGTTGATTAGGGTTGGCACCTCGACCTGCTTATTGAAAACTAGGTCGAGACCATGCATAGGGTCAATTCTACTGCTCAAAAAAAGAAAACACCTGGTCATTTAGCAGTTTCATGTGATAAACCAGATGTATCAAACTTAAGGTCCATGGGCCACGTGTGGCACCCAAATCGATTACATGTGGCACACCACATAATACATAATAATGATAGAATATAGACAGACTATAATACTAAACATATTTACAAGCAATATTTTTAACATTAAAGATAATACATTTGGTTGTAATTATCACATTATTAAATATATTACATCCAACATTAAATGATATATAAGCTTGTTTAGTGTTGTAGTTGCAGTTGTCCATTTTATTATTCACTTAATTATAGATTTATTTCTGTCAGTTTTTGACATCAATAGATGTTTTTATTGTGACATATACATCATTCCACATCAAAGCAAACACTGTGAATTATCATCATAATAAATATATTTATTATTGCCGACCTGCTACAGAACAGTAGTTTCTTTTCCCCCTCTGGACCAGACTAGACACAGAATTTGACAGTCCTGGTATGAACACTTGTTCACTTGAACTTCAACTGAACTTCTTTCTTGCACAAACTTCAAGTACTTTCAATCCCCAGGTCTACTCTGATCTTGAACGTGAATATTTCGGCTTTCTTTGTCCCCTATAACAAAGAAGTCATTAAAACTGAATTATTTTGGTCTGTAGACAAAACAAGAGCATCAGCACATCATGATTTCCAGGTTTGGTAAACAACATTTTTCAACATTTCCTGACATTATACAGTTACATCATTTCAGGACCAAACTGAGACAGAATAATCAACAAACAAATCAAAGTTATGTGCTGCAGCTTTAATATAACAAATAACTTAGGAACTACTGTATCCCACCAGAGCTTCTCAGACACTGACCGAAATATATCTTTTTTAATAAGAAAAGGAAGCTAAGAATTTTCGCATTTCTTTTGTAAAAACAGATGGACAGTTAGAATATGACAATGTTGGGTGTTTTCAGGTAGAGATATCTCACAGCTTCAGCTCGACTCAAGTTTTCGCTGACACTTTTGGCAAATAAACGAGAAACTGTGACGTTTAACAGTGTCTTAGTTAGATTAGATCGTAGTTACACGCTTAACCAAGACGAGAGTTACCTTTAGAGTTTGTATGAGCATCCGGGCTGTGACGTTGCACCGAGTGTAGAGCAGCAGCAGCTGCGGCGCACACGTTAGCTCCGCTAAAACAGTCAAGCACGCTGCTCTGCCTCACGTTTATAAAGTGTCGCAGCTGTACGTGTTTAATGAGGTTACTCGTGTTACCTCCTTTGTTCGAAATTATCTTTCTACATATGTTACAAGACGCCGTGTCTCCTGTTAGTCGAGTGTAGTGAGCCCAGGCTTTTGAGCGCTTTGCCCTCTGCTGCGCCATAATGACTGAAAGTAAACAAGACGTCAAACGTTAACACTCGTCTGACGTCAGAGGTATCGTCATCATTAGGGGACGTTTGAGATATTATAAATGGCTACTTTTATCGTCGTAATTATGAGGACTGACTGTTCAAAAAACAACTATCTAATTGCTGCATGAGCTGCTTGATCAATTTGTAATTAAAAGTGTTGGCAGATGAGTGTGTGCATCAGTGAATAACAGACATTATAGACTTTAAACATTCAAAGTCTTCTTTATTTCAGAACATTTTCACATTTCATACAAAATAATAAGCATAACAATGTTAAATGTGTCAATCTTACAGATAAAATCTGTAAAAGCCTTTCCTCTGGTTGTCTGTGATTTTCCTGTTCATTGAGGGTTTATTCCACCCTACACTACTAAAACAATTATTATTAAAATTGTTAATGAAGTAATGCTGTATTGGGGCTAGTGGGGATGGTGGCGTGAAAGAATTGCCGGTCATTATAAATTCAGTGACAGCCCTACCCCAAGGTTGAGCCAAGTCAGTTCTACAACAGTTGCCCATTTTGGACCAATGGACACATTAAACATCTTTTGAGATTTGATGCTAACTGAAGGCTACAGAGGTACAGCTATACCAATAACTGATGTTACATTTTACAAACTGCACCTTTAATTCACGGGTTCCTTGCCTGCATGAAATTACATCCATACATGGTGAAAGTAACGAAAACAAGATGCAACAATAACAGTCATGTCATTCAAGCACTTAATAATCCACAGTAACGTGGATAAGAGGCTGCAGCAAACTAACGATTTAAACATTAAAAATAATCAATGAAGAGTGACCAGTGGAGCTAACGTCATCCATGTTTCGGTCTGTGACTGCAGCACCTTTTCCCCCGGTACTCACGTCAATATCAATGCGGCAGAGCTTACAAAAGGCATGGTATTCCAGCTGGTGCTGTTCTGAACACCTTGAAGGAGCTATTTCTCTTCAGCATAGGGAAACCATTTTCCCAACATTAAACACTGTTGCATTCATTACTTGCCAAGAAGTGATTTGAGGTGTTTGAACACAGCGCACCATTCTGCTTCATTTGTGGTGTATTTCTGTGGCAGCACTACAAGCGCCACATACAGGCCTGGAATATACTGTATACTATTTTCAGGTATAGTCGTTTTGTCTTTAAGCGATGGCATGCTTATGAACGGAAAAAGAAAAACATTGCATAGATTAAGTTCTGTTTCTGTGTGGATAAGGCATTATTCTAAGGCTATAAAAAATATTTTAAGTTATTACACACTTATATTTATATTACAAATATTTATATTAATATTTATTATTAAAATGTAATATTTATATTACATTTATATTGGGTGGTATCTTCTACAAGTAAAGCCTCCTACATGTGACAAATTGGACCTTTATTCTGATCACCAATTCTCATGTTATGCTGTTTTATTATGTGTAAAAGTCAATGCAAAGCAATGCAATATGCCTCCTTCCCTTTCACATAAAACATAAACTGATCATTTAGGGCAGAGGTCTCAAACTTGCAGCGCCCCAGATGATGTTCTGTGGCCCTACACTTACTTTAAAGTTATAATTAAAACTGTCCTGTCAAAAACATAATAATACATTAGTTTAGATTTATTGCATTATTAAATGTACTTAATTCAACATGTGAATTTCTCTGTGAGATGAATAAAGTATCTATCTATCTATCTATCTATGTAATTACAAACTTGTCTAATGTTTTAATAACATTCGTCTGTTATTATCGATTCATTTTTTTATTCTATTTATTTCTGTTTTTGTTATTTATAGTTTAATTTTGCATCATCATCAGTATCACCATGTTCTTTTTTGTGAACTATACTTTAAAACAAACACATTTACTTTGAAATGGTGTGCAATATCATCCTGACTATTTTTGACATGACAGATTATAATTTCAATGTCAAATCACTTACTGGGCCACCTCCTGACCAGACTAGATTCATTGACCCCCAGGTCATTTTGATTTTGAGGGCTCTGATTTGGGGTCATGCTCTTTAAAAACTCAGTACTGGATACTTGAGCTCAGTTCACTGTAATCTAACAGGTGCTCAGTTTGTTTTCGTTTTTTAAATGGGTGTGCATGGTTGTTATATAGATGTAATACATGACCTTTGTCTTACACTGTTTGCATTGCACTGACTTGTCGTTTACTTTCTCGAAAGCATATCCACATCCATATTTGGTCGGTTCACGCATGGCTAATTTGGATGGAGCATCTGCTAGGGCAGAGGTGCTAAACTGGAGGCCCGCAGTATACATCCTTCCATACCAAAACAAGCGCTTTTACTTTGAAATTCAGTGAAATATCATCATAAATGTCTTTGATGGAATATTATGTTATGATTTTAAAATCATATTGGTTTTTTTTCCAGACTATACACTCATTTGCCCCCCCAAGAGATTCAAGTTTGACACCCCTGTGTTATACTGACCCCGTGCGGAAAACAGCCGAACTGAGCGGATGTGGTCGGAATATTAGCTACATGAAATAATCGATTTTTCAAATACAACGAAGCATCAATTTCTATTTATTTCACATATTCTCCCTACTGCACATTCGGGCAGCTCTACAAAATGGCGTACTCAATGCACAGCGAGAAAAGAGAGATTTTTAGAAACGATAATGTGCAACCGACGAGCGTTGTGTGTGTGTAATAAGCAAAGTGTACACATTAGCTGAGGAACATCATGAGGCCCAAGAGCTGTTTGTTTCCCCCCATTTTCTCTACTGTGACATATAACTCATCAAACCCAGATAACACACCACAGTTGCATTTAATCAGTTTATCGGGACACATGAACTGAAGTAATAACAATGGCGGTCACTGATATGACACTCTTTTTATGCACAGTTTTTCTATGCACCCTCACATGATGTCGCTGAATGTGTTGGTTGCTCACCTGGCGTTTCAAACAGAGACCCGGGGGTCGAGGAGGATGACGGCTCGAAGAAATCTGCCCGGTGTCGACGCCTCAGGTGACTTCGTAAATTCGTGGTGTTCCCACCTTTTGCGAGCACTATTTTTCGGCATAAGCGGCAAATGGCCTCCACCGAGTTCACCGGTTGACCCTTTTCGTCTGCCTTCAAGCCAAAATACAGCCACACTGTCGATTTGCTCCTCGGTTTACAAATGAGATCCATGTTTGTGTTTATGTCCGTTCCAGCTTGTTGACTGGTGGGCAGTAACTGTCCGCCGTCAGTGAGCCGACGTCCGACTGCAGTAAAGTCAACCCCCACTTTGTTTTACCATATCTTCATATACTAGGCATTACGGTAAGAGCGTGCAATTTCAAAATAAAAGCGATGGATGTGGACTTTCAAAACAAAAGCTTTCTGAAATATCATAATTAAATTATGTTCCACCTAAATAAAAGCTGTTATTTAAAGGAAACTACCCGTTTCCACAATTCTACTTCACACTGATAGTAGACCACTGCTCCTCATTCTAGGAAGGTTTCTAGTAGAGGATGGGTTAAATACAGAGAAATAATTTCCATTGTGGGACTGATAAAGGACTAATTTATTTTTTGTTTATTTAATGTCCAGTATCGTAAAACAAAATGGGGGCTGGCTGGTTTTTCTAAGTGTAGGCTGGCTTGACTGCAGTGACGTTCGCAAAAACACTGTCCAGCCCAGCTGCGACATAGATTTCAAGTCTTGGTCTATTTGCAGTGTTACAGCGGGGTTAGGGTGCTCAGAGCAAAATACTGCAAATTTTAGGCACAATACTTCTTTAAGCAAAAATGTGATACATTAAGTATTGTAATTTATTTTGGAAATAGTTTGCGGGACAGAGTATTCATATTAAACTAAATCATTAATGATATAACTGTAAAAAAAATATAGGGGTGTAGGTCTCGAAAAGTTACTTTTCGGATTTAAAGGAAATGTTTGTTGGAAATGTTGAGTATGTGTTTTATTTATTGTTTTTATTGCTCGTCTTATTTTCATTATCATGCTCGAAAAACAAAAGTAAATAATAAAAATATTAAATATTGGAAAAAAATTGATCAGTCTCATTCAAACCTGGAAATTATGATGTTTTCAAATGTCTTGTTTGGTCCATAAACCAACATGATGCAAAGACACGATAAAATATTCATATTTAAGAAGCTGAACAATCAGGAAACTTATTTTGATTCTTTAAGAAACACTAAAACGTTTATGAAAAAGCTGACGATTAATTTAGTAATAGACTAATCGAGTATTTGTTTCAGCGAAAGCCCTAAAAGCAGTCATGGGCTTTGGGAGTTTTGATTACTTTGAGGCCGTAGATCTCGGAAGTTTGGGAATATCTCAGTCTTTTTGATTTATTTAAGTTGATTCTGGTTGTGGAACAACATTAAGGTGCATGACGTTTATAAAAAAAAACTTTTTTTTTTGTTAGAAAGTCTACGAGACATACGGATTTTCTTTGTCCTTTCTGGCCACCCAAGCATTTTTGCCGTAATACCAAGAATAAACAAGCGTCGCGATTTAAGTGCGACTGTTTACAGGCTTTTGCCCCGTTTTTTACGAGCGACAGCTCACTTGAGTTGTTATTGCAGCATTTGCACAGTGGACGCAATACTGCTGCATATGTTGGGAGAACAGAAAAGACATCCGTGCAAGATTACATCGATTATTTATAAAATCAGTATCACGAACACGAACCGTCACAAAATTACGCCAGTGATAAAAACCGTACACAAAGTCATACAATTGTGACGAACAGGGTTTTTTAACACATCTTCTAACACATTGATCAACTTTCTGTGCAGCGACGTTCATAAACATTTGGAAACACCCCCTTTCCCACTGAATCCTTTACGTGAAATCTTCAAATCTGGCACCACAGGGCTCGCGTACTCTGTGCTCCGCCCACATTTAGAGTAAATAGTCACGGACTACTCGTACGTTATTTTGCTGTGCACGCTTAAATACTGTGGAACTAACGGTGACTGTAAATGTCAGCTGAGCTGCTCAATGATTTCAAAAGGTAAGATATAATACAGACGTCACAGCGCAGTCGTTTCAGTGTTCAAGTCAGCGTTTTGTCGTTATTTAAAGTTACAGAGGCAACGGTGACTGGGTTATATCGTTAGCTTGTAAAGTTAGCCACTGCTAAATCGGCTGTGTCCTCTTCGGCTTGCCGTAGACTGCAGTCTTATTCTTTTCAATAACGAGACAACTGTTTCCATGACGACCGCAGTCACAAATGGAAACTTGCTGAACTTAAAAGTAGCAGGTGCTCTGTGCAGAGCTCCAGTTAAACAAACAAAATGACCTCTTGCCTGGTACCGGACTTCCCGGCCGTCATGGTCGCGCTGGAACATTTAAAGGAATTGGACAAGCAGCTGAAGGACGAGGGGATGCCATTCGCACCCGAAGCTAGCCTCCATCTGGCAGAGATGACAGCTGCCGTCACAGAGCTGGAGATGGACCGACGTGCTGCCCACGAGCATTTAGAAGTGGAAACCATAGAAAATAGCAAGCTAAGGCATCAAATTGACAATATACAACAACAAATGAACCAGGAAATAATTGCTGACGTAGCCGCCACTCGGGCAACTAATGCTGAGGAGATGGATCAGCTGCTGCAAGATCTAAACACAACCTGTCAGCTGCGAGATGCTGCTGTGCATAAGCAGGATGCCCTCTCAAACCAAAACAAACAGCTGTACCCTCATAGAGACCAAGTGAAGGCTGAGTACAAGGAGATCATTGCTACTCTGAATAATCAGATCTCCTTAAAATATGGCTTGCATATGCAACTTGGGGAGAAACAGGAGCAGATAGACAAGCTGAAGTCCTGCATCGCTGCTGTGGAACAGGATAAAATAGCAGTCGAACAAGACATGGTGCCGGAGAGAGAAGCTTTTATGGTGAAAAGGGACAACCTGGCCAACGAAGTGCATCGGACAGGTGAGAAAATCAAGCAGCAGAAACAATTAATGAAGAGGAGCAGGAGGACGCTGGACAGAGTTAACAAGAAGAAACAAGAAGCCTTCAACCAGTTGGGAGAGTTCACGACTAATATGACCAAGCTAGAGAGCAATTTACAAAGACTGACGTCATTGCGGTGCCAGTTTGAAAAACAGCTGGACGAGGAGATCAAAAATCATCAAGAACTGAGGCAACAGAGAGAAATGCTGAAGAAAGAGTTGTGTACGTTAAGAGAAATGTTCACTCATGCCATTCAGCATCTTAAAAAGAAAGTTGCAACAGAGGAGGATAAAATAGAGGAGGGTCAAGCTTCAAGGTTGCTCGGTCAGGACCACCTGGCTCATATCTCTGAAGCATTCAAGTGCCAGCTTGATGAAGAAAACAAAGTAAAGGCTGAGCATTTTCAGGTCTCACAGCAGCTGGAGCGGTCCAAGCTGCGGCTGGAGGAACGCATCGCCTCTGTGGTAAAACACAGCAAGGAGATTAAGGAGATGGACCAGCAGCTCAAAGAGCTCTGGGAGTTTGAGACAATCAACAAGCGTGTTTTTGAGAAGAATCAAGAGGAGCTGTCTCATAACATGAATACAGAGAAGAAGAACCTCTGCCACCTTGAGGAGGAGAAGAGCAGGCTACAGAGACTCCTGGAGAAGACAAAGAGGGTGCAGGAGGAACATGTGGTTAATTTGTCCTCCCGAATCAGCACCACCATGAGGAGATATGAGCAGCTGAGACAAGAGGAGGCCATGCTCCTTCAGCGTCGTCCCCAGAGCGTAGATGCCGACTTGCTAATGAGCCACGTGACCCAATGTGTGGAAGAAAACAGACAAATAGAGTTCCAACACCACCAGGAAATAAAACATTCTATTTCAGAGATTGAAAGCATGACAAGAAGCAATGGGGAGAGGCAGAGGGAGGTGAAGGAGAAAGAGGAGATACTGAGGGAAGTGGACGCCAAGTGGAATGAGGAGCAAAGCCGATACCAGAGATTAAAAACACTCACTGCTGAGCTGAAGCACAGGAGAGCCAAGCTGGAGCTGGCAGTTCAGGGTCTGAAGGAGAGAACCAGCTCTCTGCTCCAACCAAGAGAAGGCATGAAGGCCGAGCTGGAGAAGGTGCGAGCAAGTCACATGGGCGTGCTCGACATGCAGGCCTCAGAGCTGAGAGCTGTGGAAATTAGCATCTACGACAATCATGTGAAACTTGAGCAGGTCAGCATGGAGAACAGCCGGCTGCGTCTCTGTGTCAGACAGATGACAGAAGACTTGAGCAGAGCCAAGGCAGACAAAGTCAGATACTGGCAGGAGGTTCACCTGTACAAGCAGGACTATAAGGCCTTGTTTGAGGGTTTACTGGAAGCATGGAGAGAGGATTTATTGATAACTGAGGACTGTCAGAGAGGTGATGGTGTTCTGTTGGTGTCTTTGAGCGCTCTGTTCAGCCACCTGAAGACCAGAAGACAACAGTTAGGACATGTCAACACACTGCTACACCGACAAATGATTGATTTCAGACTGGGATACAAAACAGTTGAATGAAGTGATAGAAGTGATTCAAGTTGGAGACAGAATTGTCGATGTGAACTCATATGACTAAAATGTATAAAATTTAAGATTATTATTATATGATAAATAAGATCATATAAAGACATTTCTGTTAAATGTATATTAAGTAGAGAACACACAAGTCTCCTCTAGATGTATTCAGAGTATTGTTGTGGTACTGTTGCAGTATACTGTATATTCCAGTGTATATATATATATATAAAACACTCTTCTGTGTGTAGACATTTTTCACAGCATTTGAGAAGTGACTGCTAACATGAATAATTACTGCATTAAGTGATGGAACTGAGCCATCAGTTAAGTTTTTTTACCATGTAAAATCACCTGGTGTGTTTTTTTTGGCAATAGTCAATTATATTCTCCTCCAAAATATAAACCATGTCCTTTTTAATATTTTATATGTTGAAAGAAAGATCAGTACAGCTTCAGCATGATGGATCACTGTCACCAGAACAGAGAAATTCTTAAAGTTATAGTCTGTAATAAAGCGTTTAATCTTATACGTTGACATAATTTGTTGATAGCATCAGTGACTGAAGTTTTTGTGGTTAAAAAAAAAGGAAAAACATGTGTACAGAAATATTGTAATAAACACAACTTCAAGTGTTGTACTACACATACATATTTGAAGGATTTTCCATTTACAAATGTGTTTGTTAAAATTAAGTAGATTTTACTATGAAGACACTTTACTTTAAAGGTCTAAACATACATAAAAATATACAATTCAAAACATAAAGAGGCCTCACTTTGTTTTAAACTGCTGTCTGTGTATTTCCCCTGACCATGTTATTTTTGCTTGGGTCATCTATTTTTCTTTTCTTTACAGACCCACCACGTGAAGTTTTCTGAGAACTGTCCCTTTCCAATGTGCTGCTGCTACCAGCAGATGGCAGAATGGACCAGGTTGCCATGACCTTTCCCTGCAGTAAGAGGGTCAAACAACCACAACCCATTCTACTGTGAACAAAAACTAACCAACACATGCAAACACAGTTGTATAGTTGGTCAGCTGACAAACAAGGCAGCAGCTCGACGAGCACGGAAAACACCAGTTTTCTCCAGTTCTGAAGGTAAGATAAGCTACAGATAAACATGAAGTAAAGAGAGCTCTGAACTTTGTGCCATGTGACGGCAACAGCAAATGTAGGTTAATGGTATGACTGCATCATAGCATACATTTTAAACGTTTTTCTCCGTCAGCATGTATCTGCTTGAAGCTGTCTCATCTCAGTATTTATGTCTCCGTTGTCATGTGATTTGCCATGTTTCTCTGACTTGTGACTAAGTTAGGATTTCACAAACCCAGCTAGCTTTTACCATTACATTTTATACAAACATGTTTTTATTGATTGTCAATGTTCATTAGTAAGTTGTTGAGATATAATCTCTCCACCTGGTCCTTGGTCTGCCCCTAGGTCTCCTCCCAGTTAGATGTGCCCTGGTGGCATCCTTACCAGGTGCCCGGACATGATTGTCTGATGTTTAAATGTGTATAAATATAACACAAAGCAAATTAAGTGCTTTCCTAAACAACTGCCTACATCTACATGTCTACATGTCATACACAGCTGCTGCTGTTCATGCTCCATGCAGTTCCCTATTTCATACAGTGCTGAACAAATTTATCAGACCACCTGTCATAAAAAAATGAAAACATAAATATTGTTGAAGTCTTTCAAAAACTTTAAAACTAAAAATGTTATTATTTTTTTTTTTTTTTTTGTAAAACGGTACATTTGAAAATTCATGGATAACAATAATAATTATATTTTGGTATTAAAAATATATGATTTAGGTGAAAAACCTCTACATACTGTTGTATTAACCATTACAGAAACATAAAAAATATTTTAATAATTACCAATGCTGTTAATTTAGGGCAGCATAAATTTGTTAAGCACTGAACACACACACACACACAGAACGGAGAGATGTTTGTTCTATGGTTCTCTGATAAGTTATCTGTTATTCTGTCTTATTCAGGAAACTTGGAGCTGCCCAGTGAAGGAAACAGCAGCAGTTGTTATTGGCACATGAAGGTATGTCAGGCAGCTGTTCAGACTCTCTATTTGCTTCAAGATCTGTTTGCAAAGCACACATTTTTTAATATTGCAAGATCACATTCATGAGAATTTGGTTGTGCAGCGCCGGACTAAACAGGGCCGGTCTAAGTCTTTATGGGGTCCTAAGTTGAATTGGATTTGATTTGTAGTGATACAGAACGGGAATTGGAAAATAACAAAATACAACAGCAGACATTGCATTTGCTGCAAACTAGTAAACCAGTTTAATCGTCTTGCTTTTTCATAAATTTGGAACAGATATGCAAATTTGCACTTAATGTGCAATCTTCAACTTCAAAATAAAACCAAATAACTTATAACTAACTTATAAACACTATATTTTAGATATATGAATGTAGTTATATGGCTTCACCTCAGTTTTAATCTAGTTTATCACAAATGTAAACAAACTCGTCTGGTTTTGTGTTGTGCGTGCGGTTATTCTGTTTACACTTATGTCTCTTTGGTCCAGACAGAACACGCACACATTTATAGTGCAATGTAATGACACTCCACTGCCCTTCAATGTGGAAATGTCAATATGCCACTAAAGGATACAGTGACACAACTCACTTTTATTCTTTCTCACCCACTCATACACACAGTTTTTTTTTTAATACATTGCAAATGTTTTCCCAATACATTTGGGAAATGTGTTTTCTTTTGAGAAGTTTGTGTCTCTGTCCTCACACAGAAAAGTCACAGTTGAGAAAGTGAAACATTCAAAAGTCTCACAAGAACTGATGCTGATACCAGTCTTTGACCTGGATATATTTCCTCCAGTACAGAAGCTGTAGCGTCTTCAGTGCTTCAGGCTACAATGTAAATGAAAATAAAAGTTTGGAATTAAGCAAAACAGTCTGCGAGTGTACTTCAGACTGAGTGTGCTTCAAGTCTTACATGCAAACTTTCGCAAAATTTCACTCAATTTACACAATTCTGTTCAGAAATTATTTTTTAAATGCTCGGTTTAAATTGTGATTGGTGACAGTAGCTCAGTGGTAGAGCGAGTCGTCTTTCAACTTGAATGGCCTGAGTGTGGTGCTGTAACGTTGCAATAGAAATGCACCAAAAGTGAGAAGGCAGTGTACAGCGTGTGCACAAAGCTTCCACGTTGTGCATGTTATGTCCAGTGGGCATTGTAAGAGAAAAACTTATTATTTGGCCTTCTCTAAAATTAGCTGATTACATTCCTAAGCACAAACCTCAACAACAACAACTCAGGACGGTGCCAGCCACAACTCTTTAATCACAAAGGCCTTGGTGCAGCACTGGCACCAGTTATTTATCTACAAAATGTGCCTCTTTATATGTTTGCTGTGTCTGGCCTGACTGAGACCGAGGACTGATAACTCAACTATGCAGTCCTCCCAAAGGTCAGCTATATGTATCAGCAGAGAAAGGCCTCCAAAAACCTCAAAATATCCTAACTCTGGGACTCGCAGGCAGACTGACAGAGGATGCCCAACTGTTAACATCTACTTGTTCATGTTGGGCATTGTCTCAGTTCTCCTCAGATCTGAGCTGCTTCCAAGCTTTTCAACAACTCATCTCTGACTCCAGAAACCCTATCTTTGGTTGGCTCACCCAATAATCAAATCTCCGCAACAGGCTATGACATCAAAGTTTTCTCTAAATTGTATATTGGTTGTATACACTAAAACACAGGGGTGGCGTTTGGATTTAAATCTCCCCAAATGCCAGTTCCATGTGCACAAAAAAAGTCAAAACATTTATAAAACTTTTGTGGGTTCTCCTAAACATGTTTTTGTGTGCACAAGCCCTGTCCGTTTTCAGATGAAGGATGCTGCACACAAATCATTTTTCATCCTTTCTGTTCACAAAGACTAAACAGAGGCAGAACAATAAACAATATCAGCAACAACAAAACCTCATGAATTAAACATCTACAAAACATCTACAGGTAGTTTGCAGCTTAGATTAAGAGTAACGTGTCATGAACAGTAACTTCATGAATTAAACGGGAGACATCGTATCAGTTGCAGGGTGTAGCCCAGGGTAGGTATGTGGAAAATAACAGTCAACAACACTGAGGCAAGAGCAACAACAATGCGCTGTAACTACACTGACCCCAGGCGCCGTTACAACATGCAAACAGAGGAAGTAGCCTCGGCAGAACACTCTGTTCTCCTTTCAGATCCTTGAGTTTTGGTTCTGCTTCTTCCTCCTCCCATTTGCTTTCTCTCCTTATGCCCCCAGGCTGCAACACCACCATGTCACACTCATGCCATGAAATACAGTGCACGTACACTCTGTCTCACACAAACGGCAGCCCAGTTGTTCAATGACGCAAGCTCTGTTAATAGGGTTATACCGTTCTGTTTTTGCTCTTTGTGTATCAAAGGCATCTGTGGCCTGATGAGTCACTACAGTATGTTGAAGCTGTTTATATTGCAGCGGTTCTGTTGTGAATCCCCCTCTGCCTCTCCTGCACATGACCTGTAATTCTCAGTATGGACTGATGACGTCAATACTGCTTAATCTCTCTCTCTGTCTATCTATCTCTCTCTCTCCCTCTCTAACCCTGAGCCCTTATATTCAGTGGTGAGCAGTGGCAAGTCAGATTTCTGTGTTTACACAGTGACAACACATGCTGCTCTCTCCTGTTGCAGTGAAAACATTTTACAGCCTATAGTCAGGAAGCTGTTCATCAGCAGATGGTAACATTAAGTATCTGGTAAGGCGACAGTTGTGTCAAACAGAGGAGTGAAGGACATTTTACTGAAGTGCAGGGAAAACTCAGCTGTGGCCAGTGATGGACACGATGGGTAAGAGGCAGCTTTTACCTCCTTTTATTTTGAACAAGGTCATGTTTGGCTGGACTGTGTGTATTATGTATTATTAATCAGGGCTGAAAATGAATCGCCAGCTGTTTTGATAATCTGTTAAATTTGATTGTTTTTCAGCTTCCTAAATGTGAATATTTTCTGGTTTCTTTGCTCCGTTAATACAAACAAAACAAATATTGCAGTTGCAATTTGATACTGTGCTGTAGATTTAAAAACAAGATAAAGCATAACTGCATGACAAAATCATCTAACTAATGTAACTAACTGTACTCTAATGCCATGGTTCACAAACTGCTATGTTTACCACCAGTGGTACACAGGCTTCCTCTGGTGGTACTTGGAGGAAAATTCTACTGTATATACGAGGGACTGAGGAACTTTGACCAGAGTGTGTGTAAAATGAAACAAATAACAAAAAAATAATTAAAGAGTCACCCTATCTTGCTCCATCTTTCTCTAATTTCACTATACCAGTGTGTGAAGTATATGTGAGGAAGAGGAAGATGGTGAGAGCTTTCTTGGCTCATCCTATTTACACCACTTTGTTTTAACGTTGATGATAACGGTGTTAATTCAAGAGCTCAATCTTTTCTCAGGTGGTACTGTGTATACAAAGTTTGAGAACTACTGATCTAATGCAATAAATGAGAACTTGAAGATATGAATTTTCTGGAACACTATTGAATTGTATTTTTCGTTTGGCATAAAACAATATTTTTTTTCCCCTCAAATATGTTTGAGTTTTTTACAAATTAAAGTAATTAAATTGCCAAAAAGTATTAACTGTACACCTCTACTTACTTGTAACATAAAGGTGAAATATGTATCATTACTGTTATTTGTGGTATTTGAGCCGAACAGACCTGACGTGGCAAAATAACACTTTGACCCCCGTGGAGGCATAAACTCCAGGAGCAGATGGTGGTGTGTGTTTGTGTGTTCATACGTGATGGTGGGGCGTGACCACTGTTATTATCACAGTGTGACACCTGCCTTTCTGTAATGCTGAAATGGAAATGAAATTATTGCCTGGTTGTCCAACAACATGAGCTAATTTACGTCATTTCAAGGTGGTTGTAATCCATATTTAATTTTAGATTTACAGACGGATCAGATGGCAGTGTGTAATGTGAAAATGGGTTCTCGTATACTGTAACCCAACTCTGCTGTTAACCTTCAGCTTACTGTGTGGATTTTGTTTTGGTTCATGAGGTGATTCAGTACGTCGCTGTTGGCTTTACAGGACATAATCTGTGTTGCTGTTGTAGAACGTATATAGTGGTCCCTCACTATAACGCGGTTCAACTTTCGCTGATTTATTTTTTAGTACAATTTTGTACTAATGTACTAACGCGCATTGTGTCCTGAAAAAGACGCACCTCAGCGGCATGAGGATGAAGAGGCCGCGGCATCGTCAGAGGAACTGTAAAATGCGCGTGAGTCACTATTAATAATTTCTTATGGTTCCTCGTAGGTTGATCATAAAAATTAGATTTGTTACTTCTAATAGCTAGGAAAACGTTTATATTTTTATTTCTCAAACAAATGATTGAGCCTAAAAACAAGTTTTGATTTTTGATTTCATTCTATAATACTTTTATGAGAGTGTTTAAACTAGTGAGAAATGTGAGAAAATGGTAATGTCTGTCTGAGAAAAGTGTATAAATTGTGTGGTGAGGGGTTTTACAGCCTTAAAACATATATAATAATTGTAAAAAATAAAGCTGACTACTTCAGGGACTTCCCCTGTTACAGGTTATTTTTAGAACGTAACCCCTGCAATAAATGAGGGACCACTGTACAAAAATAGACCTACTCTGGTTTCCTCCTGAAGCCAACAAGGAAATAAGAGTATATCTAGTAGCCTCCAGGGGGCGACACCACTGGCTGCAGTAGGAAGTCCATTTTCTTTTGCAAAGCAATGCTGCCCTCCACAGGCTGAATTTCTCCATCACAGTTCAAGCTTCTTTATCATAGTTCCTCATCTCCTGTCTCATCCCTCTCCACCAAAATTTCCCAAACAAAAGTAAAAAAACGCCACTTGGTCTTCTATTAATTTCATGCAGGCTGTACACTAAGAGGTGGAAAGTCACTCCCTTTCCTCCTCTTCTAACAATTTCACAGTTTGAAGTTCCTAAATCACAGCTTGCTGTTCTTAAACGCCGATCAAAGAAGAGAGCATGTTTGTTAAAACTGTTATGTGAAGAAGTAGGAGTCTAACACTCATGTTTCATTTCACATGAGACTTAAAACTGTATCTTACATAAAGATAAACAAATGTCAGCAATCACCCAGTAGCATTCCTGGTTTGCATACAGGAAATTATTTGTTTTTGGTGAAGACTTGAGGCAACAGCAACACTGTGCAAGTAAAAGTACAAGACCCAGTCGTTTGATGGGATAAACAACTTTTTGTCTCCACCCAGAGGGTTTGTCTTTTAACTCATGCACCTTTTGTTGTGTTCATTTCACTGGAGGTGAAAAACAGATCAACTTAATTTACACATATAGAAATTACACACTTAAGTTCAAGAAGCACATTTTAAATGTCTGAAAATAGTCAAATAAAATACGAAGTTACATCCATGCACTCTTTGATTTGAAAATGTGTTCTCTACACCACCTATGGACGCTGATACAAACATAAATAGGTTATATTTTGCATTTAAAACCATAACATTTCCGTGCTTTCCGATCATTTCCATGTTCTCTACCTGAACCCATTGTAATTTTGATTGAATACACAGGGACTAAAATATAAATGATGCACCCACCTCAACACTCCTGTGTGTTTCTTCTTCTCCAGTGTGTCTGATGGGTGGAGACGCCTCTAGACTGTACAGCACTGTGACCCGCAGCAGCAGCAGCAGCAGCAGCAGCAGATCTTCTCTCCCTCGGCCTCCATCACACCTGGACTCACAGTCAGACACAAACCTGGATCCAGACCTTTGCAAGGTGAGTTTACCCCAAAAAATTATTTTTTAAAATAATCCTATCCAGATGCGCTAAAATGCAAAAAAAACACAGAAACCAAAAAAAGCACAAAGTCTCATTTGTTAGAGATCTAAAGTGGTGGAGGTCGGGTTGGGTCATTTGATAATTACTAATTATTATAATAATTTCAGTAGTTTAGTGAAACTGTAAGAGAGGGTTTTTTTTATTGCACAATTATTGCTCTAAGGGTTAATATTTAATGCCCTTTCACGGCCCACCTGCAGTACCATCACAGCCCACACTAGCCAATCTGTGGCCTAGAGTTTGTTCTAGGTACCAGGTACCAGGTGGCTGTAGCAGAAGTGACCCGACTGTCTGTGTGTCTTTCATGAGCAGAGGGGGTCCACTGTCTGTCCCCATGATCCTGCAGAGCTGCTACAACAGTGTAAGGATGCCCTCAGAGAGACCCCGCCTCGCTTCCACAGGAAGTTCATTAACCTCTTCGTTAAAGACGGCGCCCCCAGCAGCCCAATTAGGGTGATGCAGTGGAACGTTCTGGCCCAGGGTACAGTATTATATACATGTGATGTTACTTAACACTGTAGTTTACGTGACTATGACAGATGAACCTAATATATATATATATATATATATATATATATATATATGGCATTAGGGCCTGTTTACGCATGACAAATGCAAAGAAACCCGGGTGTTTACAGAGGAACTTTTGTCATGTCCACATTTCCCTCACAGCTACTGAAAAAAAATTAAAAAACACAAACCGTGTTTGTGTTATTCCTCTCCTTCACCGACTAATTCAGTAGCTTTTTTGGGATGATGGAGGTTCAGAGTTGTTTTCAGAGTTGACAAACAGTTTAACCTACTTCTTTGACCTGGGTATCAAATATGCATTGAATGCACTTGCTGTTTAAAAAAAAAAGAGAGATCTTCATCTTAATGTGACAGACGGCCAGAAAAACAGGCAGATCATAGCGGATGTGAATGTATTTGTGTTTTCAAAAGATGGTACATGTGAACTACTCCCCCCAAGTGAAACTGCACACTGAAATCACATGTGTCTTTTTCCCCTGTCCTGCAGCTCTGGGTGAGGGACTTGACAGTTTTGTCCAGTGTCCACTGGAGGCACTCAGCTGGTCGCACAGGAAGTATCTCATCATAGAGGAGATCCTCACCTACCGACCTCATATCCTGTGTCTGCAGGAGGTCGACCACTATTATGACACCCTTCAGCCGGTTCTGGCCGGCCTGGGTTACAGCAGCAACTTCTGCCCCAAACCCTGGTCGCCGTGTTTGGACGTGGAGGGCAACAACGGCCCGGACGGCTGTGCGCTATTCTTCGATCAGTCACGGTTCGAGCTTGTGGACAGCATCAGCATACGGCTGTGTGCCATGAGGATTCCAACCAATCAGGTGAGTGAAACCTTGCCCCTCATCTAAACAAAAAAAAGTAAGGCTCAGTATATAACCTCTGCCAATAATAAAAGACTGAGTTTCATGATGTCGGGGAGCAGCATAAGGTTATGATCTTCTACTTCCCATTGGAACTTGCACCTATGTAAATACTGGTTCTTGTATTTTTTATCCTTGCAAAAAAAAAAAATCGCTCATAAATGTGTACAACTGCTCTACGTGCCTTCAATTGTCCCTCAGGAACAAATAAAGTTCTTTGAATTTCACGCTCTCACTCATGTGTTGTACGGGTTAAGAGTGTTGTCATTTTTAGATATTTTAATGCAGAAATACTACATATTGTGTCTTTAACCTGCCACTCTCTTGCCACAGGTTGCTGTAATGACGATGCTCCGTTGTCGGATCACAGAAAAATGTGTGTGCGTGGCCGTGACCCACCTGAAAGCCCGTGCTGGTTGGGACTGGCTCCGCAGCGCTCAGGGTTCCGACCTCCTGCGACACCTCCAGAACCTGGTCCAGAAACATCCTGGTGCTCCCACTGGTGACCCCAGCTCTGACATTCCTCTGCTCATATGCGGCGATTTCAACGCAATCCCAAACGAGGAGGTGTACCAGCGATTTGTCACGTCCCCGCTCAGCTTGGACTCGGCCTATAAGAAACTCAGCAAAGACGGTTTGACTGAACCAGAGTACACGACATGGAAGATTCGACCCACAGGGGAATGTTGTACCACTCTGGACTATATCTGGTACAGTCAGGACTTGCTGAGAGTGGACACTGTGTTGGACCTGCCCACTGAGGAACAGATTGGACCAAACAGGCTCCCGTCCTTTAGCTATCCATCTGACCATCTTTCTCTGGTGTGTGACTTCAGCTTTAAGGAGAAGGAGTGAGCAGGCGGTGACCGTCGGCACACGAGAAGTGACAATGAGTTGAGATTAGCTTCAGCTCCACCAGCACGAGGCCTTGGACCCAGAGTGGGCAGCGGAGAAGTGACACTGAGGTTACAATGTTTCCTGCTGTTTTGATGCCGTATACCTCCCTGAACGCTAACCCTGTTTTCTACACCAGGTCCCGTAGCTTCATCTGTACCCAGACCATTTCTACTGTGACATGAATGAAAAAGATTTTTTAAGTTAAGTTCATAATAATCCTGAAATCAGTCAGAAACAGTTGTAAATGTGCTCCACACTGCCAGTGTTACAGAGTTACACAGAATAAAGTTTCTGCTGTTTACATTCATGTTCGTTTATTTTTCATAACTGTTCCTTTTCCAGTTTAATACAGATTTAAATCTGGGATTATTACTCAATTATTGTTTTACCCAGTGACTAAGTGAGAAAAAGATGCATGATGTTTAATGGCAGCTTCCATCCATGATGTCACATGACTGCCATCTTCTGGAATGAAATAACTCCTACACTAGGAGAAAGATGGACCGTTAAGCTCACCCTCTCATTTCCTCTCTCATCCTCTCCTTTCCTTTCCTTATCCCATTGTCCTCTCATTCCTCAGTCATCCCCTAATTTTGTCAGTTTCTCCTCTCATTCCCTCTGTCTCATCCTCTCATTCCTCAGTCTCATCCCCTCGTTTCCTCAGTCTCATCCTCTCATTCCCTCTAAAAAATAGCATTAGATGTTACAGAAATACCAGGTAAAAGTCATAAATGCTTTATCATGCACACATTCTCTCCTGTCATGATATTTGTTGTTAATTTGGTTGTTTTTCATCTTTAAAAAAGTAGGTCACTTTCCTGTGAACAGACCTGAATGAGTTGTTTGTGCAGCAGCTGTTGACATTCACTTTACACATCAAGTGACAGTCACTTTAAACATCATTAACGTGATTAGTGACACTTTTTCTGTGAAAACATGTCAAAATGGCTGCTGTACAAAGAGCCCATTGTAGAATTAAGCACATTTCAAGGGAAATAAGTCTTATTAATACAAATCTACCATAGTAGATCCAATTACACACAATTATCATGACTGTCATCCTGCTGTTGTGACATTAGATTCTAGAAGCAGTGTTGTAATGTAACAAAGTACAAAATTCAAGTACTGTGCTTTATATATATTTCGAGCAACTTTTACTTCACTACATTGTCTCTAGCCATCTTTGTTACGCAATACTACCAAAAACAAATCAAAAGACGAGTTGGTATTATGGTCTGTATTTATATAGAGCCTTTCTAGTCTTGATGACTAGTCTTGATGCTGATTTACCCATTCACACTTTTCAACATGGGTGTAACGCAGATCATTTCGTTACTTGTACATTTTGTGGGTAATCATGTTCTTTTGCACAATAACTGGAAGGTACATTAATAACAGCACTTTGCACTTGTCACGATAGCATTTTATTTGCCATAGTTTGCACAGTACATTTTGCACATTGCGTATTTGCACAGTTCGTACAGATATTTACATTACTTTATTTATTGAATATTTCTGGAGTTATTTTTTAGCCCGTGTGACCGCGGGTGACTGTGTGTCTTCGGACAGGTGCGGCAGTCGGCTCCGTCTGCAAGAGCGGGGTTGAGCTCCGACGGAAAGTTGTGTAATTGAAATGATAACAGTGTGAAGCATGTGCAGAGTTTATGGATGAATATGTGTGTTGCAAGAAGTGTGAAGGCTGTACGTGCACAAAGTTGTTTGTGTTTACACTTACCTGTCCGGTCCCGTGTCTGCTCCAGGGTCCGCGGCTAAAAGATTCACCCGGGCCACGGGCACCGTGATAAACGTTCCGGGAGAGACCAAGTGGCCGGATAGGAATGTCACTTGGTAAAATAACCATTTGATTATATTTTGAGTTTACCTCATTAGTGAAAGAGTACAGTCATAGCTAATTGGTAGCACAGTATATAAGGCGCCATTTTACCATCTGTCTGTGTTTAACCTCTCACCATCATTTTCATCTGTTGCTGCTGTGGAAGTGAAGTAATAAAACAAATGTGGGAAACCTGACCAGTTTTAAGACTTTTCTTCAGCGTCATCAAGCCGCTCACTGGTCGCCTTTCACAATGGGGTTAAGTGTCTTGCTCAAGGACGCAGAGCCAGGAATTCAACCCAAATCCTTCCAGTTTACAGACAACTCACCCTACCACTGATTCACCATTGCTCAATCCTAACGCCTCACTTTTTAAATACTTTAACTCCTACTTCTAAAACTTAAGTTCATTTTATATCAGAAAGTTACATTTGATACGTAAGTACAGTAAATGTCATATACATTAAGGTGTTTACTTAAGTAATATTATAAAAAAGTGACTTCAACTTCTACCAAAGTCATTTTCTGGTAAGACACTTTTACTCCAGTATCCCTTTAAGGTGCTTTATACAAGACTGGGAAAACGTACCAGGTATAATTATGAGATAAACATTTCTCCTTTTTTAACTCATAATTTGAAACACATCTGTAAAAGATCAGAATTGGATCTCATGTGTTCTTTTAGCGGTCCAGACTGAGTCATGAATGTGACATCAATGTTAAATCTGATCTGTAATTAATCAGATTTGAACATCATCGTAGCCGTTCACATGAAGTGGAAGATTAAAACTTGTGATGGAATTTTTCTCAGCTGAAAACAAAAGGAATGGAAAACAATGTTGAGTTTCAAATGTTTTATGTTTCAGTAAAATCTACTTTAATACACTTTGAAACAAGAGTACAACAAAATAGAATATACTTCAAATGTTGAATATACAAACAGTTCAGTCTGAACACAAACATTTTTTCTATTGTCCCTTTTTTTTTTAGATTAAAAAATAAAAATAATGAAATGTTGAGCCAAAAATGGCACAGACTCTGTAAGTGAAGTGACCTGGGATCCACAGTGGTTTCTTTTCTTTTGACATTGTGTGATTTATCACTGCCTACATTTCAGAAAATTAAAATAAAGCGTTAATTTGTTGACGTACATCATCACGTCCTGGCTTCCAGGGGCTTTTCCCCCCCCCACACAGCCAGACTGAGTGCAGTCAGAGCCAAACAAAGACCTTTTTGTCAAACACACAGAGCATATTTAAGTGTGCAGATTTTCTTGATGGAGGCATGGGTACAGAAGATGAAAACAAATATCAGACGCCCTCCGTAAAATAATACTGTGCTTGGTACAAGGTATCAAAACACAAATGAAAATTTCAGTTAACCGTTCAAGCGCTACATGAAAAAGAATGTTAGAAATTAATCCTATGGCTGTTAACTTTAGCTCCATAAACTGTATAGAAGATATACATTATATATATATATATAAATATGTACATACACAACCATTTCACTGTCTTTGTGACAGCTTCTCCCTCGCTCATGTAGCACCATGCACACATGATCCGCACAGTGATGAAAGTTGCTGGTTTTATCCATGACGGAGAAGAAAATATTGAAAATAAAACATCTACAAAAGTTTCATCACATCACTCTCCTTTTTTATATCTGTTTATCAGTTCACATTTTTTGTTTGGTTGTGATCATTTGCCTGGTTTTGTAGTGTTTTGGAATCCTCTTTTTTTTCCCCCTCGCTCTAATTTGACTCAGTGATGTTAATGCGTTTAGAAGGCAGACGCTGTAGTGATGACGGTTGGTCCCTTTACCTTCACCAACACACTCCCGCTGAAGTCTGTGTGTTTTCTTCTGTACGAGGATCCAGTTTGAACTTGGGACACAACATTGACGATCTGCCTTGGTTCAGTTTCAGTCTGAGGCAGCGAGTGAAAACAGGCTGAAGACTAATATATAAAAAAAACCAAAAACAAAAACAGGCCTTCAGGAGTCAGATTTTAAAGTCTCACAGACTGCTGCTGGTTATCGAAGGAGTAAAAATGACTTCAGATATGTACAAACTAACTCTCTCTGGCAGAGACGGAGAAGACGCGTACTCGTAAATGTGTGTGTTTTTCAACACTCGGGCTCTTCTGACTTAATCGTCACATTAGGTGTTTCCAGTTTGAATACCACCTCTGCGTCCACCGCCTCTGTTTGGACGTTGTGGACAGTTTTGGGGTTCCCCTGGTTGTGTTGAGCTGCCGCCGGCAGAGGCACCTGCACAGTCTGGACCTGGATTCCTGCAGCCTTCAGCTTCTCCAATGTCACTCCTCCGGATGCCGATGCTCCGATCACCAGCTCTGAGCCGCTGATGAGTCCGCTAAAGACGCGAGGCTGATTGGTGGTCGACATCGTCATCGCTCCTGCCCTGCTGCCGATGCTTCCCGGCTGTGACACCACCAGAGTCTGTTGTTGCGCCTGTGTCGGCACGGTGAGTCTCATCACCTGCGTTCCAGGCGCGACGCTGACAGGAGCCAGCGTCCGCATGGTCAGAGGGCTGCCAAGGAGGCTGATGCCAGACTTGTTTGTGCCGCCGGAGGCTTGGAGATGACACTGAGCTAACTGATGAGCCGGGATGGTGATGATCTTTGCCAGCTGCACTGTGATCTTGTCTCCGTTCTCTGCTGTGGCGGGAACCATGGTGGGGATCGTCTGAAGCACAACCTGTGTGTAAAATGTAGGTTTCAATGACAGATGTAGAATATACAACTCTTAAGTATATTTATACAGGTGTATAATCACTTTAAAATGTTTCTATTTCTTTGTTTTGTTGTAATTTATTAATCCTCATAGGGAAATTCCTCCTTCATTAACCCATCCTCTACTTAGAAACTCCTAGAATTAGGTGAATTGAGCAACTACTGAGCAGCTCATGGGGAGAAATGGGGTTCAGAGGCTCCCCTGCCCTTGACCTGTCGCGATTCAAACCGACGACCTTCTGGTTAAAAGTCAAGTTCTATTTCCACTTGGCCAAAGGATGACCTCCATGCACATTAGATAAGGGTCTTAGTTTCCAGAAGTGGCCATTTTGCCGCAATGTTTCTGTAGCAGCCTGAACAACATGTATTTTGATTTTAAAGAGGAGGAAACAGCAGAGAGGGTGCGGAATCAGCATCATCTGGACTTGTAGTGGTCTTGAAGATGTTTTTTCCTCTCATCTAAGAATCTTCTTCAGATCAGAGGAGAGACTTCTTGAAGAAAAGTCCAGGTGACACCGATTCAGCGTTTTTCGGACATAATTAAAATCGATGGAAGGATGAAACTGCACTGAGTAGTGGAGCAGAGATGACATCAATTTCCACAAACCTTCTGTTGTGAGTTGGCGTTACCAGCAACACCAATCGCAGAAGTGCTGTTGAGGAGGGTGGTGTGTCCGGCTCCCATTGTTGCTCCTGTCGACTGCTGCACAGCAACTGTGGAGATCTTCTGCCCCAGTGATGTCGTCATGACCACGGGAACCTGCATAGCCACCCGCACCGTCCTGCACACAAAGAGTTGGGACAGAAAAGAGAGTCAAACCATAGAACTTTTTCCAGGTAAGAGACTTTAATGTCAAAGCTGAAGGTCCTTGTCCCTCTGCACGGCTCTGACCTGTGCCCGGTGGCGTTTGGGATGATTGTTGTGCGAGACTGTTGTGCCTGACTGACATCTGGCGCTGCAGTAACGGTCACTATCCGTGGAACCCCTGCTGTCACTGCTTTGCTCACTGTAGTGACAGGAGCCTGGACGATATTGGGTCTGTTCCCGCCCCGCAGGATGTTGGGCTTCTTGGTGGACGAGACTTCAGACGCCTGGAGCAGCATGTCTGTCGGCGGCGGCACGCGCTCATAGGAGGCTGCAGTGTCTGAAGTGACAAGATCGCCGGAGATGTCCATGTCTGTTGTGTCGTCGTCGATGATGACGATGTTCTTGGGCATCTCCTTGAACTGGTAAACCAGCCGCTGACCTTCTACTTTGGCAAGGATGCCGCGCTGGTAGTAATATCTGAGGGTAAAGGTTGACCACAGGTTAGAACGTTGTTTCTCAAAACTAACTAAGCTCACCACAGTCAGTCACACGCACACTCCTGACCTTAGAGCCCGTCCCATGGTCTCATAGTTCATGTCTGGCTTGTTCTTGTGTTTGCCCCACAGCTTGGACACAGCTTTTGAGTCCACCAGTTTGAAGATACCCTGCTCCCTCTGTGTCCACTTGATGTATCTGGGACAGGTGTTCTTGTCCTGCAGGAGGTCCAGCAGAAACTCCCATAGGTAGGTGGTGCTCCCTGCTGGAAGCCACAGTAAATTTAAAGCTCTGTTAAGCACTTTTGTTTATCTTCCTCAGAGAAAAACAAACTGGAACAGTGTGCAAATAATACTATGTAAACATCTATGGCAGGTGTGGGAGAATATTGCAGAGTAAGAATGTTTTTTACTCATTTAAATTATGCTTGTTTATTTTTATCATTTACAAAATGCAGCAGAGAAATCTGTCCACCTGCTTAAACCGTACAGTACTGTTGTGACATTGATACAACAGCATACCTTTTCCTTCTCTTTGCTTCCTCTTGATACCGAACTCTGCTGAGCCGTTAGACATGGCCAACTGATGTGTCTTTGGCTTCCGTCCAGCTACAAAAATAAATGTTTGAACAAGGGTTTAATTATTTGTTTGAAATCAGTGGTCCCTGATGTCCCTGGTCCATGATGCTCGACCACTGGGTGGTGCTCTTAGTTTACACCATTCAGAGTAATCAAGAGTGTATCTTACTTTTTTGGTTTAAGCTTTGGTTTGTGAGTAAGGCTCAATAAGCTAACTGGCATGCTTTTAATCTACCTCTCCTCTTCTTGACAGGCTCGTGGTCAGGTTCCGGCTCTGGATCCTCCAGCATTGTGACCATGTCCTCATCTTCCTCCTCGCAGTAATCCTCTGTCGATATCTCCACCTCTGACACTGCCATCACATCTGGGCGCATGGCAGCGTGAAGGATGTCTGGCGTCGCTATGCATGACGACACAAACGTGTCTGGGTGGAAGCGAGAGAGGAGGATGAGGAGGAATGAATTAAGACTTTTGAGTTGAAACTGAATCACCAAGTTGGTCAGAATTCTAACTATGACATTTTAGGTTCACTGTGCAAAAGCAAACAAGTAGGGCTGAAACAATTCCTTGATTAATCGCTACTAAATTAATCGTCAACTATTTTGATTATCGAATAATCAGTTTGAGTATTTTTAAGCAATTAAAACAAGTATTTTTTGAGTAAAATTTGATTCTATTATGTAGATGAACAAAATTATATTGCTCGATTAACACACTTTACCATCAAATGTTGTATACTGTTATCCAGTATTTTATGGATTACCTGGACTGCGGTCCTCTCTGATGCTGGATGGTGAATCCATGTGAAGCAGAGCTTCTGCTGCCTCAAACGTCTTGTCAGAGCAGTGGATGCTGGTGCCGTGGACAGAGGCCTCCACTGAAAACACACACACCAACAAAACACAATTATTCAGCAAATTGTTTTCACAAAACAAATACATTTCTAGTAATCAAAAACACTACATTTGCTGCCAAGTTGAATTCAATTTAAAGGCAACTTTTCTGCTTTTAAATCTTTGTTATCATTCTGTAAAACAATGTATTAACTGAAGAAATGTAATGACTTCAAACTCTTAAACTTCCAATCCTAGTTTCTTTACTAGTGTAGAAACAATACATCTGAATCATATGGCTCCCCCTAGTGGATAAATCCAGTTGCTTTTTTGACAGTGATAAAACACAGTACACAACACATTCACTCTGATTCAAACTTGGTATCAGTTTGATGGAAAGAACAGCCTTCACACAAATATATTTATTTGTATGCATTTTAACATTTGTTGACACGGTTTACTTTTTTTTTTTACCCTGCACCTTCGCCTTTGTCCTTTACATACCAGAACCGCATAAGAATAGCGCAAATTCACAAGTGCTCACGTAAAAACCCTGACTACAATCACAGCTGCTGTCCGATATGTGCACACATGCAGTTAGAAAAGCCTAAAGGAAGGAGCATGGGAAGAAACTGGTGGCACCTGCTGCTGTTGTCAATCACTGGTGGGAAACACGAGAATCTTTTCCACCCTGCTCTGTCCATGTTTGGCAATCACATGAGGACAGACACTGCATGGGGGGGAGACACGGTCTATCTTTAGACTGTCCCACTCCGAATTACCCAGGACATGCAGGTGGTGAGCACAGCAAGCATCCTAAAGGGTTTCCAAAATGTTTTATAAGAACGCACGTTTTTTTTTTTTAAAAGATCAAATTCACGACAGGAGCAAATTTATGCAAATGTCTGACCATTTATGCTGCCATTTCTGCACAAATTAATATTATTTTGATTCTGTAATAAAGCCATTTACAAGAAATTTAAATGGTCACGCACATGACTAGAATCAAAATCAGAAAATGTATCTAGCAACACAAGAAAACCCTGTGTCATAACTTCTCCAGACTGTGGAGCTGCCCTAGGAAAAAACAATGCTGTAATCAGACTATGAAGAAGGTGTGAGGTCAGAGAGTTGCTTCTTGTTTAACCTACATGTACACAAGAAACTACAGCCACTTAACTGTATGAATGATTTGCAATTTAATTTTTTTAAACTGTTGTTTTTTTTTTTTATCTTATATTGCTTTTTAATTATTCAGAATTCAAGAAACTATCATGTACTGTGTAAAGGCGCCAAGAATAACAGCAAGTACAACAGCAAGTCCGACAAAAAAGTAGTGCCTCCTCTGAAGACTTCCGTGTTTACACTCCTCGTCCTTTCCCTCCAGTTCTCTTCGAAGAAGCTCACAAATCCTGCTGTCAATCAACATCCGCCTCTCCTGCGATTGGCTTGAGTTCTGCCTCAGAGACCGCCCCCCGGTGAAACCTCATTGGCTTCCTATTGGCGTTTCAAACTACTCCGTACGTTATTGGCTGAAACTCAAAGTCATTCACCAGCACGCTCCGCCCGTTGTATTAACAATGCTTCCGCCATCGAATGGTATAGAATACTTAAAACATTACCATTAAACACAAAATGGCGTCGTCACGACATGTTGCAATAATAGATAAATGGCGTAAATACATTTTTATTATAACAAATGCATATAAACACGTTGATAAAGTCGAATAATGGAACGAGTTTACGGAAGAAAGCGAGTGAGAAAGGCCAGCCCACGCTTCTCACACACACACACACACACACACACACACACGATAACGGAAACCACCAAACACAATATATCGCATTTTCTGACACAATAAATGTTATCTGCGACCTCAACAAAGTTAATAAGTACAGAAAAACAACAACAACAAATTTATTTCGTGGCAAAATTGACCCCCATTAATGAACTTCACATCTAATTATTCAAACAAACTGGAGCCAAACACGGTTGAATTCAAGAAAACCCACAGTAATCGGAATTCTACCAAAAACACGACGGTGTGTACGAGGTGGTGAATGGTAGTAAAAAAAATAAACCCACATGTCCTCGCCACTCAGACAGCGTGGCAAAGACGTAGGAAAGACAACATCTTTACACTTCCTGGTTGGGCAGAGCCGACCTGCAGACCGTTATCTAGTCTCCACACAGCGACACAAAACGGCTCCACTGTGCAAAACACACGCCGTGCACAGATACACCTCATCGTGCAAACAGAGGGGCCAAAAAACCGTTTTGTCCCGTTTACATGGTGGGGGCGGCTTCGTAAACCGTGTAGCAACGCCATGCAGGTTGCTAACCAAGGTGATCACTTCCTGATTGTCCTCCATTACTTCAGCACGCTCCACGGCGGACTGAGACGCCGCAGACTTGAGTAAAAACGCGAGCCGCGCACTCGCGAGTCGCGGTGGCGGCGACATAAAGTTACGTTACCGGCTCTGATGAGCAGATCGAGCTGGTTTGCATGTCCCTCATGCCGTGATGTCGCCATGTTTTCCACCCTTTGCTGCAGCTTCACATTCAGACTTCTCACTGAATTCTATGGGAAGCCACTAAGCTCAAATCATTCCGCGGCCTATGGGACACACATTTCCACGAGACACGTTACGACAGTAAGTTGTATCCCTCCGCCGCCGACACAGGAAATCCTTCCTTCGCCCGCCCCCTCGTGCGTAACGATAACGTCATATAAAGCTGTATCGCGATAACTTTGTCTTTTTGTATACATATATGTATATATGTATATATATATATAAAAATATATATATATATATATATGTATATATATATATATAAAATCAAAACAAGCTCTATGATTTTTCAGCTTCTTGTGAATATTTTCTGGTTTCTTTGCTCCACATAACAAAGAAATCATTAAAACGTAATGATCATCGTTTCCAGTTTTGGTAAACACTAATTAAATTTAGTTGCAGCCCAAGTTTAGTCCTAAAACTTAACTTAGTGTACAGCTTGTATAAGCAACATGAAATGTTAGTTCTTTATGTACTCGCTAAAAAAATGTCATATCTGTAATTACAATGAGAAACACTACAAAGAACATCAGTGCAGAAATAAAAAAACTTTTACAAAATAGGCTTCTTTAAAACTCTGGCATATGATTGTAATCAAAGTGTGGCATTTCGATGGTGAGGGTTTTAAGGGGAACAAATTGTGGGAAATTATGCTTTTTGTGCTCAGAAGTTTGCAAAACTGAGATTTAGAATGACATTTAAGTAAGACCAATGGTAATGTGCTTGGAGTTTCTGAATTTGAAGCTTTAAGTTTTTAAAATGACATGCATGGTTCAATTATGTGTATAAATTGGTGTAAAATGTAAACACACTGGACAAATAAATCCAGCTATAGCACAACAAATTTACTGTTTGCATAACAAAACTACAAACAACATTTCATTCAACCAAAGTGATTAATTGAAACAGTTTTGTAACAATTGTGTTTACTTGTGTTTGTTGCCATCTTTAAATTATGCGTTTCACTTCTCATACAAGTCTACCTATAGTTACTTTTCCAAAGATGATGTGCCCGTGAGTTTTATGGACTTTAGGAAGTTCATGTCCAAAGCTAACTCAATACTTTGAATGTTTAGAGAGCAAAATATACTGACAGCACATGCAGCACATTGCATTGTGGACCTCTTCCTTTGTTAGATGCCACTGTCCTTTTCTATCTTATTTGATAATTATGAGAAAATATTATTGGGAAACTCATGAATAGCTGTGAGTGTTCATCCTTACTGCAACTTATGAAATCTTTGAGGCAAATTTTCACACGTGTGACTTGGAGCGAGGCTTAAAAATAATGTGGTTAAGTAAATACTCCAGGGGTAATTTGAGGATGTGAATTAGTTCAGTGTTCATAGAATTAATATTATTATTTTTACTTATCAAAACAGCACTGCATTCAGAGAAGTCACCATGAATGAGGTATTTTAACACTGTTCATGAAGGTTATTGCCCTAAAATGTCCACAAGGTGGCAGCGTGTGTCCACACGAGTCCTTGATATGAATTCATGTGAACTCTCAACATGTTAAATTCATCCTCCTCATAACTTTAAAAAAATAAATAGATGTGCTTGGGTCAAAAAGCTGTTGAAATTCAGAGGGTGAAGACTTTGAAGAGTAAGATGTGCTAAAAAATACAACAGACAACCAACAGATCCAGAATAACAAAATATCAACCCTAGGTAGAAAAATATCCAAACACACCACAAAAATCAAGAATGTGTTAGAAGAGTATGACACAAAGAATGAGCTGATTTAGACTTTTTCAGGGCACAGTTCATTCCAATTTTTGTTTATTTTCTGATGACTTAGGTCTTGCAACCAGCTGAATATATATATAAAGAATATCTAAAAAAATATGTGGAATTAAGTGGGGTTTGTAATTTAAGGCTCAGACTATGAGCTGCTTTGTTCAATAAGAATTGAATTCAGAAACTAAAAGTTCAGAGCTAATGTGTTATTTCGGAAATACACAGACCATAAACACATAAAATAACAGCAGGTAAATGTTATTTTATCTAAAAATAAGAAATGCTTGTGACCCTGTAGATTCAAACACACCTCCCTCACTCCTTTATGATGGATTATCGGGTTGGGTCAAAATATCGATATTTAAATGAATAAAATAAGGCACTCTAAAGTAAACAGTCCCTGCCAGTTTCACTCATGGTGGCGCTGCTCAAATGAATGAGGGAACCTTGAGTGAAAGTTACCTGGCTAAAGAAGAGGGAGTTTACAGGGGGATAATGGTGGAGAAAGCTACATTAAGAGATGCTCCATCCACGTTCAATACATAGACTTTATGCACTTTGCTCTCTGTGTTGTGCTTAAATAGAGAAATCCAGCACTTATAAATGGTAAATGGGCTTTATTTATTTAGCACTTTTCTAGTCTTGATGACCACTCAAAGCTGCTTTACACTACAGTTTTGCCATTCACCCATTCACACGGTGCATCTTTCATACCTATTCACACGCTGCTGACACAGAGCAACGTGGGTTAAGGGTCTGGCCCAAGGACACATCGGCATGTAGACTTGCGGAGCCAGGAATTAAACCACAAACTTTTAGTTGAAAGCCAACTCAACTAGCTCAAACTACACAGCCTCGAACAGAGCTCTCAGACAAAGGTTGTTTCCTTGCTAGCAATGTTTCTTGTCAGAGTGCACCCAACATCAGTGGTTGACATCACATCAACACAATTTGAGCACCATTATCTTTTCTTGAGACATATGGCGCTTTTCCACTACACAGTACTGCCTCAGCTCGGCACGGCTCGACTCTACACGGTTTGCTTGGTTTTCCATTACAAAATAGTACCTCCTCAACGTGGGCGGTGTCATCACTGCATGGCTGCATGAATCTGCCGTGACTTTGTTTTACACGCGACACACAAAAACTAGTGACTTGTAAAGCAGTTGTCAATTAATTAAAAAGATTTGTTCAGCATTTACTGCATGACCAGAGCGCACACAGGGGTTGTAATACGGATTGCTGCTCGTAATCGCCATTTTTTGAATATGAGATTTTAGCGAGTTGAGTCGCACTGGGACCATGTAGTGGAAAAGTGCCAATAGTTAGCCATGGGAGACACTGCTCTGCTAACCTTTGATAGCTGCCTCCTCATGCTACCTAAATCCAGCATTAACCCCATGTCCACTTTTTAGGAGAGTCCAGAACTAAGCAGTGGGTGATGTCAACTCAAAATTAGGTATACAGTTAAGGTTTTTTAAAACTACCTCACCTGTTTCCCCTTCTGTCTCCACCACCTGCTCATCGACCACTTCCTGCATCAGGTACACTCCGTCATCATATACCAACACCTGGGCTGAGTAACTTTGGTCCTCGACCAGACTGGCACCAGGAACCTCCTCCACTATGACTGCTGGATAATCCTCTGCCTCCTCTCTGACCAGTACTTCCTCGTAGGTCTCCTCAGCTTCACACTCGCCTTCCACCTCTCCATCCATCTCTGGATCCACGTCACACTCTCCCTCCTGCTGAGGACATTTAAAAACAAGATGTTTACTACAGCTGTCATTTTGAATGACATTACATGGGACATTAGAAAATAAGGAAATGCTGATTGTGTCTATGTGGAACTCACCTGTTGAGGGTCCTCCTCCGCTGACACATACTCCACCACAGTCCCACCAGTGTCGACCAGCACCACTGAGGTCATGACTTATGGGATCACACGGAAAATGATTTAGCCTCAGCTCCCCTGTGTAGTGGTGCAACTTTATGGAAAACCACGGTCCCTGGAGAAACAGGAAGACATGATAAACAAAACTGGGTTTAAAATAATAATGAATGAACTTTGACTCAGTTTAAAACCTGTGATTAAGGCACGGCGATATGGCTTATAAATAATATCTCAGTACTTTTGGGCTATGTCCCGATACATATACGAGATATATCGGGTACTTGTTTGGTCCGTAACGTTTCAGAAAATGTAGAGAAATGTTGACCGAACATGGAAATGAAGATATTCTCAAAATTATTTGGTTTTACTGATTTCTTGGAACAAAGAAACCAGACAATATTCACATTCAAGAAGCTGGAGAAACAGAAAGCTTGTTTTAACTATTGAATAAAAAAACACTCAAACTCAATTGATTAATAAAGTAGTTGACAATTAATTTAATAATCGAATAATAGTCTATTAATCAAATAATCATTGCAGCCCTCACTGTAAATAATACACTCTAAAATAAAATGTGTACAATGACAAAGATTTTAAAGTAATCTGTCCAAAACATGACTACACACCCCTCCCTCTGTCATAAGTATAACCCAAGCCTCAGCAAAAGGCCTGAGATATGTGCCATTGCTTCCCCTCTGGCTTCATCCTGCAGGAAGTGCCTTTTTCTGCATTTACAGGAAGAAATTAACTGACAGGAAGCCAACTCATTCCCTCGAAAACATGCATGGTCCAGAGGCGGCTGGATTGGAGCGCAATGGTAATCGTTTTAGAACTACACAGCCTTTGGTTCCTGTTCTGTGCAAGTTTGCATGGCAACAATGTAATGTAAGACAACGGAAAGGCTGAACCATGGATAGGCAGACAGATACATGCATACACACCATCTCCTACTTTGATTTAAAGGGCTTTCTTAGCCACTGATCTACTGAGACTTAAAGCATTCTTCCATTAATGAGTTTTAAAAGTACAATGATGCAGCATAAAAGTGGAGTAAGCAATGTTGAAGACTGACATTTAACATTGTATACAACAAAACAAATACACCCCTCCCTTCAGTGCTCCTTGAGAAACTCCACCCCACATATTTAAGCACACAATGTATCCGAGGCCACTTTTTTCATGTCGTAATATCTAAAAAAAACCAAAAACCTTAAATATTCCTTCCAGTCTGTGAGATAACTGCATTAAGACAGATATTCATTTATAAACAGTATGGGAGGGTGTGTTTTTCTGGCCTTTCTAATCCTTATAAAGAATCTACAAACATTGGCAAGCAAAGCAGTAACCTGACCTGTTAAAACTTCTGGTAAAGCAACATTTTGTTTGTGGAAATAGAGATGTTGCTAAACAAAATGCCACAATGGCAATTTCACTGTGAGGGAACTGGTCAAAAATTATGCTACAGCTCATTCGGACACATCTGGTTTGTGCGGCTCATCAGAAGAAAGGTCTATCGGGCAGGGGAGTTGGGATGTCAGCTGGTTCGAGGGTCACCAGGTGACTACTTGACTACTGCGCTGTCCACGCGCACCCAATGCGCTCTTTGCGTGTGGTTCCAAAATTGATGACGCAAATTGGGGTTGTTGGGTCAGTGGCGCTTCGTGGATGTACATGTTTACCTGGGCCTTTAGTTCTTGGCAGAATCTTGTGGAGATGACAGGACATAGATCTGTGAGCTCTGTTATTAAATTCTCCCACTGCTATGTTCATCCAGTGGAAAACAAATTACAACACCTCTAATGAGGGGAGACTGTGTGAAAAATACACATTTTGTATTCATTATAGTCCACATCTCTGGTGGCTCTATCATGACTGTTCACAATGGCACACTTGGCCTCTATTTTTCCCCAAAAACAGGTCCAAACATAAAACCAATATTCTTCTTTTAAACCAGAGCACAGCACACCCTGGCCAGGGTACCCACCCTCTGCTTAAGGATAATGACACACAGAAATTCTTTGAATTCATATGGAGGCACAAAGACCAAGGTTAGAAATGACTGTCTCAATGTCTGTGAGAAATTACTCACTTAATAGGTTCAGTCTAATTTAGATAATAAATTAATTTGAGTGCATGGCCATGTGAGTGTATAAATTGTTATTTTTCATTTCCCCAGAATAAGCCTTTTGCATTCATATCAAAGCCGGGTCAGCTCCACAGAGGCCGCCATTTTGGATCATATTTTTTACAATAATAGCCCACAATAGACAGAATAAACATCTTTTTATCATAAAGCGAAAAGAACAAACAATCCTCAAACACAAGAAAAAGACGGCGACTAAGATAAGCAACAGCATCATTTTATTTTAATTAGCGTATTGGTTGTCCACGTAAAACACAAGGGTGGCGTTTCGAGATTTTCCCACTCAGGGACCTGGTTTTTTTTTTTTTAAAAAACTGAATTTTCTAGGGTTCCCAAAACGCAGTTCTGCATGTATAAAACCTAGATTTTCTTTTGTGTGAACAGTCCCTTAGGGTCTCCAACACACTTAAGAGGAGAAGGGTGAGATTAGGAATATTCAGCTGCAAGATGCAACTTCACCAATAAATGCAGCAAAATTTTACACACTCTAACTTTAACATTTTCAATGCAAAAGCAGTAACACCCACTCATAAACTTCAGCTTCACGATACAACTGCAAGTCACTAATTTAAGTCAGTATAGTAAGAAATCTAGGTAAGCGGTCTGACCGTACAACGTTCTTTGACATGGTGTGTATGATCATGCGCTGTTACTCCAACTACTATATAATAGATGAACCACACTGTGCCAGTTATCTTTGCTAACGAGACCATCAGCTCAGATTGAAAAACCCTCTGTTGAATAATTTAAACACACACAGAAGACACACTCGTGTGTCTGACAGAGCATTTTAAGAGGAGGGACCTCAAGAACCACAGAATTGTAATGAACCAGCTGACAGTTGATGTTATCACGTTTCTTTTTGGAGGTAAAGCTATGATAATGGCTACAGAGGACCAAACCAACCACTATAATGTTTTTATGAATGTTTCATAACTTTGGCTGCCTGGCACAGGGACTAACCAAAGCAAGGTGTGTACATATGCTGCACTATGCAACGTTATTTTTCAACTGACAAGAGTTATTTTGTAAGATCTGCAAAGGAGTTGGAGATTGTGACAAACATGACCTTGTGTAATCTATCCAGCCTATCTACCTCATTTCATTAGACAACAGCCAGACTGAGATTAAGTGTCAAAGTGCAGAGTCCTGTATGTTTTCCCTTGGTCAACACAATCATGGGGCACTACAATGACCGTGTAGCTTGGATGAAGTTGCCTTAATAAGAACATTTTTTATCTACAATAACATTTACTCAAGTCATAGACAGAAATACTCTGGCCTCTGATTTGCACATTTTTTTATTTCTTTTTTACAATTGGATGGTGGTAAAGTTTGTGTATCGTCACACAGTAAATGCAAAAATGGAAACAGATTCAGCAAATGAAGGATGATGTTTAGAAATCACTTGCCTGTCACTGATACGGAAACCACAACATTCCTCGACTTAGTGCAAAGCAAATATTGCGCATCTCAGATGCATCCATGTTTGGATGATGAATCTCAAAAACTAGAGCAAAGATCTGTTGATAATGATATTGACATTCTACTAGGACTGCAAATAATGATTATTTTCATAATCAATTAATCTGTAGATTATTTTCTCGATTAATCAAATAATCATCAATTGGTGTTTCCCAAACCTTCCCAAAATGTTCTCAAGAGTGTTGTTTTGTACAGAATGCAAAATTATTCAATTTAAATGATTTCTTTGTATATGGAGTAAAGAAGCCATAAACTATTCACATTTAAGAAGTTGAAAAATCAGAAAGCTTGTTTTAATTCTTTAAAAAAAAAAAAACTTACACTGATTAATAAATTATCAAAATAGTTGATGATTAATTTAGTAATCGATTACTCAAAGTTGTTTCAGCCCTACATACTATCAGCAATATTAGATTAAACCACAGTAGTTTAAGTGTCTAGGCTGAAGAAAGAAATTAGATTGTATTATATTTTTAAAACTATTTTAACAGCTGTACGTGATCTGTTAAGGGGTCGGGTTTCTTTGGTCGGACTTACAGGTTGTGTTGATTCGAACAGGTATTACAGGACCTGCGGGATGACTGCAAACAAGTGGCCAATCTGTTGCTGGAAACCACCAGGAGAAGCATGTCATGTTAGCAAAGGAATTCAGGTCAAAAAGGCACCTTTGAGCTGTTTTACAGTTACTTACTGGTCATAATGTTACTCTGGAACTCTGTACACATCCCTGGACTTGAGACACAGCTTAATTTATTAGTTAAATGTGTTCAGCTCATGATAAACTTTTGAAAGTAGATTGACTCTACTTTGGCTCTGGTTTATAATACACCCATAAACCCATCTCCAACTCCAAACCTTTCCCTCATTGTCTTTACTCAAACAATTGTAACATATATGACTCAGACTTTTCCAGGGAGCGGACATTATACTGTACAAACTGGTGGAATTCTTTTAATGCTAGAAAAGGCAGACTGCAAACATGGCTGATCTATCACTGCTCTGCTTAAACACAATGAGCTTGAATCAATAGCATTTCAACAAACATGTCCATTTGGAAACTACTAGAAGAAACATGTCACGTTAAAAGCAAAGGAATTCATTGTTTTTAGGTCAAAAATAACATCAATATCATCTTTAAACTCTTTACAATCAACTACTAGTCAAGCATGTTGGTAATTACTGTATCAATCTCTGGATAAGGGAAACAGCTTCACAAATTAGCTATAAATGTGTTCGGTTTACTTTGAACTTTCACAAGTACTTTATTATGGCTCTGGTTCATGGTGAGTCAGAGACAGTTTTAAGTCTTTACCAGATACAACACAGCCCTCCTGACAAACCAAGTTCCCCACCACAACATCCTGGAAAAACTAGAAAATCCAAAAGAAATAAAATAAAACTTGCCATGTCATTGTGGAGATGGTGTGACTCATAATGCAGGGTCGCATTTTTTACTTGTCTTCTGTTTAAAAATCCACAGAGACAAGGATCAAAGAATGACTGACGCTTTCTTGGCATGCTTAAAGAAAAACAGTTTCTATATCTTTCTTTATCTGTCTGTTTTTCTCCCTTTCCTCTTCTCTGTGAGACATACATCCATGCATCCATTAGGCCGGACATCTCTGCTCCCTGTGCCTGCATGTTCCTCGAGTGGAAGAAACCTCTTAGAACGACTCAGCACTTCTCAGACCCTGCCCTGAGCTCTGATCACATGACAAGGGCAGATCTCTCTCTCTCTCTCTCTCTCTCTCTCTCTCTCTCTCTCTCTCTCTCTCTCTCTCTCTCTCTCTCTCTCTCTCTCTCTCTCTCTCTCTCTCTCTCTCTCTCTCTCTCTCTCTCTCTCTCTCTCTCTCTCACAGTCACGTGACCTTTCAACAACAGCGCTTTTGTTTCAAGTAACTGGGGCTGCTGGTAAATATACAACGCCCTGCCTTGTGCCCTACCCTTTCCTCCACTAACACACATGAATACATGTCAGTATTTACTTAATAAGCCCATACAGAGACATTTACATTGTAACTCACTTGTTACATTGCCTCAAGCTGTGTTATATCTCTCAGATAACATAATAGTCCGTTGTTGATCAGTTTCCACTGGGTTAAAGATATTCTGTTAAAACGGTCAAAGATCAAAATGGGAGTTCATATTCCTGTTATGTTTGCACTGATAATATTCAGTGTAAATGAAAGTGTTGTCCACACGTCCACCAGCATCTCATCCCTGGTGACTCATTAAAGCCAGCAAAGGAATAGGCTAGAATGGCAGCAAACTGAGTGTGGTCATTTTTATACAAAAACATCACCATAGGAAGAATCTGAAGTATTTAGATGATATGTATGTGAAGAAGTGGAAGGAAAATAAATATTCACCTCATTTATCAACCAATCCAAACCATCATCAAGCTGAAAACATTTTAACCAAGATGACAATTGCCACCTGTTACTGGAGCCTAACGATACCATCTTCACAGTTGTCTCCAACAAAGCAAAGCTCCAGTATGTTGACTCTAATCCTGTTTGTGATAAAACCTCTGACACATTATAAACACACAAGTGAGGTCAGAGCCATGATCACGGCTGGTTACGAGGACAACATTCTATTTACAGTCAGTGAAGAGACACAGATGATGGTTGTGCAGACAGATGGAGAACAGAGAAGCTCCTCCTCATCATCATCATCATCATCATCAGTACACTCTAATCAATGAATGTTCAACCAGAGCCCTGGTTTTATTTACATACACTAATTTAACTGCACCATGAAGTGATAACCAGAATACCATTTTCTTAAACTACCGTACACAAGCTGCTGCTGCTACACGGGGGAAAAAGAGACTGTTGGCATCAACTTAGCTTAACGTTAGCTAGATGAGTAGTTAGCATAGTAGTGACAATAAGGTGTCAGGGAAAAGGGAAAATATGACAAACCGTGTGGCTAATGCTGGATAATCATGTCGTCTTGACTGTCTGCGAAATCCTCCTGTTTGTTTCCCAAAATAAACTCAATGGAAACCAACTCTACTGGGAGCAGCAGCCTGACGTTAGCTCGCTGGCTAAGAGGGAGTTAGCTCAGTGTGTGTGTGTGTGTGTGTGTGTGTTCGTACAATAGTTATCATGGGGACCAAAGCTTGGTCCCAAATAAAACTAATTTATAAGATACTGGTTAGAGATAAGACGTAAATTGTGGGTGGGTTAAGGTTTGGGTTAAGTATTAACTGTGTCGTTAACGGTAAAGATAAGGCTGGGGTTGGATTGAAGAAACAACTTGTGTGTGTGTGTGTGTGCGCGTGCGCGCGTGTGTGACAAGTACTTACCTCTCTTCGTAAACGGCTCTACTCTGTTGTCGAATGTTATAGTTCGTGTAGTCCTGCTGCTGCTGGTGCTGCGTTCACGATCTAACCACTGCTGCGTTCACTGACCCGCCGCTGCCGCGTTCACGCTCCCACCACCGCTGCCGCGTACACGGTCCCACCACTGCTTCGATCACTGACCCGCTGCCGCCCGCGTTCACTGTTTCGCTACTGCTGCGTTCACTGACCCGCTGCTGCCGCCTTCATGATCCCACCACTGCTGCGTTCATGGCCCCACTAGCGCTGCCGCGGTCACTGACCCGTTGCTGCTGCCTTCTCTTTCCCACCACTGCTCATACATACTGCATACTAGCTGCCTGTGTTCGTACTGTGGAGCAGCAGGAGGAGAAGCTGCTGTAGACGGATGCAGGTGTGAAACGCGTCGTGTTCCCAGTGCTTCATTAGTGAAGGAGTCTCCGTCTGTTTTTCTTTTTAGTCTGCCGCTCTCTCTGCTCATGGAGACAGTTCAAGCAAAGCAACACACGTGACGTCTCGGCGTTCAGTAAACAACGGTCTCGCCACAATGCTGTCACCGTTTTTTAAACTTTTTTAAACATTTATAATTAAGAAAACATGTGGCTTTTATAAATGTGATGCTTTGTGCTGGGAACACTAGAGATTTGTTTTCAAATGTTGATACATTGTTGTTATTGTGTCAGTTAGTGTCAAATGGGCAATTTATCCATTTATAGTGATGTGTCTCCACCAAGTGGTCAGAAAATCATACTGTACAGTAGAATGTTTGATTAGTGATAATTAGGTACAATTTAAAAACAATGAAAAATTATAAAAGATTGTAACCTTGGTCACTTCAAGTCAAGCATTGTGTTGCATGAAATATAGCTCAGGTTTGTATTGTCACAAATCAAAAATATAGTTCTTGTTTTGTTTTTTAATTAGTTCAGTCAATTGCTGTTAAGATGTTACTGATGAACTGAATATCACAACAACTGGAGCAAAGGAAAAACAGTTATATAGAGAATGTACTGGGTAAAAATAATTTTATATAATTTTAACCCTGATCTATTTATCAATCTTTGGCTTTAGAGGGTAAAATATAAACAATCATAACAGAAAGAGAAGATACAAAATACATTAGCCTTCAAAAGTAAAGGTCAATGTAGTGTAATATCAAGTTTTCTCCAAGTACACAATCACTTAAAGGTTAACAGAGTAAAAGTATAAGTTCTATAATGTTCTGTACTGTAAACTGAGGTTGGATACATCGGGATTGCATGTAAAAAAAAAAGCAGAGGTATCCTACAAATAAAACATAAAAAAGGAAAAAAAATGTTATTAGTTTTTGCAAATGAGCTCCTCACTTACCACTACTCCACTGGCATCATCATATTTGTAATTTAAATAGTTACCTCGCATTTTAATTAAAATAAAAAAAATAAAAAAACCTTTACTCTGTAGTGTAAAATGTCCTTCATGTTTGTCCTGGATCTGTGTTCAGTCACATGACCAATCACACGACAGAAAACTGTAACACGACATTACTTTCCCTACTGCGACTGTAAGAGAATGTGATTTATCAGTAAGGTACAGAATAGTTAGGTAAGAGTAGCTGGATTTGTGTCACTAGTTTAGCTTTGTTTTATCCTGTGGTCCATGTTACACAGAAACACATTAATTTACAATGGATTCAGATTTTTGTCTGTCTGCCTCTCAGTTTGCAATGAAATAATGGAAAAGAAAACATTTCTACAGAGGAGGCTGTTTATATGTCTACAGTATAATTACTACATTGTTTACTGTTGGTATCTTGTTTTGATCAAGGCAATAAGCAAAAGCAAAAAAGGGCTGGGTATTACAGCTAGTGTCCTGAATCCATTCTATTACACTTCACAAAGTCCTAATCTTATTTGAAATTGATCAATTTCAAGATATTTTCATACCAATTTTTAAGCAATAATACAAATACAAATCTCTCTAACCTGTTGCATCAACTGTTACCCCCAAGTGGTTATATAATTCACTTTTTATGTAACATGACCACATAGTACGATGATAAAATACAATTGTGAGTCATAATTCAAAATTTAAAACCATAAAAACCTGTTCAAGTTCAAAATATACTGTGCAGCCTAAAAGTGCATAATACAGTTTGTAGAAATTATTATCAGCAGACGGTGATGTTAACGTTAACACCATAGACAGATGTCAAAGTAATACATACATCTGCAGACTCGGCTGTATAGAACCTATGGTCAAGTCTTATATATGCATATTTTAAAGGATTTTATGAATTAATGTTGGATCTTTTTAAAAAAAACAAAAAAAAAACAAAAAACTAAATTTAGGACAAAACCTCACAACTATGAAATATTTGTTTGGTTGATTATTTCATTGTGGTAACAATGCTTCTTGGCAACAAATCTTTCTGTATATCATTGAAAAGCCTGTTTATCCCCTTTAAATGGTGCCACATTTGTTAAATTAATAATTTGTTAAATTGCCAATATGTCTTGTTTCTTCAGATTTCAATCAGTGGATAGCAGAATAAGCTGTTTGGCATTGGCACAACCTGAGCTCTGCTGCTCAACCCACAAATGCATGTTCCTTACAAAATCCTTACATTTAAAAAGGGAAACCTAAACAGGCTTTCCACTGGTATGAGATTTATCACCTGCAGCATTGTTACCACAGAAATAATCCACCAAATCCTTATTTTTGTGCTAAATTTATACCCATAAACATTTAAACTTTGACTGTGTATTTAATGAACCACACAAGAGAGCCATATCCAACCATCAACAAGTAACTTTATTGAAACACAACTTACTTATCAATCAACATACATTTGTGTATCTTTCAGTGCTCGGAGAGAGGTGAATAGATAGTTTTTCTGTGATTATCCCTGAAAGATCAGTTTCACAATGAAAGACACCTGACAGAGCAAGGATGTCTGCGAAATACTTACATACTAAAAATGGCATTTTTATGGAAAAGGTGTGATAACTGAACAACTGAAAATATAAGGATTTGACTAAAAGTCAGATTGTGACAAAAACAATGAGGAAAATGATTCCGTTTTAACTTTTTTCTCAATGTGAGAGTGAAACACACCTGCAGCCCGAAACTAAACACTGAACAGACTTTAATTTAATCTGAATGAAACAACCACTATATATTATAATCATAATCTAAGACAACATTCAGGGTAAACACTGAATGCTGAGAATTAAAGTATTTGCCGAGCAGAGCACAATGACAGAACTGGACCATGTCCTGTTTTTAAGGCAACTTTAAATATTATTTCACAGAGAACATTAATTGTCCACTCTGTTCAATCCCTAAATACCAAATTTCCTCAGATAGAATATTTTAAACAGAATCCACTTTGATACCCTAATCCTAAATGTGTGTGGTTTAAGCTCAAAAAGGTTGAGGTGAGGTAAAAGGAAGAAAAGGCACCCGAAAATTGAACTGATAATTTTTTGCATGTACTCAGGTTTTTAAAAATAGTCCTTTTGTTTCTAGGAGCACAGCTGACCTAATCCCTTTATTCAGGCTCATGAGATTTATGCAGCCACTTCTGAAGCAGGAGCAACCTCAACCTCAGTTGAGGGAACAGGAGAGATTTCTTCCAGTGTAGCCGTACCAGTGATGTCTGCTGCTGTGTCCTCTACTGCTACTGCTGCATCCTCTGCATCCTCTGCTGGTGTCTCCACTAAGGCAATAACTTCTGCAGCGACAGATGCAGCTTCAGGCTCAGCCCCTTTCTCTGCAGGTGCTTCTTCTGCCACTGCTGGAGCCTCCACTATGGCTGTAACTTCTGCACCGACAGAAGCAGCTTCAGGCTCAGCCCCTTTCTCTGCAGGTGCTTCTTCTGCCACTGCTGGAGCCTCCACTATGGCAATAACTTCTGCACCGACAGAAGCAGCTTCCGGCTCAGCCTCTTTCTCTGCAGGTGCTTCTTCTGCGACTGTTGGAGCCTCCAAAACAACCACATCTGCAGCGTCCTCGGACACGGCTTCAGCGACAGGCTCAGCTGTTTCCTCTGCAGGAGGAGGAACAGACTCTGCAACAACTAAGGACACTGCAGATAAAGATGTAAAGAGAAAATGCTTCAGTGTAGCTTGACACTAAAAAGGAACAGAAAATCAGACACGGAAATAAAATACCAAAGTAAAGAGAGAACATCAAAATTCCAAACAGAATAGTCCAACAAAAATCACCTGTAATGCAGGAGTTTTGACATTAATATGCTGTATATTTTGAATATTATTAATATTTTTGAAACTTTATCACATACCTTCATATTTCTGTCTATTAGTTCTACTTATCATATTTCTATTTTCAGGCCCCTGTTGAAACTAAAAGGACGTTTTGCTTTTATGTTGCATTTGTAATTTAAACGTATTGTTTTATTTTAAATCCCTTACCATTTGCATTTGTCACTTAAACTCTGAAGCCTTTTCCTGATGTAACAAGAGTTTCCCCCAGTGAGGATCAAAAAAAGGCTTTTCTAATCTAACCTAATTTGATGTTGCGTTCACAAAACTATATTGACTCCGGCCCAGCTGGTCGCCATGGAGGAGGCACAGCAGGAATCTGCAGAACAAAAAAAACCCTGTTGCTTCACTGTTGACCTTCTAGCAAAGCTCAGAGGAAGAGATTCAAAGGTTGTGGATTCAAGTCCAATCAGAGTTGAAGTTTTGACCTCCTGTTTAACTAAAATTACCAACCATACACTAAAAAATTAACTCAATAAATAATAGGAGACAATAAGTTGGCATTAAAGGAATATGTGCAGTTTACACCGTTTTATCAACAATGTGTCAGTGACTTGGGTTTTTCTGAACAATGTGATCATTGAAATTATAATAGATTTCAACTCAATTTGTGAACATAAACAAAACTCCCAGGTTATAACCCCTGATCCGGAGGCAGTAGCTGCTTAAACTCATTGAAGCTGGTTTGCTGCTCTGGGCGCAGAGCCATGAACAACATGGGGAACAAAAGAGCTGAACACACAAATGATTCAGAGACAGAAATCAAAACAGACAGGCAAGATTAAACCTATTCAGAATAATTATTCTACCATGGTTGACATTTGGGTGGGTAAGCCAGAAATTGAGGTTTGGTGAGTGTACGGGAATGTTTTCCAGTAAAACCAAAGTTGAATAAACCACCAAAAATTAAATGGGACTGGTGTTATTTAATGCTGGGGATTATACATTTAATATTTATGCTTTAGAAAAGTTATAAAAACCTACAATTGAGTCTGGCTCTGCCACAGATTTCTCCATGATAAAAGGGTTTATCTTCTCCCTATAATGTCACAAGGTTTCGGCCCTTTATATGTATATGATTTAGTGCTGTACAAATAATTTATGTACAGCACTACAAAAATTATTTGTAGTGCTTGTGACTAAATGTGACTGAAGTTCAATTTAAAAATGAATGACATGTAATGGTGACATTGCAGAATGCAACAAAGTATTTTTTTTTATATGTAATGTTTTTTCCTCTTTCCTCGTCCTTTCTGTACACTTATAAAGAGACCACGTGCGGCGTCGCGTATGTGTGTGTGTGTGTGACACTGACCCTTTGTTGCCAAGTCCATGTCGGCCGGTGTGTTCTCATAACTTTTACTGTCACCACTCACTGTCTTGTAAGCCTAAAGAGAAGGAGGTCAGACATATGCGCTTGGAACATTCCGTCACACACTGAATGATAACACAAAATGGCAAACAAAGTTTCAAAGTTCACACATTGTAGATAAAAACCCATCAGCTCCAGACACCACTCTGTGTTTCTCTGTCAATCGGTTAGATCTCGTGTGACCCAGCGATATTGCTGCTCTGTACACGGGAAGTGATTTATTTTACTTCAAAGAAAGAGGAGGCAACAGGTGGAGGCAAAGGAGGCAACAAAAACAATGTAATATCATTTTTTTTTTTTTTTTTTTTTTTTAAAAAGAGACGGAGGGAAAAATGGGTTGCCGATTTGAATCCCCACCAGGTCAAAGGGCTGGGGTACCCCTGAGCAAGGTACCCAAACCCCAGTCCTGCTCCCCAGGGGCTATTCAGTGGCTGTCCCCTGCTCCTAATACTAGGAAGGTCGAGGATGGGTTCAATGCAGAGAAGGAATTTCCCTAGGGGATAAATAAAGTAAAAAAATACAAATACAATAAATAAAACAACAATCTGTGCAGTCTTAAAACAGATTATCTGGCAAGTGGTTGTCCTTGGGATCTTTTTCATTTTCTTTGGTGAGACAGATGTTAGAATTCTCATTTCCCAGGGATCACGTCGTCATTTGCTCTCTCTTGCTTAATGTTACTCGCTCATTGTTCTGCAAGGAATCTCACGTCAACGGCTGAGACAGACAGTGAACAGTGTCCATAACCCCACTAGTGATTATGACTTGACGTTTGTTCTAGTCTACGTACATCAAACAATGCAGGGCATGAAACAGAAGGTGGCATGTAAAAATGTTAGACACTCACATAGACGACTGCAGCAGTGAGTCCTCCTCCACACAGAAGAAAGTATGTCATGCTGGTGGAGCCACCTGGGATCCCAAAGGCCATGTGTCGCACTGAAACTGCTGGCGAAAAAAAATGCAATAAAGATCAAAATATATTGACATTTTTAAAACGCATCTCAATTTTGAACCACTTTGCTGATTGAACACAGCACATTTACGAGTTGGCAGAAGGATAAACAAGTGTCGTCATGTGTCCATCTCTAAATCCAGATATACAATAAAGATGTGGCCATTTGTAGTTGAGGCGGTGGAAATATTTAGCAGCCACCAAACTAAACATTAAATCATCCCTTAAATTAAAACCCCTGCAGGGAGTGAGATTGAAGCCTGTAAAAGTGGACATGCATGTCAGCAGTCTTGTATAAAGTGCCTAAAAGTGATACTAGAGTAAAAGTATCTTACCAGAAAATTACTTTGGTAGAAGTGAAGGTCACTTTTTTTTTTTTTTATATAATGAGTTACTTAAGTAAAAGTCTTAAAATATGACATTTAATGTACTTAAGTATGAAAAGTCATTTTCCCACTACGTGTCTTGAGCAAGACACTAACTCCATGTTGCAGAGTGTCAATGGGTGAAAACTGTAGTATAAAGCAGCCCATCAAGACTAGAAAAGCTCTATATAAATGCAGATCATTACCAACTCTTCTTCTTCTGATTTTATTTGGTAGTAACAAGTAACAAAGACAATTTATTTAGGAAATGTAGTGGAGTAGAAGTAGCTGGAAATATAAATAAAGTAAACCAATACTTGAGTATTTGTACTTGTAACATTACAACACTGCATGTCAGGCTAATGTAGCAGCAATGAAACATGTGGACACGTGTGTGTTGGGTGAACGTGAGATGTCAGCAGTCTTATACTTAGTGAGACAGACAGAGACAATTTGCTGCATGTCGCTGTTGCTCAGTGTACATGTATAGTGTGAGCTGGAGCTAACATTTGTCTTCTCTCATATAACCAACATCTTTGGCTGCTCAAAAAGTAATGAACGGATTTCAATAAAATGTCCTGGCAGTGAAGGTCACGGCCCGAGGAAGATATGACTGAAACAGAGAAACTGGGCAGTCACGTCCAGCCGTCGACCTGAATTAATTCCAGTTCAGCAGCATTATTCTGTCGAGCCAAACGTTTTCCCAACAGGAAATGAAAGCAGCAGTTTGCCCTCAGTCTAAATTCTACGTGCTCAAACAACAAAGTAAAGGATGATCTGTGAAGGAACGCATGAAAACAGAAAGCCTGAAGTGAGCCGAGTCAAATCTCTGCTCACACGCAAGCCTCCTCTCCAAATAAACATTACAAATACATTTCAAACTTAAACAGATTTTCGTCTTGATTCACACAAAGATATTTCCTATAGTAGGATGAAAAATATTTCACGCTGATAATACAGCTTTGCTTGCATGTAGTCCCAGTGATTTATTTTAAACTGCCACAAGGGGGTCTGCATCTCTCTAGTCATTCCAGGACCTCATGAATTAGAATTATCTTATTTATTAAGATTATTTTAAGATTTTTTATTAAATTGCATCTTGAGTAACATGTTTGTGTAACATTATACCACTTTATAATTTTGTTCTAGTAACCAACTGATGTTTTGTTTTATATAATTTTAGTAACAAGTTTTCCTAATCCTACTTTTTTGTCATTTTAAAAAAAACATTTTGTAATATGACATTTAGTAATGTTTTTTGTGATGATTATTGACTTTTTTGTAACCAAGTGATTTATTTTAAAAAAACTTAGATAAACACATTTTTCTAAAGTACAAAAAGAAAGCTCAGCTAGTTCACATTCTCAGAACCAGTTGATGCCTATACAGTAAAAGTATTTCATACTACTTTTGTATGAAGTACAAGTGGTACTGAGTCCAATGAAAGTGAAATCATAAACTACTAATGAAAAAAAATAAGGATTTTATTTTTCATGAAAAGTGGATGATTACCCTTATTTTGTTGCAACGAGTGAAATTTGACCTTTTTCCAAAAGTACTTCATATTCCTGTGTATGGTACGAGAGGTACTGAGTCTAATGAAAGTGAAATTGTAAACTAATACAAAATATGGATTTTATACTTCAAAAAAATGGATGACTACCCTATTTTTTGTTGCAAAAAGCAAACTTTGATCACTCCAAAAGTACATAGTAAAAGTATTTAATATATCTTTTGTATTAATTATGAGAGGTACAGAGTCCAATGAAAGTGAAATGATAACTTACTTATAAAAAATATAAGGATTTATACTTCATTAAAAACGGATCACAACACTTATTCCTGTTCATCAACAAGTGAACTTTGACCTTGGATTACTCAAAAAAGTATAGAGAAAAAGTACTTCATACTTTTATATATGAAGACAATAAATCCTGTAAAAGTTGTGACTTCTCGACATAAAAATGCATTAACATCAGAAATATAAGAAGTTAAAAGCCTGCCATTGAAAATCAAATAGTTTTGTGATCCTTTCTCTTGTAACCAGTGTCTAGAACTTCGTGTTCCCAAAGCTGGACACACCCCCTCCTCCTCGTGCAGCTCCAGTCTTCACAGTAGAAAACCCACAAACCCACTCTTCAATCCTCACTAAAAAACACATAAACATATTAAAAAGAATCATCACAATGTTAAGAGTTAAATACATTATGACTGAATTCAATTTTTCAACAGAGGGAAGACAAAAAGGGAGGGGAGGGTGAAAACTCACCTGCTTATTTCAATGGAAAATGTTCCATTTCATAGGTTTAAATAAAATTTACCTCTACTGCTATATTGTTAAACTGTTGACTCTACTGTTAAAGTGCAATTAAACAGTATTTAACAAAAGTTTCAAATTGACATTTAACCTTTAATGCTATTAAAACAATCATAATCACCTGACTCACCATCTCTACATGTTGGATTGAGAGACCTCCGTGTCAGCGGTGTGACTCTCTGCAGCAGCCGTCTGCAGAACATCTTTAACCGGTCAGTGTGAGACAGAACAACCGATGGAGAGACAGAGAGAAGTGTTTGTGTGAGTGCGCGAGGAGCACCAGCTTTTAAAGGTAAGGGGCTGAGAATGAGGAAGAGGAGGAGTCACAGTTCCTTCCCACGCTGCTGGACGTCCACTCAGACACTAGCGCGACGTCTACAGGCGATAAAACGCAATAGCAACATCGAACCAGGGTCACAGAGTTTCCAAAAAAATGTAAGTGGAAGTAAATATGTGTGGAAAATATGTGATATGTGAATGTGTGATTTGTATGTTGCTGAGGGTGAATTTAATTTTAAATTTAACATGTCCATAAAATGTCACCTGAGTGACGTAAAATGTTGGCCCATGTTTCGCTAATTTAATAAAAATGTTGACTTTAATCCCACATAGAGAAAATATTCACATTTAAGACATTAAAATCAGAACAGAATTTGTTTTTTGAAAAAATAATTAAATAAAAGCAATTGAATCTAATTAATCAATGAACAGATAATTGTTGCAGCCTGACCGGTCTGGAGACCACTTTTACGTGGTCTCAGTCTTGTCTTCGTCTTGATACCCTCTGGTCTTGGTATTATCTTGGTCTTGGGTTAGGCGTTTTTGACTACAAGTCAAGACCTTGTAGTCAAGTCACAGGAAGAGACTACTGACACAGAAATCAAGCCAAACAATGCCGAACTGTAGATCAGTTAAAAATACTTAACAATCCTAAAAACGTGGGTTTATCTCCAACAACTACCAGGGACATGTCTAAAATTTCAACATTTAACAGAGGAGTCTGGTGTATTTAGGGACAGCACTGCTGCATTTGATTCAGTGAATTTGTGTCTTTGTCTTTGTGTGTGTGTGTGTGTGCTTGTGACGTGTGCATGTGTCTTTGTACGGTTGAATTGCAGTATTGTACTTCAAATGGTGTTGTTTGACTAATTGAATGGGATCATTGACTTTTAAATAACATCTGCACATCACCGTCGTGCTGACTTAACCTTAGGCCTAATCCATTTCAGGGAAGTTGATATCATACAGTGTAATTTGGCCACTAAAATGGGACATGATGCAATTTTAAGTTTATAATTGTAAATCTTCAATTTGATGTTACAATGTCATCTACAAGATGAAGTATGATTTAAATCAGTTACATATTTCCCATTCTTTAGACAGCTGTTGGAAGTGAAAGATGGTGTTGGAGGTGTTAGCTGTTTTGTCAGATCAGATGACTTTCAACTGTTGACTTCTCAACAGCACACAAAAGTAAAGGGAGTCTAGATCCTCTAATAGTGCAGTAACAGCCGTCATAGTTTATCTCAGCCTGTCTTAGTCTCAGTTTAGGCGATCTTGACTACAAGTCAGTGACCTCACAAAACTAAGAGCAAAATCACATCTGGAATAAAAGGTCCAGTAAAAAAAAAAAAAACAGCCACAGTGTTTCTGCTGCTCTCTTGTGGTTAAACAGGCATCACACACTAACTAAATACATATATACATATGAATATTTACCAGCCTCTGGCCCCATGGGTAAGGAGGGGTGTGTCTCAGCGTAGAGGTCAAAGGTCTCCAAGACATGATCAACTTTGTACACACACACATGCCTGACTTTAGGGCTACGATTTGAATTCTAAACTTTGGCTAAACTATTTTCTTTATTTTTTTGGTGTAGAAAAAAAGAATAGAAAATATATGAATTCATTTTTTTTTGGTCCTCACAAAGATACACATACAAAAACACACACATGTTTCTGCAGCTATTCTTCTTTGGACACTAAATGTTTGGACAGCCTAAATCAGGGCTGTCAAACTCGATAACAGAGGGGGCCAAAATTAAAAACCATGTCCAAGTTAAGGGCTAGATGAGGTCAAATAACAAAAACTTCCAAACAAATCATTTTCAATTGTCCATTTCCATGTGTCTGTCTTGCCTGATTTCCTCTGCTATATTTCAGTAGAACAGCACAAACAGTCCTGTAGTCACATATCTTAGCCAATAATTGGCTGTACTCAATCATTTTTACTAGATGCATAAAGCTAAAAGAGAGGAAGCCAAATACAAGTGAGGGGCTGAGCCCCCTTATAACCCCCCTCTGTGTTTTCAAAGTCCACATTTAATTTGTCTATTTATTTTACTGACGAGGTATCTTGATAAGTGTGGTACTAATCAGCGAGTCAGTGGGAAAAAAGCTGGAAAGACATGATATGTTATCTCGCAGGCCGAATACAATTGCATGGCGGGCCTGATGTGGCCCACAGGCCTTTAGTTTGACACCTGTGGCCTAAATAAACTGTTATCCCAACCAGTTAGTGCCTACCCCTTACTTTAACCTTAAAAAGAGGTTATGCCTCTTTAGGACCAGGTTTTGTTCTCCATGAGGCCTACATGTCCTGACAAGGTCAGTGTTTATGACAGAAAAATGGTCCTAACATATACAAGTAGACACACACACACACACAGTATGTATATACAGTGTACATGCTGTATTTTTGTTTTTAAGACAAATTACAGTCAGATAAAATAACTACTATGACACTTTACTTTGTCTCCTCCTACACTCGTGCTCTTTCCTGAGTGAAGTAACAAACATTTACCACTGAGCTGGTGAATGTTGCAACAGTGTGACACACACACACACACACACACACACACACACATACACACACACACAGGCCTCAATGTGTTTTTTTCAGCAGGATCCACTGTTTCCTGCACCGTGGAACATCAGAGCTGTGCCCCCATCATGTGATGACCTCTGAGTCATTGATTGGATACAGAATTACAACGCACACATTTTCTTCGCCCACACAGTCGCTGCACAAGACTGGTGCATGACTGCTGTGGTGTTTTAAAGGTTTAGGCACGGAGACACCGTTAAAAAAAAAAAAAAAAAATTATTCCCCCAACATTTTAATAAAGTGTGTGCGTGCATACAGGGGACTTTTAATGAATTTACAAAACATCTCAAGGAAAGGATTTGTTAATAACAGAGTTAATGTAAATCACCATTTTACACAAATTTGCTCTTCACAATTTATATGTATAGACGTCTAATAATACACAAGACGTTTGTTTGATAAGAGAGGCGACTGCATGAGGATTCAAATCCTGTGCACCAACAACATAACAGCATTTTCCTTATGAGTCAGTAACTTATAGTATTTTGCAAATCATGTATAAAGCTCATAGGAACACTTTGCCTGCCAATATTCAGAAAAGATTTGAAAAGAGAGAGTCATCATGTTCATCATGTCAAGATTCAGAACTAAATATGGAACATTCCTGACAGAAAAGACAAAACAATCAATATCAAATATTACATTCAAAGAGAGAATTAAAGCCATCATGTTGAGAAGATACAATGACATCCTGTATGTTAAGGTTTTATTCTCTTCTGTGTTGTTGTGAAAGGTGAATGATTTTGTGTAGAATATTATGAAATGTTTCTGTTTATTTTTGTTAGTTCTGTTAAAAGGTCTTGTTAAATAGGGTCAGATAATATCAACTTTTTCTTTTTTCTGCTCCTTTTCTTTCATGTTATGTTTGTATCCACTTTAACCCAAGGCCCCATGACAATAAGATTTGAATATAAATAGTTAAATTGACACTTTTAATGCTATTTTATCACTGCTACGCTGTGTATAAATATCACATTAGAACAATGTGATGCAACAGTGTCTGTATTTCCTAAGTTCTGTATTTAAGAAAGACTTTTACTCCATTGCTACAGGCGACAAAGTTATAAAAACAGTGTAAATAAAGCTCAGAGGCTAATGAGTGTTTACACAGCAACAAGATCAGTGTTTTGTTAAAGAGGTGGGGCACAAGCTTATTTATTTTAGCCAGTGTTGCACATCACTGAGCCTGGATTTTAGTTGCAACATTGATTGATTTACAAACTGCAGATGATTATGAATTTCTGAAACAGTGAGATCCTGCACTCACGTTACTGCTATAGCTGACACTGGAGAGAACTATAGTTTACAGCTGCTTCAGCTTCTGCTCCGGACGTTTCACACAGAGGTGCTCGCCAGAGCAGGTACTAAAAAAGCACCAGGTACTATCACTAATGGAAAAGCAAAAAAACACAGACCCAAGTCGTGCTGGTTCTCGGGGGCCCTCGTCATCAGAAGTGCCGCTGCAAGACACCACTCATAAAGGGACCCCATTAACCCTCTAACGGCGAGCGCATCACAGGTGCAAGTGCACTTTGCATTACCATAGTTACGCGACAGTTTGTGCAATTGAAAAAATTACAACGGTTTCTGAAAGCTGAGAAGTTGCACGTCAAAGCCAACGTGTGGTTATTACGGTAATTTCACTCGCACTGTTGCAGCAAACGAATCAGGTGAATCAGCGACTTTGTCTCCATTGAGAGAGTTAGAAAAAATTTCCATTTTGAGACAAAGACTATACATGGTTTATACTGTTAAAATATTCAAATTTAACTAATATTTTTTTAATCTAAATAATACTTTTAGCTGTTCTCCATTTTAAATTGTTGAAACGCTATTTTAACATGCAGTAAATTGTAAATAACTGCCAGATATTGAAAATTATTCTAGAATAAGGACAAAAGCGCTTAGTTACAGGACATTTTCTGGCAAAAAAGTCCAGACGGACATTTTGAGGGTTAAGGGGGATTGGATGTAACGGTGGTGAGCTGCATATTGGGGGCTTCATGTTTGTCACTGAAATGTGCCTGGTATGCCTGTGCTGTCAGTGCAGCCCCTGGTTTCACACATAATCATTTTCACATGTAGAGTGTCCTCAGATCAGGCCTCACATGACCATCTCTGTTTATTCCACCATCTTCATCACGTCCGACGATGGAGGACAGAGAACAATGAGGTCAGAGTGAGAACGATTTCACCCGCACATACAATAAAAAAGTGAGTTTGTTTCCGGGGAAACCGAACATGCTGTCGTCACTGGACTCAAAGATCATGTGGTTGTGAGCCTCCAGTGAAAAATTTCTTTATTTTGTTACTCTTGTAAACAATAAGATGACAAAACATTTTAAATACTATGGTTTTGTGTGTGATCAGCTGACTGTGTTTCATATGTGAAAGTTGCGTTTGGTCCAAAATGAACATTTTCAATAGGATGAGGAAAAGTCTAATGTCTGCGTCTTCCTCTCAGCAGCAGATCCACAACTCTTTCTCCGGTTTCCTCTTGTTCAGGACTTTAAAGGAGCCGCTGTGCGGCACAGCATTTACCATCGACGGCTTCTTCTGACGCTTGAGTTTGGCAGCGACGGCCATGACGACGTCCTCCACCTTATCCTGCTGATATAAAACCTCCCTGTCACCTCGCTGTCCGTTCACACGCTTGAGCGACGGGTTCTTGGCTGACGTCTCGAAAAACATCATGCCGTGGGCCTTGGCGAAGCTCAGCGCCCTCTCCTGGCTCACCTGGCCATCGGTCCGCCTGGAGTCACGGAGGTCGTTCTTGTTTCCCACCAGGAATCTGAATAGGAGAGGAGACAGAATATCACAGAGAAGTAACCAATCTAAGGCTGCAGCTCACTATTATTTTCAGAAATTAACAGTCTGTAGTATTACATGTCTTTTTCTGTCCAAAAGCCAAAATTATTCACTTTTAACAGTTTTTTGTTGTATGAAGGAATATTCACTTTTTTTTTTTTTTTTTTTTTTTTTTCTTTTTTTTTTTTAAATCGGTGAATTTGTTTTAACTCAACATATCTCCAATATTTAAGGTTTTTCTTTGCATTTACTTGTAGGCTAGTGTGTGCCTCCAGGTGTCTCTTAAAGTCAAAATAATAATAATAAATAAATAAATAAACAAACATCAAAAAACAAAGTGTTTTTTTCTCTCCCAACTGTCAGGAGCAAAGAGTCTTGCTAAAGGACACTTTGGAAGGGAATCAGACCCCGGACCTTCTGTATGAAGGACGACTCACTCGAGCACTGATCCACTGTACTTTTTCCACCTCCACAAATGTTCTTTTCACATCTACTTCTACAAGTTAAGGCCCGTCCTGGAAACAAAGACCTCTATGTTTAGAGAGAAGCTTCACAAATGTAGAAGCCGACACAAGTCCAGAGAAAATTAGAACAAAGAAGAAGAAGAACCCTCGGCTGAAAAGTGTTGGAAACATGATGGCATGAAGAGAATGAAAACTCCAGGAGGAAGAAGATCAACATGAACCCAGCCAGAAAAGAAAATCCCCAGAAAAATCAGTGAATTGAAACTGAAAGTGAGCTAAATTAAGGCTTGTTGCCTCGGTAAGGCAGGTACCTGGGGATTTCCTGTCCGAGGGAGTTCTGCCTGCACTCTTCCACCCAGGACATCAGGCCGCTGAAACTGGCGGGGAAGGTGACGTCGTAGACGAAGAGCACGGCGTGGACGTTTCGATAGTAGTGCTGCACCATGGACTTGCGGAAGCGCTCCTGTCCTGCTGTGTCCCAGAGCTGGAGCTGACGGTGAGGAGGTGGAGGTGACACGAGACAACTTTAATACCAACACGTGTCATTTCACAAACACTGCTCCAACAAGATAAATGTAAATTGTACCTCATGCTAAAATGGAAGCCTAGTACACTTTACTTAAATGTGCAGTGTGTTACATTCAGGAGGAACAGGGGAAGAACGACCAGGTCAGAAACTTCCTCCAATCATCATGCAGAAGCCCAGCGTCCACGCCTGCCCACTGCTCCACTGACTCTCAGAGAAGCTGAGCTTCCGTGGAAGTGGCGTTGTTGTCACCGCAGTGAAAGACAGCTAGTCTGTGTCGTCCCATAGAGAACAGTTCAAGCGGAGTTTCAAATGGTTTTAATGCTGCGGCGGCTACGGGAATATGAAAAATCACGTAAGACGATTCATCCTCTGTGATAAACTTTCCAATCGCGTTCTAGTGCGTCATTAGTACTGAAATGATCACAGCACATAATTTGACTTTGACATTTTAGAGGAAGCTGAGCTTCACTTGCTGTCTTAGAGCAATCGCCACTGATTATCACGGAGTATGGTTTTCATAGCCTGAGACTAAGCCTTGCGTTGAAGAGGCTGATATCTTGGCTCGCCAAGTTCCTATGGAAGCTCTCATGGACAAACCAGCCTAAGTGTGTTCTTTTTGAAGTAGAAGCTTACGAAGGGAATCCTCTCTGGTATGCAAAGGTCACCATAGCTCTCTCTGACACTCTTATGGCGTGTTTCTACTCAATTCGCACGGTTAAGTTGCGTTTCTACCAGCATAGTACCTGGACTTTTTTAGTACCTGCTGTGTTGAGGTTCCAGGTGCACGGAGTAGGCAACTATGCGTGACGTCGTCAGATGATTGGTGATTGGTCAGAGTGCCGTCACAGGAAGAGACGTCCGATACAAGAATCAAGCCGAACAATGCCGAATTGTAGATCAGTTAAAAATACTTAACAATCCCAAAAACGTAGGTTAATCTCCAACAACTACCAGGGAAATGTCTAAAATCTCAATATTTAACAGAGGAGTCTGGTGTATTTAGCGACAGCACTGGTGATCGCGAGCGGCATCACAAACCCTGTGTCACACGTAGTCTGTGCTCTGGTCATGGAGGAAGTACTGAACAAATATTTTTAATTAACTGATTCTAGTGATTTGATTCAGTTACACTGAAAACAACTGCTTTAAAAGTCACCAGTCACTCGTTTGTGTGTGTCGCGTGTAAAACGTAATCACTGCAGTTTCGTGCAGCCGTGCAGTGATGACTCCTTTTTTTGTAGTGGAGATAAACTGTGCCGTGTCGTGCCGTGCCATGCCGAGGCAATTCAGGTTAGGTGTGAACGCAGCATTAATTGTCACTAACTCTTACAAACTGGACCTTGAAACTGGAAATCTCTTCATACTGCAACAGCCCAATACCCAAAACTACTCGGTGAGCAGAGAAATAAAAAAAAAAACTAAATTAAAATTAATAAATCTACATGTATTTTAAATTAAACTTGTTTACTGATTTCTTCTTTATTAATTTCAACGACACAATGTTCACGTCCGCCCCCCCCCCCAACAATATAATCATGTAATTTTAAAGGAAATAGTGATTTTCATTTTTCCATTCATAAAACCAGACATTCACTGTCTGAGTTTATTGCAAGTCATGTTATCGCAATATTCCACAGCAGTGTTTCCCCTGGAACATCTGCGCTGTTTTGCCGGAGCCAGTGAAGACTCCACGATGGAGCGGCCCATATTTGTTCAAGTCAAATATATTTTAAAAGTAATCAACCTTTGTGTTTTTTTGGTAATTTCTGGTTCTCACTTGTGAAAGTGATAGTGAGCACAAAGTAACACAGAACAACATTAATAGTAATATTGTGCAGCCAGAAAGGTACATAGTTGTTATACAGAAAGGGTTAAAGCGTCTGGGGTTACCTTCTCTTTTTAGATCCCCCCTCTATGGAGGAGGTGGTACAGACCGTGACAAGACAAGATGAGGAAGAGGAAATAAATGAATGCAATAAATAAATGCACGGAGTGTCCGCACACACACATCTTTAATGATTCAAATTTGGCAAAGTGATTAGTAACACATTTGTGGCATAGGAGCACACATTAGTTTTCTCCTGTACCTAATAAAGTGGCCAATCAGTGTTTAATACAGAAACAGATGGAAAAACACAAGAAGCAGAATCAAACTAGTTCAGGCCCATCTTTATACTTTCAATAATGTACATTCTTATTGCATAATGTTTACTTCAAAAATATTTAGCAAAGTCAGCTACAGACTTTTCACAGGAGGCAGGTTTATTCCTAATAAGATCATTTGCTCTTTCGTCATCCTCCTCTTCCTCACATATACTTCACACACTGGTATAAGGAAATTAGATTAAGATTATTATTATTATTATTATTATTATTGTGATTTGTTTCATTTTCTACAATTCCTCAGCTCCACGGACCACCAGAGGAAGTTCACGCGTAGCCTACCACAGTTTGAGAACCATGTGGAAAATCGAAGCTGCGAGAGGAAGCAAAAAACAAACAACAAACAAAAAGAACTTGAACAGATGTACCTTAATTTTTTCTCCGTCAACATCCAACGCTCTCTCGCGGAAGTCCACGCCGATGGTGGCCTCCACTCCGCTGGGGAACTGTCCGGCGCACAGTCGGTGTGTGAGGCATGTCTTCCCCACACCGGAGTCTCCGATCACCAGCACTTTAAAGGTGCGACAGCGGCTCAGCTGTGAGCACACGCTGCCCACAGAGCTAGAGAACTCCAGAGAGGACTCCATCCTCCACGCTGGGCTCGCTGCTCAGACTCGACCTCCGCTCCGTGATAAACGTCTTTCCACGTCTTTCCACAAGCGGCGGAGCCACTGGCGCAAACAAAATCAGGCAAAACACTCTGGTGACGCAACTTTTCCGCCCTGAAGAAAAGAGACTGAGGGCGGAGAACTGACCAATGACGTGCAGCAAGCGCTTCTTGTCACTCACTGACCACTTTATTAGGTACATAGAGTCTGTACCTAATAAATTGAATGTGATTAAAGAGGCACACGGGGTCAGCCCAAGCCTTTATAGGGCTCTAAGCAGAATATCATTTTTATTTTTTTATTTTATTTCTACACCTCAGAGTAGCCAGTGCTGTACTATTATTGATACAAATGTAACAATATAAACTGCATTAATTATAGTTTTGTGTTTTTTACACTAAAGCAGTGTCACGTACTCACACAATCACTCAGTCACTTACAAAAGTGGCACTTTATTTAATATTAACGTACTACTAAATTTAAATAGAACAAGTAAACCAGTTTAATGACTCAAAAAGAACATATATTTGGAAATGTGCACCACATGAGCAAATCTCCACCTTAAAAATAAAACAAAATAAGTTTAGATATAAACTATTTAAATATCTAAATATATCCTATGAAAACAACTGATTTAGTTTGAGACAGACAAGACAGACTTTAAATATCCATCCATTCTCCACATGAGGAGGGTACTGTGCCAATCTCAGCTGACATAGGGAGATAGGCTTTCACACTTTCACACTTACCGTGAATTTAGAGTGTCCAATTTACCTAATCACCATATTGCATGTTTTTGTAGTGTGGGAGGAAGGCGAAGAACCTGGAGAAAACACACACACACACACACATGCAAACAATGCAGAAAAAAACTCATGCAGAAAAGTCCTATTTCCCAGGTCTTCTTGGTGCAAAGGCAACAGTGCTGACCGCTACACCAACCTTAAATATTAGCAATGATAATGATACAATCAAGATGCACATTTTTGAAAATACAAAAAAGAAAAAAAATCTGATTTTAACTTTAACGGGAACTGTCTACAATAGGGATTTTTTTTAACTTCCTCTTGGAGGTTTACGTTTCCTCTGGTGTTTTTGTCCTGAATAACACACTAACTGACCACTCGATGGAATAAGAATGTACGTTATTCAAAATGTAAAGCTGGGACTGAACTGGTTTGCTTCTGCCCCTTTACATTTCTTTTTCTCTCTGGTGTTTTTTTCCAAACAATATCTGTTTCTGAATCATAAACATAATAGCCACTTTATAAATAGCCACCACAGGAGTGACACAGGAGTAGCACATACAGTATATCGACTGGAGTAAATAAACAAATTGTGAAAAGGACAATTAAGAAGAACGGAATATTTTTTCATGAAAAAAATGACATGCATTATTGAAAATATAAAAAACAAAACAAACATGATTGTAACCATAATTTAAATAAATGAATTGAACTGCCTTATAAGTTTTTATTTTTTTATTTTCCTTTCTTTTGTGTTTTCTTTCCTATGTCTATTTGTGTTCTGTAACCTATTATAAACTCAGTCAGTCATCATCTACCGCTCACTGACCAAAAATACTTTGTTACAAGAGTACAAGTACAAAATTCAAGAATCTGTTCTTTACTTTTACTCCACTACACTTCCTAAATAAATAGTCTCTTTGTTACTCATTACTACCAACTAAAATCAGAAGAAGGGTTGGTACACATATAGACTAGCTGAGCCAGGAATTGAACACATAACCTTCCAGCTGATAGACAACTCACTCTACCACTGAGCCAACATTGCTCAATCCTAACTCCTCACCTTTTTAATACTTTTACTTCTAAAACAAGTACATTTTACATAAGAAAGCTACTTTTGATACTTAAGTGTAGTAAATGTCATATACTTTAAGACTTTTACTTAAGTAATATTATAAAAAGTGACTTCAAATTCTACCAATGTCATTTTCTGGTAACATACTTTTTCTCAAGTATCCCTTTAAGGTACTGTATACAATACGGCTGCGATGTGCTTGGCTGTTTAGACATTTGTGATAACAGACAGCTGAACAGGTATACCTAATAAAGTGGCAGATAATGGCTTCATCTATACAACACCAGCCTCTCACTGGGGACACCATAATCACAGAAGGATGCTGCCCCCTGCTGGTAGAATCACTCCACAGTCATGGCTGAGTCCTGTCCTCAGATTCTGGTTTAAAAAATACAACAAAACAATAACAGTATATTTCAATTATTTTCCATGACACCTTCTGTTGTTTAAAGGTCCAGTGTTGTCCATTTAAGATGGTTTATTTTGAGAATGTATGTAAGTGCGTATTTACTTTAACATTTAAAGATTAGAACAAGCCTTTGTATATGTACTTGAGGCAGGGGCCCTGCTTCACATATAGCACAGGACTCACAGTGAATTGGACGGCCTTTTAAAAGTGCCCTGTTGGAATTTCTGTTGGATAGTAATGAATGACAGACAGGTGGAGAGGGTCTGACAACAGCAGGATTTTATTTATTGCTCATACAAATCGCACATTATTCATTTGTGGCCTATTCTCTACTTTTTCTGTCCCTGGTTTTACACCGACTTGATTATCAAAAATAATGAACAAAGAGCGATCCGTATCGGTTCTATACATAAAACATGTTCGGTATTGAACAGATACAGAAAGTACTTTGTTTATTTTTCAGAATGGTTGACAACCCTAGTTTCAATGCCAACTGGAAGCTACACAAGTTCTCCAACACACTTGGAAGTGAAGTGTAAAGCTGGGGATTTTTTGCTTGATTTACCCATGATTCAGTTGGGCAGTCTTCTCCAGTCAGCATAGCTAGTTGGCACAGAATGGCAGTGTGTGAGGGTAACAGACCCGACTTCAGTCGCATGTAGTCAAACATGTTTGAATGTTTTGAGCCAACTCTGGACACAATCGAGCGGTTGTTAAATGTGACCCCCAGACTTATCAGCATCCCATGTTGTACATAACTTCAAAGGGGAGGAGAAAAAAAGTTCTCAAAATCATTTGCACATCTTTAATTACAGTAGTTATCCAAGTTTTATTTTATATAAAAAAAACAACTTAAAAATCAGCTTACCTCAAGCTCCGTCTTTGCCTTAATACAAAACCCTTAAATGAATGCACTTAATGTATGTTACATGTTGTATCCTGGCTACATTTAAAGGACCAGCTATGAGACGAGCATAGAGCCTTAAAGTTGGGGATCATTCCTGCAGCTCAGTGAGGCAGACAGTGGTTACACGTACACAGATGCAAACAAGTCGACTATTTCTTTTGTTTGGTTTTAATACAAAATTCCAGAGATATCATACATCGCCATCTCAGAATTCCTCTTTCACATTAGATCCCAAATTAGAGGAAAAAAAGGAGAAGAAAATAGATTGTTTGAGGGGGAAAGGGGAGAACAGAAGTCAAATGAAATTTCCAGATGTTTCCGTCACTGTCGGGCGGCAGGCTTTAACAGCTGAACCTTGACCTTTACAGGAGACGTGAGTGATGAGAGAAGAGCCATCTGAAGTAAAGATACACTGGAGTCTTATTTCCACTCGGACTGTCATTGTCTGTGTTCATGCAGTTAAAAACCATTTTTAGTGGTGACAGCAGCAACTCAAGTGACTGCCAGGACTCGAGCAGTAAACAAGCTCCGGTGATCCATTAATAACACGAAGGTGTCGGGTCTATGATATTGCTTAGATCTATACAACCCTCTCAGAACTACATACAAAGGTTAAACGGTAGCAGTGTATTTGAAATTGGAGCTTCACACACAACCTTTACAGTTTTTATTTTGTGCTACAAGTTGCTCCATAATAAACAGAGGGTTACATCATCATCCATGGTGAACCAGGAACAGTGAGGGAAGCACAGTCTGAGCAGAATAACTGTTTGTGCGAGGTCTCTTCCTCTGCGCTGTGACCGCCCTCCATCACACACACTCCACAGTAGTGTCTCATGACGATCAGCGTTTACTGGAGCATTACAGCATGTACAGAAACACCTGTGGTCACTGGACGTCCTCTGTGTTTACTTCAGGTCCTCTGTAACTCTCTCCGTCTGTCAGTTCAGCTCCCTACACACGTGTCAGGGATCATCGCGTCCACTCGGCTCAGTCCTTCGTCCCTCAGTGACAGTTGTCCTACTTTCAATTAAATTAGCTTTTCTCATTAAAATTAGGGGAACACGGTTCTGTGACAGGTCACAGCAGCACCGAGTCAAACTCAAGTATTTTGCCGTCACTGTGATCGATCATCTGAGGAAACAGACAGTCCATGTCACAGTTTTATTTTCCAACAGTTTGCCATTAACTATTGTATATTTTCATACGTAGCATGGTAATTTAAAAAAAGTAAAATGGCAGTTCTGTTATCTCCCCCCTCCCGCAACACACTTCTCCCACAAATTTACACAACCGCAGACATGCGCACACACGCACACACACAACACACACACATGCCCTCAACACACACACAGTCCTGATTTTCCACCATGTGGGAGAGAGCCAAGCCAAGCCAAGCCAGGTCAGATCCAATTAAGATGAGCCAAAGAACGAAACACCCATTTTTTCGCTTCCAATGTTTGGCTCTACAAAATGGCTGCCAGGTGTACCGCAAGGCTACGTGCTCCGCCCAATTCCTTTGCTCAACCGCTGTTGTTCTGTTGCGCTCACATCTCATTGGCTAGCTCCTCGGTTTCCGTGGAAACGTCTCCATTGGCTAGCTTGGTGTTCTCCTCGTATCCAGGGGGCATGAAAGCTAATGTATATGGGTAAAGCTTGTGACATTCAGCGCGGTACGCCTCCATGCGCTCTTTACAGTCTCCGAGGGTCGCGCTCCGAAGACAGTCCAGCACCTCAGTGCAGATCTGAAGAGATGAGAGAGAAAAAAAAGAAAAGAAATATTTATTACATTAATACCATTTGAACAATTGTAGCGAGTCTCAGACCGTTTCTTGGTCGCAGAACATATCGATCTTGGCAGCTAATGTCAGGAAATTCTCCAAATTTATTTTAGTTTATTGGTTGTTTATCTCACGTTCAGTCAGAAAATCACCCACAGAGATCACCACTCCTGACCATCTAAAAAGCCTTGTGTGGAAAGTTTTTGGTTTTCCATCAACAGACTGAAAAATTACACATAAAGATATCGTAATCTGCATAATATGCAACGTCGAAATTAAATATCACTCAACAACGAGCAACATTAGGGGACACCTGTCAACACTGTCCCCTGGCAAACCGGCCAGGGGTTTACAGCTGCCCGTCAGAATGCTTTTACGGACAAACTGGTACGCATCATTTGCAAAGACATGAGACCGATGAACATCTTGCAGGGGTCCGGTTTCAAAGAGCCAAGGTAAACTGCTCTTAGCCGCATGGCCATCAGCGAGTAGCCACAGAGGCATATGTGACAGTCACCACACATTTCATAGACATAGATATAATTCTCAAAACGACCGAAGCTCAGGTGAGCCAAAGGGCTGAAAATGTTGCCAGATGCATCAGCAACAAACTCGGGAGAGTATAACATGTGTCAGTGCTTTCCATCACCAAGGACAACGCGGCTAATTATATTAATGCTGTTGCAGGCCGCCAGTGTCCCATACATGGCCCAGTGGACAGAACGTTTAACAACCATATACTAAGTTAAAACTATATAAAAAATAAATAAAAATAAATTCAATATTAAAAATAATAAGGAATGGAATTTGAAGGAATTATAGAGGGACATTCACAGCCCTATGCTGCTTCTTCTCTTTCTGAATGTCATGTCAGTGAACTCTGGTAGCCCTGATGATGATAACTCTTTCCCAACTCTCTGCCGTTTCCTCTTTCTTCATTGTTTACTTCAGTGTGGGTTTATTTGTCCTATTAGCAACTTACTGTCTAGAGTTTTTGACAAATCAATCTGTATGTTTTTGTGATGATAGGTGATGAACCAAGTATGTTCCCATAAAGGTTTGGTAAGAATCTACCAACTGATATCACACACAATTTAAATGTAACATGAGAAATGTAAGAGTGCTCTTGCTGGTTTATGTATCTGAAGTCTGTTTGGGCTGCTGTAGAAACACGACGGCTCAAAATGAAACTGGATTACTTCTAACGCTATGAATACTATTTTAATTTTCAATTGATGAAAGACTTATACAAATCTACTTTCATGTAATATGTTAAATTCCCGTCAGTAAGCTCCTCCAAATGTTACACCGTGGACAGGAAATGGAGGGGAAATCTCTTTTCCCAGCTCAACCCAAGCATAATAATACTGTAATGCAGTGATATTTCCATGAAAATGCACCTGTACGGTTCTGTTGATAAGTGATTCATCGAGTGCAGTGGCCAATTCAGCTGCCTTCATCTCTGTCGCCAGGTCCAGATACACCATCATCTTCGCAGCTGTAGAGAGAGGAAAGTGTTTTTTTAATTTATTTTATTCCATTTGTTGTTCTGATTACCATTTGTGTTAACAATAAAAGGTCAGCACACCACGTAAACAGCAATGTTTCTGTTAAAAACTAGGGACGTCAGCTTGAACATGTTAATTACCATCAACTATGGTCAGACCTTACAGTTTCTGTTAGATAGAAATATTAGATACAAAAGGTCTCACTACATTTCTGAAAGATTTAACAGTGGAATACACCCCCCCCCACACACACACACATTTAAAGCCATTTCAGTTTACTATTGAAAAATGCTGATATTTCTTGTGCGTTTGTGTGTATGAGCCTTTACCTGCCAGTCGGTGTGGTATGGAGTTGGAGTGCTTGGTGAGGTAGGCCTGGTTGAAGCTCTTAGCATTGCTGTCTCCAAACAGCCGAGTGATCTCCTGCTTCAGCACCGTCCTGACTGTCTCTGGCAGCTCCTTGCTCTCAGAGACTAGACCGAAGAGAGGATGGAAACAGTGGTGAGGTGATGAAGAAAACAAAGATGATTTTATATAAAAAAAATAAAAAAAAAAGGGAGGTGGAAGGCAACCAGTAAGAAAAAGAAGTAAAAAGAAAAATCAACACATGAGCAGATTGACAACATTGAGCAGCTGAGACTTGGTGGTGTCAAAGATCAAACTGCCATCTCACCTCCTTTAAAGAAGCGGACTAGACACTGATGTAGCCATGGATGGTCTCGGTCTATGGCCACCGCTCTCTTCACAGACTGGAGCATCAACAGGTATTTTTCTGATGGAGGACATGAGATCATGAGCAACACGTTGAAATCAACAGTCAGTGAAGTAACATTTAAATGAGTGCGTGCATACAAACCTTTCCTGAAGTAGATCTCAAAGGCCATTAAGTGTGTGTCAATTTTGTCTTTGACCAGGTGTTTGAGAGGCATCAGGAACTTGACGGCTTCTTCCAGTGGATTTTCTACCTGTTAACAGTCACAGGGAAAGGAAGTTAAATACCAACACTTTCAGCATGACCATGAGATGGAATGTGTGGTCTTAAGCTTTCTGACTCTAACCTTGACCAGTTTGTCAGGAACAAGCTCCTCTTTGGGGCCCCCGATCTCCTCGTCATCATCCTCCTTCTTCTTCTTCTGGTTCTTTAGCTGCTTCTCCTTCTCAGCGTTCTTCTTCTCCTCTTCCAGCTGGGCCTTCTTCTGGGCTCTTCGCTGCTTGTTCCTCAACTTCTTTAGCTCTTTGTCTGAAAGGTTTGCTGGAGACATGAAGGTTGATGAACAGTGTTAATGACCAACCAACCTTTTCAATGCCTCATTTTGTAAGTCCAGCAGAAGGCCAATAAAACTCTGAACCCAATCAGACACTTTAGCAGCACTGATGCAAATAAAGAGCCAAATCCAGTGGTCACTGTCTTCAGAAGAAACGGACTAACAAAGCTGGGGGTCTTATATTGATGCAACTAGAGGTCTGTGCAGTCTACTGAGACAATTTGGTCTAAAGAGGATTGCTCTGTCAGTAAACTGGCTTATCTATTATCCGTACTACTGTCAGGTAGCAACATAGCTGCAGTACAGATAAGTAGAGACATCATTCAAAACATAAATTAAATTATGTTGAAACCTGCAATCTAAAAAAGGATGTTCTTCAGACATTTTGTTGATGTTCACTGCCACAATCTACTTTTAAAATATTTGTCTCTGGTTCACAATTTATCTTAATAAACGTTGATGCCAACTAGGCTCAAGAGTGCCAACAGGTGAATTCCCAAAATTCATTAAACACTGGAAGTGGCGCTTCGTGATTAAGGTGAAGGCAGAAACAGCTGGTGACCTAAATTTTCGTAGACTCCACAGGCTATACAGCCGCTTTTAACAATGCCGACTGCAGCAGGAGGCGGCAACCTCCATGTATCACATTAGCTGCACCTGGCGAAGGCTGCAGACCTTAAATTGAGACACAGCTTATTAGAGAATTGGCTTCCTTTCAATGCAGCCTCTCTCTCAGGGATGTAGACCCTGAATTAGACCCATCACTTCAGCCACTAATGGCGTATTTCCACCGGCTCTACTCGCCTCACCTCACCACGCCACGCCACGGTTTAAGTAGCGTTTCCACTAGCATAGTACCTGGTACCAGGTACTATTTTTAGTATCTGCTCAGGCGAGGTTCCAAAAGCGTGCTGAGTAGGTACTATGCAATGATTGGTCAGACTGCCGGCCACTGACTGGCCAGAGTGCCGTCACAGGAAGAGACTGGGGTGGTTACTTTGGTAGTCTGCTGTACCATTTAGTGGTAACTGGGCTTTATGCAATTTTAAACCCTCCAAACTCGCTCTCGTCTCACCAGTGTCGGCCTGCAGCTCCTTGCTGTCGTCAGTGAGAGGATTGTCGTGGAGGCTCAGGTAGATCTGGATGGCAGTGGCGGCTGCCTTGTAGTAGAAGGGATGCATCCTGAGCACATCCTCCAATTTCAGTAAGTCCACGTAGGAGCGAAGTGTCATCTTTCTCATGCAGTAAGTGTGGAAATCAAACTGGTCATCTGTGATCTCCACAAAATGCTGGTGAAAGATGATGCAGGAAAGATAAACATCAAATACTTTATGGAGGTATAAACGTGCATGATTAAAGGCTAATTCCAAGTGTAATAACTGATACGATGGACTCACCCTCTCTATCTCATGACACTTCTTGAGAGCATCTCCAAACTTGTTCATACCCTTGTAGGCAAGTGCACATTCTGTCTGGAACCACATACACTGCATCTCATTCAGATTCTCCACAGCTGACGCCCCCTCCTGGAAACAGAGTAAAACACACACAGCAATGAGCAAAGTCAATGAAATGAAAAATCAAGCCAATTTATCATAATAATTCAAGGGTAAAATTATTTGACATGCTTCACTAGACATAGATTACCTCAGTGTATGAACTTAGTTTCAGACTTTATTTAAAAAACACACATTTGTGGGGACAGTTAGTGAAGATTTTAGGAGGAAAGGACAAATAAAAGGTTTATTGTTCAATACAGCAGATTGTGTTTAGTGGACATGTTGATCATTTAAATATTTTCTTACATTTTTATATTGTTTTTGTTACGACCCCAGGGTCGTGACTGCTTTTTCCCTGTGTATGTGTCTGCATGTGAGTGTGAGATGGGTTGCAGGTGTGCATGTTTTGAGTGATTGACCTGTGTGAGTGAGTCTAGGTGGAGCCTGGGAGCTGATTGGTCCTGCCCGGAAGGAATCTGATTAAGAGGCCTGAACATCCCAGCTGCAGGAGACTTTCCTCAAACCACTCACAGCCAGACTGCCAGTAGACGTGTTGTGCTTGATTTTAATAAACCTGTAAAATGGTTTGTTTGACTTGTTGCTGGTGGTTTATTGGGAATTGAGAAGAGGGAGTCTCATTATGAATGTTGTGATCAGGTTTTCCCCTAGGCCTGGTCGTAACAATTGGGGGCTCGTCCGGGATAAGACACCTGGATAGGTTGAGTGGAGTTGGTCCAGATTTGAACAACCATGAGGTGAATTTAGTGTAGTGTGTGGTTAGTGTCTTTTTATTTGACTGTGATAGTGTTTTATTTTGAGCACCCTAGTTAGCCGCCGGGCAGGTGTCACAACCTTGCCACTTTGTTATTTTGCCTTTCTTATTTTTGGTGGTAATCCTGAGTGGGGGCACGCTTCAGAGTGTTGCTGTTGACTACGCCTGGTCTTCAGTGATGCACTGAGTTCAGCGTTTAAAGTCGCCTCGAGCTCGGCAAGCCATTGAAGACTAGCTAGGTTTAGCTTCATCCTGATAGGTTGGGTGTCTCTTTACTTTTTCCTCAGTTTTTGCACTTTACAAATATAATTCACAACACTTATTAAGTCACAATAAATACTTTGTTTACAGTAACTTGTGGTTTGTGACCTTTGTTTTGTGGTAACTGCGCTCCATGTTCGTTGGGTCACTTTTCGGTTGCAGCTTAGGTGTAGGTTGGCAACATTAGTGTGTGGTCAGTGGTTGACTACAGTGACCATTTTTTGTTATGGTTGATGCAGTCCACTTTGTGTGTTGGTCACTTGTGTGTTACTGTTGTATTTATTGTGTGCAATTGGGATTTTTGAGTGGGATGATGTCTCTCTACAGATCAGTGGATCTTCATGTGGTGGAGTTCACTTTCCAGTTCAGTCCGTTTGATTCATTTCAGTAACTTTGGTCAAGGACCAGTGTCCATTTTGTGCTGTGGTAGTGGCAGTTCACTTTTGTTGGGTTTTGTGTGTTGCTGTGGCAGCAACTTTGGTTTGACCCATTTGCTTTGTGGCTGTTTCACTCCACTTTGTGTGGGACACTTGTTACTATTGTGGAAAAGCACAAAATTTAATTTGTCTTGTGATGTTTTTACCTCATGGTGGTAGCCATTTTGTTACCTTGTGGGAGTGGCACCCACTCATGTAGCTAATGGTGTGGATTCTGCTAAATGTAGTTCGGATCTTAAGATATTCTGTAGTTTGTTTGGAGGTACAACATCAAAAAATATGCAACTTAAGCATTTTAGTTGTATCAAACATTTCTTTAGGGGAGAAATGTTCTCTTTTAAGGGGGGAGGTGTTACGACCCCAGGGTCGTGACTGCTTTTTCCCTGTGTATGTGTCTGCATGTGAGTGTGAGATGGGTTGCAGGTGTGCATGTTTTGAGTGATTGACCTGTGTGAGTGAGTCTAGGTGGAGCCTGGGAGCTGATTGGTCCTGCCCGGAAGGAATCTGATTAAGAGGCCTGAACATCCCAGCTGCAGGAGACTTTCCTCAAACCACTCACAGCCAGACTGCCAGTAGACGTGTTGTGCTTGATTTTAATAAACCTGTAAAATGGTTTGTTTGACTTGTTGCTGGTGGTTTATTGGGAATTGAGAAGAGGGAGTCTCATTATGAATGTTGTACTTATATTGGTTATTCTATTACTATTTTGTATCATCATGGCATGTACCCATCTATTTATAAACCTATATCTATATAGCCACTTAATATTTAATATACTAAATATTCTTACTTTTGCTGTTTTTATGTTATTTTATTGCTTATAGAGCTCTGGTAACGCAATGTTATGCAACTGTCATAAAAGCGAAGAAAGGGGATCGCTGCATCAAGGACGAAAAGGGGGGCGCATTTTACTAGATAGTAAATGTGTATCACTGCCATAAAACATGCTCAAAGTGAGCACAGACGATTGAGCTATGAGAACCCACAGTCAATAGATTCTTCTAGTGTAGTGATCACATCATATCATGTACAGCATCCAACACTTATTATAGTGTTTATATGACATGCTTTTAGAAGCATGTCAGAAGCTTTTCCTGCCAACACGGAGGTGTAAACAAACATTTATATTTACCATGAATTTGAAACTTGTCTCTGACCCTTCTGCTACTGCAACAAGTGCAATTCAATAAAGTCTAATCTAATTTGTGAATCTTAAACTGTATTTTATGATTATTCACTTTGCTATGCTTTCTAATTTAATCACTTCTGCTTTTAAACAAACACCCACACAGTAAAACAAATACCACACACTGCACATATCTGAACACTGAGGCTCATTAGTAAATCTAAAAAGGTAGCAGTATATTGTGTTAACAAGATTGCGAATTAAAAGCCCTCACTCTGTTTCATCTATGGTTGCAGAAGAGAGCTACAAGATATCAAAGAAATCAAAATTGAAAATCCATCCCTGACTTTAGTTTTCACCAGTCTTTCTCAGCTCATCAGCTGTATGTGTGTACTTTAGAGCACACAGACAGTTTTCCTCACCCGTGTGAACTTGGAGCACATTTCCTCAGCCTCTTTGATCATGCCAGCCTTCAGCATGTACTTGGCACACTTGGAGTTGATGAATCTGTCAGCAGTGTCCAGAGCCTGGGCCTCGTCCATCCACTGAGCGGCTTCTTTGATGTTCCCAGCATGCTGCGGGAGGGAAAGGGTCAATTCAACAGTTATGACTGAAGACGGCAACACGAGAGAACATTTGTCAGTTACACACTCGGCAGCAAACGCACAGGTGCAGGGCGCGTTACCTTGTAAATCTTGGCTTTGACAAGGAAGAGTTCGATAAGTGTAGGCGTGCTCTCGATGGCCGCGTTGATGTATTCTAAAGCCAGTGTCTGCTGATCAATCATGTCGTAGTGCTGCGCCAGGAAATACTGTACCCACAACAATGTGGTCGGTGGCTCCTCCTTTCCATCATCTGCAAGAGAGCAAGCCGATTCTGTAAGATTAGGCCTTTCAAACTAAAAGACTGCAGAAGGTAATCTAAAATATGATAATATTTGTCAGTGATCAGTCTGAACTTTTCTCCTCACCATTCTGGCTGAACATTCTACAGCTTTTTAATGACGTTTCATAGCTGACCACAAGCTCCTCTATTATTGACACCTGTGAGAAGAGAGGACAGAGTGGGTTACTTCACCCGCAGTAAAACAATTGCACTGTTGTGAAGGAATATTTCTGAATATCTTGTGATTTAGATTGTTCAAACATCTGCAGCAGCAGCCGTCACCTTTTCTTTGTCGTTGTACAGTGATTTGAGTGTGGTGAAGACAGGCGGACAGCCTTTACTAAAGTTCATCCTGAGATACCGGTCCAGACACTCTCTGAACTTCTCACCTGTAGACAGACAGAGGATCGTAAACTCTGTGAAGTCCAATGACTTCAAGCACTGTTAGAATATAATATGAAGTAACAGTGAGGGTTCAAATGGTAACCTGAGATTCCATTTTCACCACAGAGACAGAAATTTTAATTAAAAGTTATTATTAGCCACACCAGTGAGAAAACTGAGGGGCAGCCGGCGAGGAACCAGTCCTTTAGGAAACTGCACCCAGGCTTCCTCATAGATCTTGTGTCTATCCTCTACACTGCCTGAAAAAACACAAAGAATGAATAAGATTAAAGATGAAATAAATGACAGAATGTTTTAGTGGTCAGTAATAATAAAAAGATGACTGAAGTAACAAATGTGCCATACCTGGTTTTAGGGCATTTTCCAGGCCATGGTAATAGGACCAGTTCTCTGGATTCCTCTCCTGCAGTCGACGGTAAACTAATGTTGCTTCTTCCAGACGCTCCAACTTTAACAGCACCTCTCCTACAAGAGCAGAAAACGGGATTTTCTCATGTCATGGTACATTTGTTTATCGCTATTAAACAGATTCTACGTATGAATAAGCAGAATTTGAATCTGCAAGGTAGAGGAACGTTGAGACCTAAAGCCTTCTTGTTTGTGTTTTGCATCGATCCATCACATTTTAACAGGGTTTGGTCGTCTGAAGTGTGGCAGTGCGAGTGTCCATGTGAAGCAGCGGCTCACCTCGTGTCTCCTCCACTGCCAGTTTGTCACAGATCTGCTTCTCGTAGTTTGACAGATGCTCCAGAGCCTCCTTGTACAGGCCAGCTTCCCTCAGCACCTGGTTCTGGTAGAGCAGCAGTTCGCTGTACTCATAGTCTACTTTATCTGGAGACGTCTGGACAAACACCAAGGAGAACACATTATTAAGTCTTCTTCAGACGTGGATTATGAGGAGTTGTTGGCCTTATTCATCACAAACAGATGGCAGAGGGAGAAAATGAGAAGGGAGGATAACAGTATACTTCAAATGTAAGGTGGTATTGATTTTAGCCATCGAGGCACGAAAAATTATTCCTACTAGGTTGCAGGCCATTTAATGTTTTTATGCATATTCAATTATTTACCCATATGTGAAAAGAATAAACATTTAAAATAAAGGGCGAGACTCTTGTATAACTTTTGGCCTACTTGTATGTGGTGGTGACGAGAGGTAGACCGATTAATCAGTTAATAATCAAGCAGATATTTGCCTCTTTTTAATGAAATCATCTGAATTGGCTGATGATTTATTAATTGGCCAAATACTGGATTAATATAATAATATAGGTAGAAAATAAGTGATATTTGTGTGTTTAATATTTAGTCTATACAATAACTGTAGTGCAGAGTAATAAAATGTACATTGAAGATATTTAATAACTGGTTACTAAAGTTAGTTTGTTTGCATTATTCATCATTTAACAGTATTATTGTATTATATGGATAAAAAGAAAAGCGACTAAAAATTTTTGATTTGGCCATATAAAACCCCACATCGGTGAACCCTTTAGTGCAGACCAAAGAACTGTTTAACTGTCTTTACATTAAAGGGAGTGCGTCTGGAAGTTGAAGATAACAGTACCGCAAGATATAACATAGCAACACTCACCATTTCTGACCAGTGAGAAATAACTGGAGCTACTGAGTGAATTTCTATGTTTGTACAGTTTAGGAAACTCTCCATCCTTCTTTCAAGTATACGTGCATTTGCTTTGTTGCTGCAGTTTGTTGAATAACATACAGTACATCGTACAAAGGCAGGAAGCAAACTAGTATTATCAGGGTCAAACCAGAGAAAGAAAGCAAACCACAAGGCCAATGTGGTTTAAACCCATGCACACACATACAGTATTAAAGACCCATGGGTAAAAGTGAGTGGCCACAATACATCATCTTTCACTGCTGTGTGACAGTCTCTACAAAATACTGAGCATTTTTTGTCTATACAATGTTTGTCAAATGACACTGCAGTCTTGACACTGCAAAACAAATCTATCTACAGGTACAACTAACTTTGTAGAGTGCTCAGTACCGGCTGTGTCTCACCTGTTGTGTTTTCCTGAACTCCTCAATAATTTTTGCAGCCATCTCGTAGTCTTCCAGGAGGTGATAGGCGATGGCATAGCCGATCCAGGAAGCTCGCTGGGCTGGACGCAGCTGTAACAGCTGGTACCGTGTCTCCTATACAAGGAAAAACAAAACAATTCAGGTTTTTTTTGCTCACACTGAACAGCAGAATCAACTGATCCAACTTCATTGTAGGTGATGTTGAAATTGGTATTAAATTATTATTTATTCACTTAGTAACTCAGTAAAATAAAAGTTTAAAGAAATAGTGAAAATATCCCAAACCAACCATGAAATATGAAACTATTAACATTTTTGATAGTTTCATATTTCATGGTTGGTTTGGGATATTTTCCAACCACATGACACAACTTTAAAAGTTAACACTGAATCAAGTCAAGCTCATGAAATAATATCTACAATTGTGGAGATGACTGGTAAACAGTGGAGGGCCAACTATGCCAATGGAAACAAACCTCCCCTCTGTCAACCCCTCCCTATATCCAGAACACATTAATGTGCCAAGAATCAACATCCTCTCCTGTGCCACAACTCCAATGGCATCTACCCGACTGAATCACAATGCAAATTTTGGTTTCCACAAGCTGCAGTTTCTTCCCTAGCACTGTGTATATTTCAGGTTATACATTTATTGTAATTTGATTAGCTTTATTTTATGTGCTGCTCATTTTTATGCTTGAATAGCATTGACATTTGCAAGGCTGTGGTGCAAAGTTTTTAAATACCAATAAATGGCCAATCAATTCTAACAATTGCTAAATGCCTTCTGAAATAATAACAAGCCCAACTCGACACGGTTATTTTGCACTTCTATTAGTGATAGTACCTGGTACTTTTTTTAGTACCGGTGAGGTTCCTAGAGTGCTGTCACAGGAAGAGGCATGAGCAAGAATCAAGCTGAACAGTGCCAATCTTAAGATCAGTTAAAGAGACTTAACAATCCTACAAACATGGGTTTATTTCCAACTATTACCAGGGAAATATTTAACAGAGGAGTCTGGTGTATTTAGCGACAGCACTGCCGATCGCAATTGGCATCACAAACCCTGCCACTGTATTTCAGTGCAGCGACAGTGCGTCTGTGGGTCTGTGCTCCGATCATGGAAGTACTGAACAAATCTTTTTAATTAACTGATTCTGATTCAGTTACACTGAAAACAACTGCTTTACAGTGTGGCGTATAAAGCGAAGTCACGGCGGTTCCATGCAGCTGTGCAGTGATGACTCCGCCCACGTTGAGGTAGTACTATATTGTAATGAAAACCAGAGCCGGACAGTAACGGAGTACATTTACTTGAGTACAGTACTTAAGTACAATTATGAGGGATCTGTACTTTACTCGAGTATCTTTTTTGGGGAGTACTCATGACTTTACTAAAGTACATTTGAGGCAAATATTGTACCCTTTACTCGGCTACATTTCTATCCATAACCGTGAGTACCCGTTACTTCTAAAATAAAAAATAAATAAATAAAAATAAAAAATAAATCTCGGAAACCCTCAATTTTTTGTTTCCCTCTCAAACATGATTGGATTGTGCAGGCGCCACTGATTTGGACAGCCTATCAGCAATCACCTTTAGCTTTCCGTCAAAGTAAACTCCATGGTCAGATAATATTACCATTAACATTTTTCATAACTCCATGTAGGACATTTCTGTACATAAATGTAAGCACTGTGGCAGTAGTAATGCAATATTTAGAAAATGTACTCTTGTACTCTTGGTACTTTAAAAACAAGTACTTCAGTACTTTTACTTAAGTAGACATCTGACTGTAGTACTTTTACTTGTACTTTTTAAAATTTAGCAAGGGGTATCTGTACTTTTACTCAAGTAATGAAGCTGTGTACTCTGTCCGCCTCTGATGAAAACACAACCTTAACCGTGCTGTGTTGAGTCAACCTGGGACCAGCTGGAAAAGGGGCTTTGGTATTGTGGTTTTTAGATTACGTGTCACCAACACGACATTCTTTCTTTACAGTCAAGACAAACAGAAGAGCAGATAAAGGACACTGCATACAAATAAAATGTTACCTCATTTTTGTTCATGAAAGTCAAAAAGAGGCAGAATAAAAACATAAAAACACAAACATGGCCAAACGTTACACACTGCAGCTGTTCAAGTACTGGTTCAAGAACGGTAATAAAGCATAATAATTTTAGCATCATTATTAAAAGAAAATCACATTAAGTACTGTTGTGTAATGTTTTGTGCAGTGGGGAGATAAAGAGTAAAACAACTGCGGTGTCAGTTGGCAGCACAAGGAGATTTAGCAATTTTGCTGATTCATAGTATTTACAAAAAAAGACATTGGTGGTCTAATACGCCCTGGCCTAGGCCACTCCCATCCATATGTAATGCTTTCAAACAGACTTTTATCTTGTCATTTTGCACCTCACACTAAATAAGCATCTAAATCCCAGGCCCTGTTCCATGAGAGCTGTTCTACATAGTGACGGTTGACTGTAACCTGATCTCTGCCTCCTGATACACAGCAGCTTTTCCAGATCAGTGCCATACTGAGCCCTGGACCAGGCACTGCGACAGATGGGAGTGAGTGTGTTCAGGAAAGTTCGTTCACCACAAATGAATAAAATCTGTTTTGTTCCAGTATTAGTAAGAAACGTTTCACAGCAGGGTTTTGAGATTCAGTACCAAGACTTTGCTTTGTCATTTCGAAATCTAAAATATACACCACAGAATTATTGTCCAATCAGGTAAAACATCCACCCCGAAACCCTCACAGTCCTCACCCTGTAGCCCTCCAGGTCTCGCATCTGGATCTGAAGAAGTGACAGGTCTCGCAGGATTTGCAGGTTGTCCTTGTCCCACTTGAGAGCGTTGCGGTAACACTTGATGGCCTCATCATACTTCTTATCCGAGCGCTGCAGTAGGCCGTAGACGTGCCAGCCTAGGACGCACAGGTTAAGGAAAACACACACACACACTCATAGGTGGCACAAACAATCAAATGTTATGTCCAGGGTTAGTTGTGAAGAGAACATGTAGGCGTTCAACTAGGGTTGTTGGCATGAGCGGGCAACAAGCCACCGCCACAAACACACATGATGTCAACTCCTATTCAGACAGGTTCAGACAAAGAGTGGCCACTAGACCAGCAGTTAAACGGGTGCGGTGTCCCTTTAAAAGCAGCAGATAAGAGCTGATGTGTGACAACGTGTTGTGCCCCTTCCTCTTTCACTGGTGTTGTGCTGCGTCTAGTACTATCCTCTACAACGACTCAATTTGCTATTCTTTTAACACTGTGACCATCAACCCGTCTTGTTTCTCGCCGTCTATTGGCGACACTCTCGCTAACTTACTGTGTTACACACATATATTCACATATTATCCGAGTCTACCTGTTAGTTTAGCATCAATGACTACTCTCACTGGGAAAAGCCAAACACAAATGTAAAAGAGAACGACATAAACTCAGCCGTAAGTTAAACACCACAAATCTGCAACTACAACCCAGCACTACACTGAACATAATGAACTGCATATGCAGCTGCTGAACAACCCAACAGTGTGATTGAGTGTAACCGATCAATCCAGATGTTGCAACTGTGCTAAATCATAGTAGGAGAGGAATTAATCGTAAGAAATCAGGGTGCATGTCTGTCACCCTTTTCCCCCAAAGGCACAATGACTATATAAAAGAATACAAAGACAGCAGAGTCTGCTCAGAGATTTGTTGAGTAGACAGTACACTTAGTCTGAGAAAGCACTTATTGGCTGCGGACGTGCAGATTTCTCTCTAGCCTGACTGAGACAAGAAAGAACAGAGGGAAGATGAGTTGACTGTGCCTCTACGGAGACAAGAACTCCTGAACAATCTGAGGCACCACAGGGCATCCAACACACACATTCAGCTGCTTTCAGCTACCTCCATATCACTATGTTTTCTTTTGAAAACAGCATTTGTAGACACAAAAATAGTGGTTTAGCACCGTATAGTACAAGTATAATCTGTGTCCACAGTAACACACCTAAAATACACCATGGGACCATTCAGTTAGACTGGGCATGCATGTGTCAATATTTGTTGTACTTTCTCAAAGTACAACAAACAAGACAATGGTGAAAAGTAACTACGAGGAGAAGTGTTGACAGAGGTTTTTGTTCACAGCTGATGGTCAAGTCATAGCCAATAAGAACTAGTGTGGAAGTGACTTAAACTGAAAGTAAATTAAATAGTTTGCACAGGTCTCTGTTTTCACACAAGAAAGACTTTAGGAGAAACCACAAACCTTTTGCATTATATCGTCTTTTATCTACAAAAAAACAGTGTTACTGATGAGGCCTAAAACAGCCCTAGAATTTGCAATGTCAGCAATGTTTTCAAACCTCTCAGTTTTTGTGGCTCTAAAACAACAGGTGGATGACGAGCATATCTTGAGCAGATATGATACGCTGTAAAACAACAGTAGAGTAGTCATCAGGAAAAACTGCCATGTAAGGATACAGACGTGGCTCCTGAGGTCATTGCGCAGGCCTCGTCTCACCAGGTCGTAGGCCTCCTCCTTTTTCCCCAGACAGTTCAGGGTCAAGCCCTTCATCGCCAGGGTCTCTGAAAGGAAGACAAGCACAGGACAGTTAGAGTACAGGACATTGTGAGGCATACACTGACTGAGGAGGATACATTTTTCATCTACTCTTCTGCTACTCACCTCCATGCTCTGCAAACTTGGGGTTGGACAGGATTTGTTTGCAGAACTTGAGGCCGTTTCTGTATTGTTTGTGTTCGTAACATCGCTGTGAAAAAAGAGAGAAGGAAAAATCACATTAGGCCAAGAGAAAGAGGGTGATGAGTCAAAGACTAAGTGGTACATGCTTGCAAAATACACAGATAATGCCACAGTACAGTCTATTGAAGTCATGTTGTGACCACAACCTTTAAAAAATAAAAATAAAAGAATTAAAAGCACAAGCCTTGACCCCACCCCAAATCAATTTGCCAATTTTAATCCAAATTGGATTAAAACTAAGTGAGACACCTCAAATACAATAAACACACTCCTACGAAGGGTCTAACTATCCATATAAACATTTATAGACTTTTGCACATAATGTTGAAATATTTTCCAACATTAAACTGCATTAATAACATGACGAGCATTTTATCATCAAGTTATATTTAGATATAAAGGTGCACAACCAGTAAACCACCACTTTTAAAGCTAGTGACCTACTGTCAGGGCAGAGAGTTAATGTGTGTATGAGAGAGAAATGAGAGGGTGTTAAGCCGACAGATGGCCTTTCATCGTCTCACCACCTACTTGACTAATGGTGAAAAAACATAATGTGAAATCAACATACGGGGGCCAAGGTCGGTTAGGAAATTATAAGTAATTCACTGTTGAGCTAAGTGAAGAATTACACCATTCTCTGCGACATGGGGCTAAAGGACAGAGGAAACACGTCCTTTCTCCTGCCAGTTGTTTCACTGTCATACATCACTCTAGGTTAACTGTACACATGAAGGACACTATGCAACAAAAGTGTGTATGCTGGTGGTGATGTGTGTTGAAGACTGTCTGCTCAGTGAAGTAATGGACAAGCAACATACAATAAGTACTAGGGATGTTAATGACTAACTACTGATTAGTTATCATTAGGAATTTAACGGACTGAGAATTTATAGTTAGTGACAACATCCGTTTCGTTTCCCCTGTGTATGACTGCTGTGTAGTTACAACTTTTAACGACGGGGGTGCACATCATAACACAAACATAATTTATTAGCGAGAGAAGAAGTCAAAGAGCATGAAAACAAACTGGCTGCACCTTTGCCAGATTACAGCACGACAAATCATGCAAAAACCCCTCTGGACATAAACCCTGCTGACTGGCTGAAGGCAAATGCACCGACTTAAGGGTTCAGTGTGTAAAGTCTAGGTGAAATAATTTTTATTCTGCAGAAAGTGAAGATAAAATAACTACACTGGCACTTAAGTGTACAATCACCTTGAAAAAGAGGGCAAGATATATTGTGATTGTTGTTTTAAAAGATATGGATATTGATATTATCGAGTATTTAAATTACTTCACAAAAAACTCCACACAGTGAAACTCCACACCAGAGAATGTGAGCGGAGTGGGGAGCGGAAGGATTTTGTGTTGTGCGAGGAGCGGGATTTTTTTTTAAAGGCCTTATCTCCCGCTCCAATTTCCGGCCGTTACCCAGAATCCATATCCATAAAATGTCAGAAAATGTTGATCAGTGTTTACCAAACCGAGAAATGATCTTAAATGTTGTTTCGTCAACAAACCAAAACGATTTAGTTTTAATGATTTCTTTGTTATATGGAGCAAAGAAACCAGAAAGAATTCACTTTTAAGAAGGTAAAAAAAAAATAAGAAAGCTGGTTTTAACTGTTGAAAAATAGTTGAAGAATAATTTAATAATAATAATCGTGGCAGCCCCATCTGTGATAAACAACATATCAATTTTAAAACCACAATTAACATGTCTCTTCAACAATCACTCAGGAGCAACACTCAATCTTTAAATATCTAAAATTTCATCATTATCAACTGATTTGAAACATTCCTTGATGCTGAAAATGCCCTAATTAAGCAGTGGTCAAACAGTGAGCTTTAGCATTGCAACACAATTTACCTATAACATGGTCTGACAAAGGGCAAAATAGTCAAAGTTCTATCAAAGTTCTATCAATCATTTTTGTGCCATTTCAGTTATAATGTTCTACTCTGTGTGACCCTCAAAGCATTTAATTGCTATTTTTATGATTTATTTTATTTGAATGTATTTATTTTGGTGCCATTTACCTCGTACTGTATAATGTTCTATGTTTGCATATTTTATTTTGCAAATATTAAAGTTGAAAGTTGTCATAGCCATACAAACAAGTTAAACGCTGCACTTTGTTAAAAATGACTAAATTGATTAGTAATCACTGAATCTCCCTGGGTCCCATTACATTGAAAGTATAGAAGTGTTCCAAATATTTGTTCCTAGTCGGAAATATTTAAGCTATTTCCAGCCCTATCCTATACATTCAGATAACCCTGGACAAACCACTTGGACTCAGTTTCACTCCATTTATCACGAGCCAGAAAACATTAGAGACTCCTCGTTGAACAGGCATGTTACTACAGGAATCAGTAAAATCACGTGATATTCTTAGAGGTCCACTTTTAATAATTATAAACATACAGTTATCACATTTCACAACAAAACCCACTAGTTTATACTACTTTGGTTTCAGGTTTCATGACTCTGAAAAGTTATCCCAGCAGCAATATTTTTTGTGTCTTGTATTAACATGGTGCAAAGTGCATATTGGGGTTGTGTTGTATCGATACACCAGTTACAGGTTTCGTCTGGTGTTGGTGCAGATATGGAGAACTTGGTTGTGTGCAATGGATTGCCCTAAAAATGCCCAGGGGAGTTTACATGCAACAAGAAGAAACACTTGCCGTTTTAATGGTATTAGTGGTGCAAAGTCCAAATCCAGTGTAAGACAAGACTAAAAGGAAACAAGTATCCCCTGTCCCTGCAAGAACACAACTGAATCTGATCAAACTGCACTTCCATGGAGAAGCTGGGTAGTTGCCAACTTCTAATAATGCATTTGGGCACAGTCAGGGAAAACAAAAATAAAGAGGGGTGTGGTCGGCTTCCAACTACAGCCAGAGAGAAAACCGCCTTGCATCACATTCCGACTACAGAATTATTAAAGATTTTATTTATTGGTTCCTCATTCACAAACCACATCAAACTATTGCAGACTTCTAGTAGACTTTTCTAGTATTAGAAAAGTGTTTAGTCATTACACTCTAATATGTATCTGCCTGCACTGGCGTGTGATGCAAAATGTCTTTTATTCACCAAATTATAATGCAACAGTGACTTAGGTACACATTGTACACAATGTCGTGCAGGAAGTTTCTCCATAATTTGGCGTTTCACGGGTAATTTAACGATTATTAAACTGGAAATCTAAATCTATATATCCAATTTTTATTATTTTTACAATATGTTGATTATATTCACGATTAATAAATGAGTTGTCACCAATGTCAATTAGTGGCAACTTGTTTATCATTTTGTTCAGGAACCAAAGATATTCAACTTAATGTCATATATGAATAAAGACACCACTTTTTTCATTTTATGAAAAACAATTAACTAAAATGGATTACGTGACAGTCAAATAGTTTGCAGTTAATTTAGTAATTGATTAATCCACTGAATGTGATAGACTTGGACTCAACAATAGCTAAAAATAGATGTAAATATTGTGTGAAGTGAAAATTGTAATTATTATAAATAGTTGATTGTAGATTTGTTTTTTTGGTTTTTATCCCTGTTATTGTTGTTATTCTTGCTATTATTATTGTTAGTTTTATTATATTTTCAGTAAATCTATTCATGTTAGAGACAAATAGAATCATTTTGTATGGTTTTATTTTATTGAGGGTAATATATTGATATGCAAGTCATTTTTTGTAATTCAAAACAGATCAATAGTGACATGTAAATAATATTAATAATTTGGTACCTAAGAAATGGCACAGATGGTGCCAAACTAGAGAACCCCTAAGCATTGCTTTACTAAAACCTCTAATTTTACTCTGCTTCACTTCAGCAGCATCAGACTTTGCACAGCTCATGTCCACATGTTGTTACATGACTTCCTTGAGTTTTTAAGCTCCTTTGAAATGCAAAGTTGTTTTTAGGCGAGGGAAAAAATCCTTAATTTACACTGGGTTCCATCTGCATTTACTCTTGATACAGTGGCATCTACAGTGAAACTAACACTTTTGGAATCTCACAAGTGTTATCTTTATTTTGATACCAAATTAATTCACATAGAGCTTGTAATTGCAGAGATATACTCCATTTAGATTGGGCATGTCATTTTTTGAGTGGACACTAGTGTGACCGAAAGCTGGTATTGTCCAATAGGAGTTTGGTCGCAAGTGAAGCCTCTTGTCCTCCAATTCCACATCAAATTTGCACCCTCTAAGTTGCAAATCTTGATGCTTCAAAGTAGAGATGCACTGAAAATTCGGCCGCCAAACATTTCTGGCCAGGATCAGTTTGGAACACCAATAAAAATGGTTCCAATAAGATGCGAGTACACAATGGAACAGCACCTATTATGCGCAAAAGCGAAACTCAGATTATGAACTCTCCGCGACATTCACATAAGAATGTTTTTTATGATATTTTAGAGTTTCTGACCTTTCTGTGGGTATGCAGTAGGTCTGTGTTTATTAAAGTTAGACAAGGCTTTATGACATGTTTGTTGCTGCATGCGACGATGCCCCCAGTATCATTTTAGAACAAGCAGTCATCCCCTTATTTCTACTCAATATTTTCACTTCCTATTTAGCTTCAGGAGGCACCTGAAGATCCATGTCCATTTTTTACATATGATTTACGATTTGTGGTCTGTAATGCTTGCAAAACGGCGGCAGCGGATCAGTGTCAATATATCACACAAGTCACATTGTCATCACAATATTTCACATTATAAAAACAAGTTTTCCTGATAATGTGCAGCCAAAATACAGCCAATTGCAAAAGGTTAGAAATATATGTAGTTCACAAATGTGATTCTCCTAGTAACTCTATTGCCACTTAATAGTAGGGATGGAAATCACAGGGTACCTCCCGATACTATACGCAAAACATAGTGTGCCATTACTGGTCCACAATACCAGTAATGGCACAATACAATGGTTCTGTGATAATCAATACATAGGAAAACAAAACTTTTGTGAAAAGTTAAATGTGCAGGATTTCTCTATTTATTCACAACATGGAGAACAAAGTGCATAAAGTCTATGTATTGAACGTGGATGGGGCTTCTCTTAGCGTAGCTTTCTCCACCACTGTCCCGCTGTAAATTCCCTCTTCCTGGGCCAGGGTAACTTACGCCCAAATTTCCCTCATTAGGAGACCAGGGTTTGCAGCGCCACTGATGACAGCTCTGTATGGGTATGGAATTTCCAAACTGCTTGTGAAACAGTCATAATGACTTTTGGGGAAATCTACCCTGACTGGGGCGAAGCTGGGGAAGATCGCCACCATAATTCCTGTGTATGGCGCGCCTGCCGAAAGCGAATTCTCGCTCCGAAACAAAACAGCCCGTCTCACCAAGGAAAAAGGGACAAGGTGGATGAGGATCACAAGTTGTCACAAACACTTGGACAATTTTGATTCACAAAAGCAGCTGAACACTTCACTTAAATAAAACACAGACACAAACTGACAAATGGAGAATAGTGACATTTGGACCAAGCTGTACATTTTCTTGTCACACTTATTTATTTCGAAGTTAATGCAAAAGATAAATGTGCAATGCAGTCTTAATTTAAAAGGCATCCGACCCTGCAAAATGTATTGTATTTATGGTTAACTCAGCAGGGTATCCATTGTTTATTTCTCATTTAGTGTATAATTATTAGATTTTTGCCTGCTCAGTTTACATTTTGTGGAATGTTTTTTTTTTCAGAATTCAATGAAAACTTGTTAAATCTTAGATTTTTCTTGTTACGTGTGTCTGTTTAGGAATGCTGTATGTCCGGCACTTAATACATGTAGCCTGAATTTTGAAATATTAACTGCAACATTGACCGTCAAAAATATTTTCTAGCGTAAACTATGAAGGAGACATGCAGTAGTGACGCTCAGTGAATGAAACTGGCAGGGACTGTATGTTATAGAGCGCATTAATTTGGTCATTAAAATATTGATTTTGCCCTGGCATATGATTATCGCATGGCACAAGGAAGGACAACGATACATCACCAAACCGATATTTTGCCCCACCCCTATTTAATAGTTTCTTAAGAGCACAAACTAGTGAGTGAACACTGCATCGTATGGTTTATTATATGTCTTATATAACCCTTCAGTTTTCAATGTAACACATGATGGAAAGGCTTAAACGTGAAAAAAGGTGGATGGTTGGGTGGACGATGGGTGGGTTACTAGCTGCCATACCAAAGCAGGCCTGAAACAGACACAAACTTGCTGACACAGTCACACCGGTCCTTCTACATATTCCTCTGGTGTACAATCCCTTTGGTCTGAACTAACCCAGACTGGCGTTAGTAATGTGGCTGTTGGCTGAGGTCCCCCGCTCCCTCTCTAGCCCCCCCACACACAGATTAGCACTGACCATAACACCCATGTCGGCTAACACTAAACTATCTGGTTAGCTAGCGTTAGCCACTTCAAACGTCAAATCAGGTGCCAAGTTAGCGTGACCAAGCCTGCACATGTCAAATGTGCACCTCTACATATCAGCGTACGGGATGTTTATGCAGCCAATCGCCAAACACAGTCCACAACACAAATAAAAGCAGCGTGGGACGCGAACTAAACAACACACGAATGTTGCACCGGCTAACGAGTTAGCCATCGTGGGACCTAACGACGGCGCTAAGTTGTGTTTGACAAGTGACGAGGCCTGTGTTCAATAACTACCACAGTCAGCTCCATTATCACAACAAGCACATGTGTCGTTAACTGTAGCGACGCGCTAAATAAAACAAAAATAACCTTAAAATCACGAGCATCGCGTTTCAGTGACAGCGCACATTAGGGCCGGGGCAGGCTAGCTAACTCATTCAATGATGCCATTTTGCTAGCCAGGCTGAGGCTAATGCTAACACCGGAGAGCTACACCGACTCTCCGCCAGAGCTTTCAGCCCGTCATTTGCCGCTGAAAGCCGCGGCTCTTCACCGACACACTCACCAGGATCCTCTTGAAGAGAGCGTTCTCTTTCGGCGGAAGAGTAACTGTCGGCATTGTTGCGTTAGAGATCAGTTTCCCCCCTCGACCTCAGCACATGTAGCTAAAGTTAGCCCGGGTAGTCCAGATGAGTAGAGCTGAGTGAATGATGGCCCTGGCCCGGCTCGCTTGTTTCTGTCGCTCCGCTCGATTGCTCTGTTTTCTCTCTGCACTCACTTCCTCCTCACGTGGGGGCGGAAGCCAGGCCACTATTCAAAATGGCGGCGGCAGAGTTTAACACATGGCCCAACATGACAAATGGAAATAAACCCAATCTGAGTATTGGTGAATTTGATACAAAATGCAGATACTGTATTATTCATTTAAATATTAAAGTGTAATCCCCCCCCCCCACACACACATTGTAATGCATGCTTATGACAATTTAACGGGTCATCTTTAAAGCTCCAGTCTGTAATTTCTATCAACAAAACACTGCTAGCATACGGAATGAGCCCGAGCAGTAAATGAAAGACAACAAAGCCTTGTTTTCATACGTCAAAACATGTATGAATCTTAGTTGTAATGATGGAGAGGTGAAGCTTAATGAAGCATTGAAAGCTTTTCATCAAATTGGTTCACACAAAGGGAAAGCTTCTTGAGGCTTAATTTGCTCCATTAAACCATCTACTGGACAAAAACAATTGAGAGGTCGAGTTATTACATTTTTATGACATTAGTGGTTTGTGTATACTTTTCAAACTAAACTGAATTAATCTATTTTCAATGATGACAGTAAATATATGATGCACCTATATTAATAGTGTGTATTTTTGTGAGATTTAAACCTTAACCTTTTGAAATGACAATGGTCACATGTTAATGTGGAAATAATAAAATAGGGGGTGAGGACAGTGCTTGTGTTAACTTGGGGAAACATGTTTGCTAATTTTTGTTCAGAAATAAAAAAAATTCAGCGTTGTGTTCCACTGTCCCATATATTAATTTTGAATGGTGCACTTCCTTAAACCACGCACCTATTCTTAGTCTATGACACACATTCTGAAGCCTCAGCACAACAAGTGAGACTTCATGAAATGTTCATCTTTTGTCTCATATTCATCTTTTGATGTTAAACCCAATCTATGGGTTTAGATTGATTATAGATTGAAAAACTTCAATCTATGGCAAAAATAAAAGAATTGGCCTCACTGTTCCAATACTTTTAGAGGGCACCGTATATCTAGTGCCCTGCAAATGTGTTTTCCCTGTACAAGACACAGGGCTTGGTCGTGGAGATTACCTGGAGGGAGGTTCAAAAGTCTGACTTTTACAAGACAGAAAACATCAGATGGGTTGCAGAGAGGAGGAAGTAGATATTTAAATAAATGGGTCGAAAGTCACAATTTCATTTCACACTCTACAGTAGTTCAAACAATAATGTATAGGCTTTATGTTTGTAGTAGAATTTACTATATATTTATGTAATTAGTTATGGTATATTGTATTTACTTTGTATTTTACGTGGTATGTTTTTACATTTATAATTCAGTTTTGTTTTCAAATAAAGTATCTTGCCAACATCACCGTGGCTGTATTTACTTGAGAGGGTTTATAATGATATATATATAAAAAAACAATCACATGTTTTTATATCCACATCTCTACAAAAAAAACCCGGCTTAAAACAATGTGTTACTTTATTCATGAAATATGCTACAGAAATAAGTTAAATTATTATTGTTATTATAAGGTTCAGTTCAATCTTTGCCACCATGTAAAGGCAGTATTATTATATTAACATTAAACAGTAAATGAAGGTCTATTATCTCAGTATCATCATTAAAGTGTTATTGTTTCCTCATCATTTTTGCAGCACTCTGGTTCACTTTAAATGCTAAATGGAATCCTGTTGAAGTACAAACACACATTTTAGCATTGTGTGTTATAAACGCAATTCCAAATTCTTCCTCTACAGCTATTGGCAGCTGCACTGTGGCCCCAGTTTTAAATCAATTATTATTATTATTATTATTATTATTATTATTATTATTATTATTATTAATAATAATAATAATAATAATAATAATAATAATAAATAACAGAGTCGGTCACCACTAGAGAGCGCCACACTGACAGAAAAGAGTGTCATCACTGCTCACAACTACACAGCAAAATATGGTCTTCTTTGAAGCTCAGAGAGAGGGAGAGAGAGCCTCATGGTCAGTATGTGTATGTTTATACATACACATACACAAACAGGTTATCTCAAACAAACCAGGCCAGCATACAGAACACTTATTCCCACTCCGATAATTTCCATTTAAATAACTTAATGAAACACAAAGAGAAAGATAAAGTCATCCAAAGGTAATTAGAAACCTGTCTGAGTGTGTGTGAAAGAGAGAAAGAGGCAGAGAGAGAGGCAGAGAGAGAGAGAGAGAGAGAGAAAGAGAGAGAGATTTTCGTGGTGTTTTATTCATGGTGTGAGACAGCTTAGGCCTTGCTCCGCTGTTATCTGGTGGCCTCCTACTCCTCCACCACCTCACTGGCTCCTGCAACCACATCCATCAACCTGACACACACACACACACACAATCTCATCCCCCGTTCACATCTATTCCCTCCATATGTCTTTTCACTCCACATTTCTCCAGCTATTTCTTCACCATATTACTTTAGGAGGAAAGACAGGAAAGAGAGAGTGCTTCTATGAACTCATCTCGTTCTCTTTGCGACACATCATCGTTGTGATTAGAGCCCATAACTGAGCCTCCTGAGTGTGTTAGCGAGGCTGATGGTGTCTGTTAGCGTTTGGCTACAGGAGGAGACAGACTGTTCATTATTAAATTGGACTCAACGCTGGTTCATTGACTCCTCAAAGAAGCAACAAAGACAAGTGCGCATTTATTCACAAGACGATCACTCTTGTGTGATAATTTTATACAGCAGAAATCACTCAGAAATGTCACTTTTGCTGTTTTCACTAATTTTGCTGGACAGAAACCTGCAGCGGAACACGGCTCAAAAATCATCGAGCAGACTATTGGAAATTTTACGGCCGTATGTGATCAGCTGACTGTGATTTTACAGGACACCTCCCATATTACAATATTCCATTATGATACTGCATTTTCATGATGATATTTCACAGAAATTTAAAGTAAACACATTTGTCTTGATATGAAATTATGTAGCCTATATAGTTCACAATAAAAAAAATCTAACATCTAACAACATATGGACAACTGTGATGAAAGCACAAAACACTAAACAAGCGTATATATGACTTCACCCAAATGTATTTTTATTATTACAACATAAAATCTTGCTTATTTATTGCTATTCTCCCACCTCTGCTGTGTTTAAAAGACGAGGAGGTCGCAGGCCATGTTTTAACTATAACATGATATAAAAAAAGCTGGGCCCTAATTGATTGGAGGGCCCAAATTTGGCCCACAGCCGCATGTTTAAGATCTTTAATGTACTGTACAGTGTGTGTGAGAAAAGTGTCGATTCAAACAGTCATTGAATGTCACTATGACAGAAATGGAAAGTAATAAATGACATTTACTTACAGTTGTTTTTGTGTGTACTGTAAAACTTGCAATTTTACTTTCCCTCAAGCATGTTTTGTTTGAAATAGGGTACTTGGCTACATCTGAAATCACGCCTGTTACTGATGACAGACACATGCAGTTTAGCATTAATGAGTATTAAAAAGCCAATTCTAAAGATTCAGGCCCTAAACTTAATTATCCTCTCAAAATAGGCTTTGTGTTCTGATTCTATGACGACAGTGATTCACACAGCACCATAAAGAGAGGTCATTGAATGCATCATGATCCTGAAGAAGTGAGAAAATACGCCTGAAATAGTCAGAGATCTGACATCGAGCATGCAAGGGCAGAGGTGGTGTTGGCAGGTATCACCAGCTGAACCGCTTATATATGATATATGAGGAAAATATGACATGATTCTTCTCTTTTGATGGCTCTTTCATTGGACCTGTGGTCTATGTATCGAGAAGAGGCTGAAGACCCTGAGATTTACGTTGGGAGTGACCAGGATGGACAGGATGTCAGAAATGAGCATTTTGAAAGGACAGCTCAGGTTGTATGGTTTAGAAAATAAAGTAAGAGAGTCAAGGTTAAGATGGTTTGGTCACGTACAGAGGGGGGACAGTGAATATATTGGACAAAGGATGTTGAAGATGGAGCTGCCGGCAGGTTCATAGATGTTGTGCAACAGGAGAGGATCCGCTGTGGCGACCCCTAAAGGGAGAGGTCAAAAGAGGAAGAAGAAGACTTATTAGCGTGTGATGGATACATTCTACTGTATATGCTATAATGTTTGACATTTCACACAATAAATAATAAACAATAGTGAGGAGCAGCAGATGTAATGATAAAGAAAAGTGTTTTGCATGCTAAAGCCCGGCAGCTCTTCTTCTCGTCTGATTGGATTTGTGTTGGAAACCGGTGAGTTTCAATCATCCCGGCTGTTGGTACAATCAACAGTTGCTCTACTTTTTTCAACACCAGTAATGAACACCTCAAGATTGTGTTCTCTGGAGATCTTGAGGTTTGTGTGTGTGTGTGTGTGTGTGTGTGTTTGGGGGTGCATTGAAGCAAACCCCATCCAGCTGCAGCCTCCCTCCTCCACCTCTTCACTCCCCATCTTCCTGTCCTTCAGTCTCCCTCTTCCTCTCGTTTTTCTCTGTCCTAGGTGGTGTCGCTACTGAACATGAGTAATGATGTTGTCATCTCAGTAAGTCTCCATTTATCAATGTCAGATGGGGGGGAGCAGGAGTGTGTGTGTGTGTGTGTGTGGTGATGGTGGGTGGGGGCTACAGAGTGCTGAGGAGAAACAAGGCACCTACAGAGAGGGGAATGGAAAAGATGCAGCATGAAAGAGGAGAAGGAGAGGATGACAACACAGGGAGATAAAGAAAAGGGTGTGGCTAAAAGAGAGGGTGAGGAGGAGTGAGTTTGAAAGAGGCGGATAGTGAGAAAGATGAATTACAGCCAAAAGGTCTCAGCCCTGCGTGTGTTCTGTCTGTCTGCCGTCACCAACAGGGAGCCGGTGATTCATCGTCGCCATTACTGCCAGACAGAATTAAGGCTCTGCTCTTTAGCATATGCAAGTCTAATTATGCAAATCTGCTCTGTGAGACACAACATCACTGCAGCGGTTAGTCAGTCTGGGTTTTTAGGCGCTGTCGTATGAATGTATGTGCATTTGTCTCTGTCATTCTCACGACCCCGAGATGAAATGAAATTACTGTTTGTCAGCTAACTGGGTGAGTATTGATGTTATTGTGTATGCACTCACACATGGTGTTAGAGTCCTGAAAGAGACAATAGAGCTGTGGTAGATGACGTCACGCAATCCCATCATGAAATACTCATAATCACAACAGTGACTGTTTATAATATAACATAATCCAAGGCAACAATGTTGTAACAAAAGTACTTCTTTACTGTACTTAAGTACAAAATTCATGTATCTGTACTTTACTTTGTCATTTAAATTTCTAGCAACTTTTACTCCACTACATTTCCTCTAACTATCTTTATTACTCATTACTACCAAATAAAATCAGAAGAAGAAGAAGGTTGGTAATGGTCTGTTTTACCATTCACACTCTGCAACATGGTGCTAAGTGTCTTTGCTCAAGGGCACATATAGATGAGCAGAGCCAGGAATTGAACCCAATGACTTTTGATACTTAAGTACGGTAATTGTCATATGGAGTGATTGACTGAATCACAATGCTGAAGTTGGCATCCAGATTTGCAGCGTCCCGGTCAGCAGTTTAAGGGGAAACTTAAGGGAAATGTGACTTACTACAAAGTGCGAGGACTTAAATATAGAGCGGTGCTGTATTGTGAGCCACTGCACGGGGCACGGTTGTTGTAAGTTAAGTCAACTGCTGACCAGGAAGCTGAAAATCTGGATGCATTAATTGAGTCATATGATGTACAGAGCTTATATAGACTGATATAGAACTTAAACATTACTAATATAGCTGTAGAATCGCTGCACAAACAACAAGCTCACAAAGTTCGTGATTGTTCATCCTCTCGACAATAAACACTCACTGGTCACTTTATTAGGTACACCTGTTTAACTGCTCGTTGGCAATATATTATTGCTGAAGTTTAATTGCAGTGACTGTACAAATAAAGGAATCCATTCAACAGACAAGAACTTTCATTTAATATGATCAGCGAGAACATTCTCTCTTTATTGTATCTTTTTGAAAAAACAAACAAACAAAAAGTCTTTTGTAACTCTCTTTTGTTAACATATCAGAATTCTGTACAGGATAAAAAGAAATAAGCACTGCTTAAGAACAGAGTCAAATCTCAAACTAGAAAAAAAAAAATTAATGAAAAAAAAGAACAAAATCCAAAAAAAGAGAGGAGGTTTACAATACAAATTAGTAGTAAGACATTGTCTGAAGTGCAATGGCATAGCTCAGATGGGTTAAAAGTGAAAACAAAAAACTTCCAAATAAAAATACTTCTCTATTTTTCCAACAAACAGTAAATTCTTTACAGAGTAGAGACTGTATTATCTGATGTATTTAAACTTGTAAAAACATATTTACAAATAGCCATTATCTTTTATATAGTTTTTCTCATAATCACATATATGTCAGCACCAGTAAAAAAAAAAATAGAACTAACAAAAATAAAACAAAGAACATCAACAACAACAACTTTTGTTAAAACATTGTCTACAGACTTGGTCCCGGTACATAATGATATTTGGAGGAAGCTTCCTCTCTTCCTGAAGGAATTTCAAACCGTATCACAAACCCTCGCTCTGAAGTTCTTAACTCTGACGTTTGAAGTTTGTCGTCTACCTTGTTTCTTCTTGACTGGAGTGGTTTACCTCTGGAATCCCCCTACACACTGCCTCCATTTCACTCTAACAATTCACGTGTGCTCCTCCTGCAGCGGTATCAAAGTTTTGGACGTATGAGCAGAGGAGCCGCTGAAGACCTGCTGCTTTTCCCGTGCAAGGAAGGCTCAAACAATCACTGACACAGGGTTCACCACTCTCCCCTGATAGAAACGTGGGGATGCTACAACCTGTACATCGGTGTGACCTTGACCTTCCACTCCCACAGTGAGTCGGAGCACTTCCACTCCCCCTTACGTGACAAAAACCAAAGTACAGAACCTCATTTGCAGTTGCTACCGAACGAAGCGACACGTACGGGACAAAGGTGGTCAAAGATTGTATTTAAAGGGTTGGATTATACGCGGCGACAACCAGGAGAACATATGCGTTGATGGTGAGGAGTTAGTTTACAGAGAAGAAGGCTTTTTGGTTTGTTGATTATAGCATCATCCTCCGACCTTTCACTCCCATGAGCTAAATACAAAGTAATGCACGTACAGACTCACTTTCATTCACCTTTTAACCAAGATTACACTTAAAAACACTTAGAGAAGTAAGGTGTTTTCATACCAATGACTACTGTATTAAAACCTATTTGACATATATTTATTACTCAACCATGAGGGCTAAGGAGTGGACAGTGTAAAAAGCCTTTTAATCAAGGGGAGACGCTGACTTCAGTGGAAGCACAAGCTGTTTTGACGCTAACTGGCGCTAACTGGCTCCACTCTTTTCCACCCGATCAGCTGTTTTCCAAGTTTGTCTTGTTTATAAATCAACTTTGCAGTGGTTCATTTTCCTCGTAAAGCGCCGGAAGGTGAAAACTCTTTTGTATTTCTTCACAGTAGTGTTACAGTATAGCACAGTTAGTTTGGAGTGAGGGTGTTTCATAGCTGCGGTATAAAAGAGAGAGAAGCCACGATGTAAAAGCAGGGCTAACAGTGACCGACAACCAGCTGTGTCACGATGGAAGAGAAGGCTGTGATGTGACGGGAGGACAAACCGTTTCACAAAAAAAAAAAGACAACACAAACTAAAAGACGGCTAATTTCAACTGTTCTTTTTACCGTTTTAATTGACAGAGGCGCGGCCAGCATCAATGTTAGAGATAAAACAAACAAAACAATAACGTGTGGGCTTTTTTGTCACTAAAAAGATAAAAGTCACTTGTGGTGCTTGAATACATTCAGTGCTGAGCGAATCATTCTGCTTTGTGTCAGCCTAATGCATGTGATGTGGTTTGTGTCACACAGGCAGAGCGGGTTTAATGTAATATTAGCTGCGTTAGCTGTCTCTCAAACATCTGCTCATCCTTCCAGACTCATGTTTGCTTATCTATTAGTTGGTTGAGTGCCGTGTGTGTATGTGTGTGTGGGCTTTTTTGAGTCAAAACACTTGCTTTTGCGTGCCTTTCCTCTTTCTCTTCCTCTACGTGGATAGCCATCGTCCGCATCCACACTCAGGAAATGAAACCTCCCCAATTTAAAAAGACAAAAAAACATACGCCACCCAGGTCGGTTGCCTTGCAAAAGCACTAGAGGGCAGAGTGTGGTTGTCTGGCACAGTCGAGGAAAATCATTTGTTCTGTTGTGATGTTCACAATTTAAACAGAGAAGGGAGTGTTAAGAGTGAGGAACGAGTCTCTGGAGAGAGGGTGGGAAAAACAGGAGAGGAGAGGGTGAGAGGATGAGATCAAGTAGATTTGTGTGTGTTAGTGTGTGTATGTGTGTATGGGGGGGCACAAATCTAAGGAAGCAAATGGGAGTGTTGAGAGTGCTTTCTACGAGCTTCAGCTCCTTACAGGCGAGAGATCTGAGCACCTCAGAGCTGGGTGGCACAAACACACAAACAAATTGCTGTCTTGAGGACAAGTCTTCCTCCCCCTTCATCAGTCTGCGGTGTTCAATCAGCCATGGCTAAAGCTCAGGCTCAAAGCGCTGCTGTGTAAACGGGGCTCGCTTTCAAACACTGAAATATTAGAAAAAAATCATTCCACGGAGGGAAAAAGGGGAAACTAAGGAAACACACCTCTTAATCTCTATACTGGTTTTTCATTAATATGCACAAGACATAATGATGCTACCTCAATCACACACACACTCACACACGCACTCAGACACAAAACGTAACACAATAACTCATTTATAACCGTGTCCATGTTTTACAAAACAAAAACATGCCAGTCCATGTCGTGTGGTCTTCTCTGTTTTACTTTCTCAGGTTTAAACATTCGTCCGACTCTAATGTTTAGTTCATCCAGTAAAAACTCTTCTCCAGTTTCCATCTTGGCTATTGGCTCGGGAAAAACTCCTCCATCCAACCATCACTTGAGTCCAGCTCTGCCCCCGACCCATCGCCCAATCCGAAGGCTCCACCACCTGAGGGCCCGCCCCCATATCCATAAGATGACATGTCCTGATTGGCTGTCCTCTGGTAGCCTTGCGGCTGACCTCCGACACCAATTCCTCCTGGTCCATAAGGTCCGCCTCCTCCTCCCCCTGCCCCCATTCCTGGTCCACCAGGACCTGGAACAAAACTCCCTATCCCAGTCATCCCCTGGCCCATCACCCCCTGGTTCATTCCCTGGTTCATGACCATGGGCCGGGGCTGGTTGGTCCTGGGTTGAGCGCCCATGTGAGGCCCCATCATTGGAGCACCCATACCTGCAGCCGGGTTGCCCACCCTGGGGTCCATCCCTTGGCTCATCCCCTGTCCCGGGCCCTGAAAGTGTTGCTTGGCCATACGTGGGGGTTGTCCCGGCTGCATCCCATAACTCTGAGCTGAGCCAAACCCCACCATTTCTCCTCCCCCACCTCCTGTAGTCCTTCCAACTCCTCCCGCCATGGCCTGCAGACTCTGTCCTTGCTGCTGCGGCCAGCCGCCTGGCCCCATTCCGCCGCCTCCTCCCCCAGCCCCCAGCATAGTTTGCAGTCTCTGTGCTTGGGCTTTGGCATTGGCATTGGGAGGGCCTTTGAGGGGTTGCTGGGCCATGGCGTTCATTAACATCCCCTGTCCCCCGTACCCTCCAGCTCCACCACCTCCGGGGCCTCCGGGCATACCTGCTACCCCAGGACCTGCACCTGCCTGCCGTGGAGGCCCCCCAGTGGGGTTGTGCTGTGGTGGAAGACCCATGGAGGCTTGGACGCTTTGGCTCTGGTGCTGCTGCTGCTGCTGGTGGATCATTTGGCTCATGGAGGGGTTGAGACCATACAAAGAACCCTGGCTGGACCCCTGGTTGCCATAGGGTATACCCATGTCAGTTTGGGGTCCTACAGAGCCCCCCTGGCCCTGAACAGAACTCATCTGGACCATCTGCTGCTGGTTCTGCTGTTGCTGTTGTAGGAGTCGGGCAGCCCGGATATTCTGGAGAGCCTGGCTCCTGGACGCCAGATCCTGAGGAGGACCTATGAGGAGAGATTGAGAGGAGTTAGAACAAGAGAACATAGACAAATGAGTGAGGTAGGAATTATAGAGATGGAGGATAAGAGGGTGAGACTGAAGAGGCAAGAAAGAATATAACAGACTTGGCACTGGAGGCGTTTTCTGAAGGGGAAGAAGAAGAGGAGGAAGAATAAGAAGATGTTCAGGCAGCATATCATACAGCTATGGTGCAGGGAGAGAACAAAAGTCAGACTGCATCATGTTCCTGAAGACTCAAGTGCAGAGATCCATGTGACAGTGTGTCTCAGTTTCAGCAGTCATTCTGACGGGAGTGCACTTGCAGTGTCAACAGCAAACCAACTCGTCCACTGGGTCAAAAAGAGCAACTCACGGAGAAAAAGAAATACTGTGTTTATATAAATCTACAATTATCACTATAAAGCAGGAGAATGTGTGAAGGAAAAGCTACAGTCTGTCCCTGGACTAGGATTCTGCCATCATTTACCCTTAGAGCACAGCCCTAATTCCAGATCCATTAAAATCACCTCATGATATGTATCACTGATGTATTCAGTCAGTGGTGAGGCAAAGATTTATACTCTGTGACAAAGTGTTTACTCTACTAATTTATATCAAATGCCTCCAAAAAATAAATCTGAACTAAAGCACAGACACTTTATGTCCCTGCCTTTTTTTTTTTTTCTATTAGCGTCTCAGTCGTGGCACAGCTGAGGAGGCCTGCCAACGAGGAAATGGCTCTAAGTCCTTTTAATAAACCCACTTCTGACATCCACCCACTAATCCCTCACCTCACAGCTCGGACTGCAACTGTAACTGAGGAGTGAGAGTGTAGATGATCACACGCTCCACACTCGCACAGTAAGTAGGTAGAAGAGCTGGAGGCAATTAACAACAGCCACATGTACTCAATGTACTGTTTGCTACTAGTGTGTGCCTGTCATTAACGCGAGACGCGAGTGGCTCTTTTAGCGACACGTCTGTCGTATTTGTACCGATATATCTTGCATTTCTTATCCACACAATGTCAAAGTCGGCACGGCACACACTAGTGCTCCGAGTAAGTCACCTGCCAAGTTTCACATCACCTTTTAGGTCCATATTAACAATGTAACGCAGCGTTCACCAGTGTATCCTGACTGGGAATCAAATGAATGCAAATAAAATTGTTCCATGAACTTGAATTTTAGATTCATTTGATTAACTCAAACAAAAAGAAGTGCAACAACCAATTTAGTTGCCATCTCTGTTTCACACAGGTTATAATAATGTCGGGCAGATGAATAAACCAGTATGTAATATGTAAACAGCCTGAATTATATCCCACCTTTTTATTTATTTATTTCACTTCTTGACTAAGTGATTGATCCACAGTCTTCTCCTCAAAGTTGCATGTTTTTTTTTTAAGTTGTATAAGCCACACAACGATCATCAGCCGTTTTTAAGTGTAACGCTGACTGATTGCCCCTCCCTCTCTTCATCTAAGAGAGCAGCTCTGACACGTTTGTGTCTTTTCCAGACTCTACTTGATTAACGTGATTAAAAAAACAAAAACACGTTAAGTACGGCCTTTAATGAATCGAGATTTACGCGTCAGCGCCGACAGCCCTAATATGTTGTAAATTGCAAGTGACACGACCACAGTCTCTGCAGGAACTCACAGGTGAACAGTATCTGGGCCAGAGTTTGGTGCTGAAGCCTCCTCTTCCTCTTCACACAATCTCCCAGACACTTTTTCTGATGGCTATAAAAGGCTTTCAACTCCGATCTCCTTCTCCCTTTCTGCATTTCTTTCATCTCTCCATCATTTTCTCACCCACTTCTCTTTCTCTCTCTGGAGCGTGTCTTTCCTCCCAGCCTCTCCTTCTACCTACCAGTCTATCTTTCTATTACTCTTGTTGCCAGACACCCCCCAACCCCCCCAATCTCTCTCTCCCACTTCCCTCCTCTCATCCATCTCTCTGACTTCACCGGAACTCTGGGGGATCCAGGACAGACAAGTTGCCGTGGTAACAGGCAGAGCAGGAATATTCTGTCTCTTTCTTTTTCCCTTTTTTTTTACCGGGGAGACACACAGAGAGAGAGAGAGAGAGGGAGGGAGGGAGAGAGGGAGGGAGAGAGAGAGAGAGAGAGAGAGAGAGAGAGAGAGAGCGAGAGAGAGAGCGACTGAAGAGCCAACTTATGCGTCTGACAGAGACAGACAGACAGACAGATAGAAAGGATGGGTTTTGGTTTCAGGGTGATGTTCTGTCAGCACCGCTGTTTACATACATGTTTGTGTCTATCTGTCTGTGAATATGGCAACGAGTGAACTACAAAATCTGTGAAATCTCTTCTTCCATACGTCGTTGGCACGCTACCATTGACACCATACTTAGTGCAGCCTGAGACACATATGTGCCTGAGCTGTTTTTGTCCAACAAAACTGACTTACCAAAAAAAAAAAAAAAATCCATTTTCTAATGTGCTCGTCAATAAAATGTTGAAGAATTTACACTCGGTCTTGGCTCCTTTAATGAAAAATCCATGGAGGTGCTGACCATCCTTGTGCTTTTGCATACATTTTCCTCATTGTTGCACAGATGGAATGAATGCATGCGTTCGTGTCTCTCACCTTGGTATTGATTGACTTGAGGGTATGGATTCCTCTGGCCCTGGCCCATCTGTCTGGGGAGGTGCTGCTGCTGTTGGAGCTACACACACACACACACATGCAACTGGTTAACAGGTGTCGATTTAATAAATCACAACATATTTAATGAAATTCAGGATTTGGTATCATCACAGGAAATGGGGTCACATTTACAGGTGATAAATGTAAGAAAATGATTATTTAAACATAAACATGTCCACATGAGGGTCACAGGGAGCTGGAGCCAATCTCAGCTGATATAGTGTGAAAGGTAAACCCTGGACAGGTCGCCAGGCCATTGCAGGACCGACAAACGCTCACCCTCACAGTCACACCTACGATCAATCTAGAGCCATGGTTCTCAAACTGTGGCAGCTGATGAATTCTGACCAGTGTGTAGAAAATGAAACAAATAACAAAAAAAATATAATAATAATTAGAGCCACATTATCTCTCATTCCATCTTAATCTAATTTCACTAAACCAGTGTGTGAAGTATATGTGACGAAGAGGAGGATGATGAGAGAGCAACTTATGTTTTTGGGAATAAATCTGCCTCCTGTCAAAAGTCTGTAGCTGACTTTGCTCGACCTATTTACACCACTGTGTTTTAACATTGGTACTTGGTCTAAACCTTTTGAGAACCACTTTTAAACCTTGTGACTGAAGTGGAGAACCCCGAGAAAACCCACACAGACGGGGGAGAAACGTGCAAACTCCACACAGAAAGGCCCTCGCTCAAACTGTGATTCAAACTGGCAACCATCTTGCTGTGAGGCAACAGAGCTAGCCACTACACTCCCGCGTGGCCCTATTGAGTACAGTAATTAGATTACATTTCCAGAGCCCAACACTGGAGGTGACACAGATGTTTACGTGGAGTGAAGAGTCATCAGGAGATCACATATTCCTAAACTCTTGATTTATTACAATCAGATCAATCATTTAGAACTTGAATTCATGTATGAAGCATTTTCTCGTCTAAGAGCTTTACACTGCACTCTCATTGACACCAAGTCACAACACCATCATTTATTTATCCAACACATCCACTGTACATAGAGTGTTTTTTGTTGTTTTTTTTCTATCACACACATCTCTCACATTCACACACAGTCACCCAGGGATTGAACTCCCGAACTTCTGGTTGGGAGATGACCCACTCTACCTCCTGTGAGTGATAATGTACTTTGTGGCAGTGACAAGTACAACCCGTCATATCTGTACACGCTGTGGGGTTTATACAGTTTATCACTTTATCAGGTCAGAAATAAGATAAATTTGAGTTGTAATATTATTTTTTTCTCTCTAGTGAAGTTTTGCTTTTGCTGCTTTGTGCTGAATCTGAAGAGCTTGGGCCTCAAATGTCAACTGGTCGCTAATAAAACAACTTTTTGGGACCAGTAACCAGTGCAAAGGCCTGCCAATCAATTTGATGCGGCCATCCACTTAATATAAAGTCATAATTACTATTATTTCTGTCAGCTTTTATTTAATTCACAGATTAATTGAGCATCATAACTACATTTTGTATCGTAAAACAAAAATATAAAACCAAAGGCAGCCCTGACTGTGTTGCAGCTGCAGGAAATGAAATGGGAACATGTTACATGTTTAGTCATTAATAAGCAGTGCAAGTCTCTGCCACACAAGAAAAGCAGGGACATGAGGACACAGTTGTGCTTGTTTAAACAGAAGCTATGATATCCATTTAACAACATACACTAAACCTCAGCAGGATGTGTCCTTTCACACACGCACACACACCTTTATTTTTTGTATGTCTAAGTTATTTGCAGATCCAATTTAAAACTAACATGGTAGGTGGCGACATCGACATTGAAGTTTGGAACTCTTAAGTTCTCGATTTCTTCGCAGAGTGCGAAATAAAAGGAAAACGCCACATTATCACAGCAGGCAGCCATTTGCGCACACACACACACACACACACACTAACGTGCATGACATACATGAAAAGGAAGGAGTGAAGGAGCCTGGTAGAGGGTAATTATACATAAAACTAAACAACAGTAAAGAAGAAGACAGGATGGAGATGCAGACATGAAAATACACACTTAAGTTTGGACAAACAATGTTCACACACACACACACATTAGAAATGAGTGAGTGACACATGGACACGGGCCTTCCTGCGTTTGAAGACGTAGAAGAGCCTCACCTGCTCAGCCAGTAGTTGCTGCTGCTGCTGTTGCCTCTGTTCTCTGAAGAGCTGCTGCTTCTGCTGCTCCATCATGTGCATCTGCACCCTCTTCTCCTGCTCCATCGCCATCATCTGCTTCATCATGGCCGCCTGCTGCTGATTGCCCACGTAACCCGGAGGCGGCCCCGACCCCTGGTTGGGGCCCACCCCGGAGGCCACACCCCCTCCAGGGTGAGGGGGAGGGATGGCGCCCGGCGGCCGTGACATTCCCACCACACCTTGCTCCTGTAAGACAGAGAGGAAGGAGGCCGTTGGTCAAGTGAACTGTTGTATGTTCCAATGTTTCCTAAACTTTCTATATGTGGACCCACATTTTAAAGACCCAAACCATCATAGAATTTACAACCACATTTGTTACGCCTGAAATCATTGAGTTAGTAAAAGCATTGGTCGCCATACTTGGCAATAACTGGATTAAAAAGTTAGTTAATCACCTAACAATCAGCATGGAAATAATAGCAGAAGCCGCGATACAGACAACAGTGATTAAAAAAAAGGGGTTAATCCAAGATGGTACATTTGTTGGGCTGATGGGGAGATGTGACATTTGAGGACGACGGTAGCTCAGTGGTAGAGTGAGTTGTCAACTGGAAGGTTGTGGGTTCGATGTGCCGGCAGCGTGTGAATGTGTATGGAAGATGAGTGATAGAAAATGTGCTGCACATAGATGTGCTGTGTGAAAGTGGGTGCGAATGGACGAATGGCAAAACTGTAGTGTAAAGCAGCTTTGAGTGGTCATCAACACTAGAAAAGAACTATTTAAATACAAACCATAACTATTTATTATTCTAAATTATAAGCTAGCTCAACACGCTAACACCTATGTCATTGCTTGATTTGTACTAGAAAGTCAATTTGTTTTTGAGCATGTTTTTATGCAAAAGTGTGACTACTACAGCTGTTTATTTTTATAGAATGAACCAATACAGCGATTCCCAAACATGTGGGCCAAGGTGGTACTGCAAGTGGGCGGTGAAAGGTCATTAAATATTAATACATATTTTCAATTTTGTAATTAAGTTTTAAATTGCTGTAAAATATGTACATTAGATTTTAAGAAGAGAGAATGAATGGATGAATGGTTGCTTGTCTCTATATGTGGCCCTGCGATGGACTGGAGAACTGTCCAGGGTATACCTACTTACAGCACCCCCAGCAACCCTCCTGTGGAGGATAAAGATGGATGGAATAGTAACCTGTAAGCTAATATTAAGTCCAAGCTGAACCTGCCGTAAATTGTTTAAACAGGAAGTAGACATACTTTGCAAATCGGGTAATGACACACCTAACTAAACTGAAACTGCTCGTTGCATCGCCACCTAGTGTAGTGGAGAAGGACACACTTGATTGGTTTAACAGATAAACGTGAATCTTTTTGTGCATGAGCATAATAAATTAATTAGTCGTTTCAAGTGCTCACTCTCACTAGAGCTGTTGTGTGTGTATCGCATCGTGACTTAAATATCATGATAACGTCGTACCGCGGTGTCTCTGCCAATTCCCACAACTACCGAGTGATGACTCCATGTGTGTTTTAACTTTTAGGTATAAAACTGCAGTAAAGCATTATGTTATGCACACAAAGACACACAGTGCAGGTATCTGTGAATGAGACTGAAGAGCAGGATAAAGACAAGCCAGCCTCAAGAATCGGCACGTCCAGTCACACTGAGTCCTCCCAAAAGGGCTTTGATGGCTCCTCACTGCATACATTATCTCCTCATTAGCATATAAAGAGCACTTCCTGCTCTACTCAGCCTTATGCTAATCTGTAATAGGATGAAATGTCCAGCTCTGGCCAATGGCAGAGTAGCGTTTATGAATCCATTAAGGGTCAGACAGCTGGACGAGAGTGGACACTGTTGAGGGAGCGAGAGTGAATGGACCTGAGAGGAGAAGAACGGATGATTCACACTGGTGCATTGTTGCTCATAAAATAAAAAAAATACTACCACACACGACTGCACAGATACGATAACAAAACTATTTTTTTTTTCTAAACTGCAGCGAAACAACCAAACAGCACAAGCAGGATTACAGCTGTGATTCGTAGTGTTGGCATTAGTCTGCAACAAACCACTGTACTCAATATGTTTTGAAAGAGCCAAAGCCTCATAATCCGTATTGAGGCTGCGCTCTTCTTAGAAAAGAGTAAGGTGGAGATAAACCTTATATATTAGAGCAAAAGAAAACCCAGTGGAGCAAAACAGAATTGGATGCTTAAGACTGGCTCAGCAGACAGCCAGACCAGACTGATCGATGTGCAGAGCTACGTGTCTCATCTCTGGTTGGCATGTTCTTGCTGCTGGATGGCAGCAGAGCAGTGAGAAGAGCAGAGGTGCAGTGTCAGGATGTGACCAACGGGTGGCAGTGGTGGTCTTTAAGCACATGTGTGCACGTACTCCGTGTGTGTGTGTGTGTGTGTGTGTGTGTGTGTGTGTGAGAGTGTGTGTGTGTCTCACTGGCTTCCTCTTAGCAGATGGCTCAATCATGACGGTTCTGATCTACAATCTCTCCCCCGCTCACTCTCCCTCTCTTTTTCTTCCTTTCCCTCTAAACACCCCATCATCAAACTCCTTCCTTCACTTTTTCTCTGCTGGTTCTCCATCTGTAGATTTTTGTTTTGGGGGGTATGTGTGTGTTTGTCCTGAGTCATGTCCACACAATTGCTACAGGAAATGGAGAGAGATGGATTACACAGAGGGGGAGGAAAAGTCTTGGAGAATTAAAGATTTAGGTGGAGGTATATAGATATATATATACACACATATATGTATATATATACCTATGTATGTATATATGTATATATATATGTACATACATACACATATGTATAATTGTTAATTGCTTGATAATTAAAGATATTGAAAAAAAAGAGCAGCATACAAGGGTGCAGATGGAAAAAGAGCAAGTGCATTAGCAGTAGCATCAGTATTATTTCATTAGTGCTTCGCTGAAGTGTAGCTAATATACAAGGAACTCAATGTCATGCCATTTAAGCTCACTGCGTAGAAAGCAGGTATCCTCTTTAGGATGAAAACGCAAATTAAATTAGTAGAGGAAGAGGAAAAAGAAACGTGTGTGTGAGAAAGTACCAAAGAGCAGGTCAAAAAAAGAGGGAGAGGGAAAGCAACAACATGAAGAGCAAACAGCCAAAGAGGAGGTGAAAAAGGTGCGACTGGAGAGATAAGAGGAGAGGAGAGGAGAGGAGAGGAGAGGAGAGGAGAGGAGGTACCCTGGCAACAGTTGCTGTGGCGAGGAGCAGATGGCGCTTGGAGGAGCAGCTATGGCCGCCGTGCCTGGTCACCCCCAGCAATGCCACTCAGACCCGAGCGAGTCACACTTACAGAAGAGATATATATATATATATATATATAAATATATATATATATATATATATATATATATATATATATGTATATATAGACAATTATTATTTTTTTAATGTCATGTAATGTCACATCAGTCCCACTAAGACTAGCTTGACTTTACTCGGACTAATGTGTTTACATGCAAAAATTAAATACCTGGGAACATGTTACATGTTAAATACCTGGATAATGTGATTCATAGTCCGATTACTCCTGCACATGCACCAAAATCCCCCCCCCGGTCTTTGACATGGCAGTAGAAGGAGACGACGTATATAACGATGACGTTTCCGTAAAAGAACAAACAACACAATAGTTGGTGAGAGTGAAAGCTACGGAGAAGACCCACTTTTGGATTAACAAAGAGACAAGATTTGTCTCTGTGAGCCTCTAGTGGAGGATGAGATTGGCCTTAATCACTACTTTCAGCTCTTCCTCAATAAAACACAATGTCAATTTTGCAAATTATGTTCACATTTAGAAGAAATTGACAGGGCATATAAGTGGACATCAGCCTGGTGACCTTCTGTTTCAACTGCCGTGGTGCCTGTCACATCACGAATATTGAGACTTTACAATGGGAATTTGTTTTACCACCAGAAAACTATGTCTAGTCTATAAACAGTCTGTAATAAGAAACGTGTAGGAAGTGACTACTGTGTCATTGCTTGCATGGGTCTCAGGTCTTGCCTGTGCGGATTAAAACACAGCCTGCAACTGTCATGGTAGAGAGGATGACAGGGGCAGAATTTAAGTGCCTTTACACAAAAACTATGGATGTTGTCTTTGTTTTCTTGGTTTTGTTTGTTTCTGGCACCTTGGACCAGCCCCTGAAACTTGTGGCAGGAAAGACACGGCAGAGGAGAGAGAGAGAGAGAGAGAGCAGAGGAAAAGCAGAAGTAAATGTATCACAGGGTGTTCCGGAGGATGTGTGTGTTTGGTTTTGAGAGGGAGAGAGAGTGAGTGAGTGAGTGTGTGTGTGTGTGTGTGTGTATCAGTGGCTGTCAGCTTTATTGGGTTAGAAGCCATGGAGAGCCCAGGTGATTACATTACACGTGAAGTGAGCGGAAATGTGCGTGAGGAAGGGAGAGACTGTCCATTTCAGTCTTGTGTCTCATGGAGCAGAACTGTGTGTTCATTGACGTAATTGTACACAATTACGAGATATATAATTATTTCTCAATCACTTTATTGGAACACATCCAGAAAATACAGGAAACATGTAGAACACATTTTGTAGGAAAATTCAGGTTAAGTGTCAAGTATTAAGTGTGACCCTTTCTTACACTTGAACAATAACATGACCCTGAATCTGTTAAACCTGGAGAACCAAAGGTCTATTATACCAGGTTTATTCAAGACAGACTTGAGCATCACATAAACGTCATACGAGTTAAAGTCATAATGATCAACAATGCTGGTGTTGCCCTGAGACTTTTGCAGTTCAACAAAGCTGATTTCAGTACTATATCAATTTTGTTCCTTCATTCATTCTTCTCATGAGGGTCACTGGAGCCAATCCTACCCAACCTAGGACGAAAGGCGGGGCAGTTCATCAGAAATTATATTCTGGACCAGGTTTTGGTCTCTTTGAGGACGAGTCCTGACAATGTCAGGGTCCTAGAGAGGTTACATGAAGCACATTACGCTTGAAAACACGCACACACACGCCTGCTCTCCACAGTAGCTCACATCTGTCACTCACTTGTGTAGGAGAAGGGAGGGAGAGGAAGGAGAGGATGGATGGATGGATGGATAGATAGATGCTTCATTAGATTCTCATATAGACTACGGCTACAGTTAAACTGGGGAAGAGCATGTGCTCACATCCTGTTTGTGCGCTCAGGTAAAGGTGGAGTTTGCAGCAGCTGATGGTTGGTTGGTGTTTGGAGAAGCATGTGTGAATAGTGTGTGTCTCAGCTTGAAGGTCACAGGTGTGATATCCTTCACACACATACACATACACATACACACACACACATGTAAATATCCTTTAAAGGACTCACACTGACTTCCATTTGTGTTCATTTGAAAAGCCTAAACAAAGTTGTTATCCCTAACCTAGTTAGTGGCAAACCCAAACCGTGACCTAAACATAATTCAAGTTTATTCAATATAATAAATCAGATTTTCAGTGTTTGTCGTGGCAAAAAAAATCCATTCTCATGCTTGCCACTACTGAAAGGGCAAATGTTTGACGCGCAAAAAGAAAAAAGGGAGAGGTTTTTGGGTTCAATGATGATTATGGTTTGTTGTCAAAAATAAAAAGACAAAAAAGGGGCAACGTGATTTAAGAATCCTTTCAATACTATGCTGCGCTGCACTGACAGCGTTTGCCACCGTTCCTGCCGTGCACCGTCACATTTAAAACCTTGGCCCTGCCCTCACCACCTGAGGGAGGATTGCACAAATTAACACACACAACAAATACATTAGATAAAGCAACAAAACTCATCCTATATGCTCAAAATATTTAACTTTAATGCGGCTCCTACAGCCTTTAAAACCAGGAAAAGTCATCACTTTTTTAAAACCCATTTTAGTGAGGACATATCACAGACATTCCCTAGCCCATTACCCTAATCACAACTAAGTGCCTAACCCTAATCCTAAAACCCTAAGGCTAGGTTTCAACCCTGAAAAGGCTCTTTAACGTTGTGGGGACCAGACAAACTGTCCCCACAAGGTCAAAATGTCCTCACAGAGATAGGTTTGTAGGTTTTTTGGACCTCACCAAAGGCTGGTGGAGGTATGATGACCAGTGGTTTAAATTCATAGGTTTACATTTGTAGACGCACACATCAACCCTATACCTACCTTAACCACAACCTCTCCCTCCCTCTATCTCTCTACCACACACACACACACACACACATGCATAGACTCACTCACTTACACAGTTTCTCCCATAAGAGGGTTATATTTAAACTGCTGGAGAGGAGACTTGCTCCCCACAGAGGTCTGTTTAATCTCTAACATCTCTCTGCTCTAAACCCTAACTGGCCTATTTCTGAATCTTCTCCATCCACACACACACAGTCTCACACACACACACAAAGAAAATTCCCCTCACAGTCACAGAGACAATCGTCTGGGTTAAAGAGGGTTTCTTAGGATCATCATATAACCATTACTGAACCAACGTGATTCCACGCAGTGTTGCTATGAAATGCATGTCGACATGCAGCAGCGGATCAATTTAGGTAAATGAAATCCCTGCAGCATGGGTGCTGTTCGGAGGCACTGTGCTCATCCAAGGAATTTCTCTGTGTACAGAGGATTGCCACCCACAGACAGCACAGAGCCAGCCGGGGTGTCAGCCCATGTTCGTTAGCAATCATGAGGCACGGATCAGATTTCTTTAAATCACAGTTTAACCAACAAAAACCTTGGCTCACTTGTGTTTTTTCTTTTTCTTGGAGATCAGATTTGCCTTGCACTGCTATGGATGAATTTAATATCATTTCAAAATGACTTTTGCTGACATGAAAATGACTAGGATGGACGTCTCTGTCCATAGCTCACTGTTCCATTGATATGAATGTATAGTAAAACTTGGGTCTGCCACAGAGTCTAAAGTCAGCAACTGGCGGCCCGTGGGCCGAAGCTGGTTTTCTGTTAAAAAATCTGATTTTTAAAAAAAAAAATGATTTCACTTCTCTACAGAATTCAAAGCCTTTATTCTGAAAAATAAATGTATAAACTGAGTAAACATATTATTTTGCTAGAACTGACAATAAACTGAAATACATAATGGATAACCAAGTTTTAAGAATAAGACTGCCATATGTTAGGTGCAGAGAAGAAGCAGTGACAGTATGAAAAGGGTAAAAACTGTTTGTTAAGAGCGTTGTTTTGGACATTTTATTCTCTGCTTCTCACACACATTTGGTCTTAAAAGAGTTTGTGTAAGAAGTTGCTGATTAAAAACACATTATCACCGGGCGACTACTGTAACGTTTAAGGCAGCACAATATAATTTTTGTTTTGTTTTCTGACCAAAACAGTTTTAAGACACTAGTAACAGTTTGTTGCAAATTCAAGTTACTAAAAAAAACCCCCAATACATTTCTTAAATGTGTCATGTTTGTATAAGATTGGAGAGTTTAGGTTTTGCCTGATAAAGATATGATGTTTTTTTCCCCCCAATATTCACTTGATTAGAAAAACTAGAGCATTTGGGTGCATGAGAATCAGAATACGTTTCAATGTACTTTAAACGCGCCCGTCTCCAACAAAAAGAACAGAATAAATAATAATTCTCTCTTGGTAGGTTTCAGACAGAAAAAGCTTAGGTTTCTCAGTTTACACATCCAGGCTCTATCCACATGACATTCAGAGTCCTCTGTAAACTACAATGTAGTTGACCATTCCCTGATTGATTTTTTACTTTGAGTTTCTGTATTACCTAAATACCAAAATTCAAAACAGAAATCCTTGTTCTTTTGAACTTTTGACCACTGGTGTTCCCCATTAGCAATTATTTATAATCAGCTGTTTTATCCCGTCAGGAACATGACCAACGTACCTAAAAGGTCATGTGATGTGTGTTATTAGTTGTTTTCGTATAGAAGTACTTCTGATATGGAGGTGGAACTCTCACCTGGACACAGATCCTTGAAAAAAAACCCCACAGATTTAAATGAAAATCCATTGTTGAAAATGCATTATTGGGTTCGATTCTCCTTCCTTACTTCAGCACAGATCTACCCAGGCTTCAACACCTGCTGAAAACCCAGATGACCACCTTAGCTCAGGCATTCATGTTTCTTATGCATGAATGAAAGCTACATTGATTACTGTCCCTGTGTGTCATTTGAACATTTGACACCTATAGTGATGGAGGCCACACAGTGGTGCACATGGCCAGCACTGTCCTGGTCCAGGTCTTTCTGCGTGTGTGTGTGTGTGGGGTTCCACCAGGATCCCTGGTGTCCTCACACATGTCCAAAAACATGCAGAGGTTAAGTGGACACTAAATTGCCTGTAGGTGTTTGTCTCTGTTGGCCCTGCAATGGGTGTAACCCTGCTTTTCGCCCTATGTCAGCTGGGATTGCCACCAGCAGCCCTGAGAGCCTCTAGTGAAGGATAAAGCAGAAGACAAAGGATGTATGGATGAATATCTATAGTGCATTTGTGCTTTTTATGTGCCTCTTATCTGTGCATGAGTGCAGACGTTGCATCGACATCAGTTTGACCGACCACATGACAAGGTTTTACACCCTGAAATTCACTGACGTCACCTGTAACCAGGCTCCTACTGGACGATACCAGCTGTCATTCAATGAGAGGGGGTACACTCATACCTGTATTTGCTGGGCTTTATCATCTTTTTTCCTCTAAATAGGAAGTGAATAAGAGCTGAGGCAAGATAATTGACTCCCGACGTTATGAATCAAATGAGAAGGTGGTTCCTTTCGCCCTAGACTTCGGTTCAAATGGATGATTCTATTTGCAACCAGAAAGTACTAATTCCTGAGCTTCTCCTATCAAATCCGAAGACTACATCTATTTTTGTGTTTGACCATTTGACAAATCTCGAACGGCAGATTACAAGTTTCTTGAGAGCCGCTTTAGTGGCAGTTCCACAAAAGTTGCCTCCTGTGAACAGCATTAGCATTAGCGAGGAGGATAAATGGCCAGACGGCACAATATGACGTGCAGTGAGAGGACAGAAGACGAGAGTAAATCATCCTTGTGACAACAAGCAAAGAAGCAGAGGAGGAGGAAGAGGAGGAGGAGGAGGAGGAGGAGGAGGAGGAGGAGGAGGGAAGCATGAGTGGAGCAAAGGGATGAGATCACTGGTGGCCGGGGAGGGATTGTGGCGAGCACAGACAAGTGTACCACCCTAAGAGGGACCAGGTGCTACAGTAAATCACCCTGGAAACGGTAGCCATGGAGACCTTAAAGACACACGTGCAGACACTCACATGCCAGGGAAGGAGGGAGAGAGAGAAGGAGAGACGCCGGTGGCAGAGAGTTTGCGGTGTAAATGTGTGTATTCTAAAAAGAAAGGAAAAAGGAAGGGGAGAAAAGTGAACGATGGAAAGAAAAAGAGAGAGAAAGAAGGACCGATGTGTTTGTATATAATCTAATCATGGTGGCTGAGAATGACGAGCGTGAGTGACAACCTCGGAGTGTGTCTCTGTTCTGTGGCGTCTTTCTCTTGCAGCCTCTCCATTACTCTCTCATGAGCACTTTACATCATAGCCTCCCTTTTTTACTGCCGTGTGTGTGTGTGTGTGCGCACACCGAAGTGCGTATTGAGGGCAATATACAAAGCTTTTACGTAGAAGAAGCAATAAACAGAGAGAGTAAGGAAATCAAACACGGAGGCGAGAGAGCGTGTGTCTGCGTGTGAGGTTATAACATTCCGGTTCTTTCCAGAGAGAATTCCCAACTAGAGGCTTTGAATTATTCACAGCTGCGATCAGAGCTATTACACGGCTGTTAACAGAGGTAAAGATATGTTCCCCACATCCATCCATCCATCTCCTCCCTCCCTCTGGTTTGGACAGTAAACCACCTCTTCTTCACTTTCGTCCTGCCTCACCTCTCACTCTGTGGTCTGGTCTTTCATTTTGCGCCTGCTCAAATTATCCCTCCATCCCTTCTTCACCTCATTCAATCTCTCTCCGCTGTTCATTCATCTCCATTTCTCTCCCCGCGTTGCTTATGATCGCACCATCCGGCCACTCCTCTGACTCCTGCCTCCCTTCCTCCCTCCTTTCCCATCCACCTGCTGACTCCATCCATCTTTCCCCTCTCATTCCTTCCTTCTTTGTTCACCTCGGGGGCTGTTCCTTCCCCGTTTCTCCCCCACAGCTCCCCTCGCTCTCCACCTCCGTGGTTTCATTTGTTTTTCTACCTGATTCACATTTGCTTTTTCTGCATCCACATTCATCCATCTTTATTCTGGCTGTTGCTCATTTCACGTCTGGATCCATCTCTGCATCAGCAGCTATCACTCTGCCTTCCCCCTCCCTTATTTCACCGTTTACCACATTTCCACTCCCCCCCCCCATTTTCTTTGACACCATCTTTACAGAATGGCCGCACAACCTCCACCTCTCTTTGTCTCTCCCTCCATCCACCTCTTTAAATCTATCTCTGCCTCTGTCATAGCCCCCTCATTATGCCTTCTCCTCCTCTGCACTCCCTCCCTCTCCTCTCCAGAGGAGCCATTAGGTGCTGCTGTAGGGCTATCACTCTTTTCCTCTCTCCCTCTCTTTTTCTCTCTGCTGTAGTCTCAGGGCAATAGGCACCCCCCCCCCCCCCACCACCACCACCACCACCATTCCCTCCTCAGTCTCTCCATCTTCCTGTGTTTCTTCAGGCACTCTTTTCTTTCCTCTTCACATCATCTCATCTCACTCCCTTCCTGCTCCATCCTCTTCTCCCTCCCTCCATCTTGATTTCTCCACCCCTTCAACTACCCCCCTCCATCTTTCCCTCCTTCATACCATATTCAAGTAATCTAGTGTATCTGCTGGAACATGGACCAGCTGCTTCACATTAACCCCTCTATACAAGCACCATTGCTGTGATGGATCAGGTTGAAATGATGAGTCTTTTCTCATTTCAGTGTTTAAAACATCAGAAAACAGAAACAAGTAGAGTTATCATGCATTAAAGGACAAAAGGTGACACTGCTCTAGTCCATGTTTGACTAGGAGACAGATCATTCAGTGGGTGACAGTTGTACATCAGTAAAATAAAGGTCCAGTGTGTAATGTGTAACCGCCAACCGCGCATCTCTAACAGGTGAACTTATCTAATCATTTCGGCCTAGTTTTTGTTCAAGAACACGAGCATGTCCACGTGTTTGGGAGGAAGGCGAGTGCGGAGTCTGTTCACTATTAATCCCACGGCAGAGAGAACTCTCTCCGCTGGCACGGATGTGGCAGGGATGCAGAGGTAGGCTCTTGTTTTTGAACCTGCGCTGTGTGCAGGATCTTGACTGGATGAGATGCCGTCTTCATTTGTGTAGCGCACTTTATGATGTTTATTTGAATAGGCATAATGTAATAACTTGAAAGACAAAATGCAGTTCAGAAATACACATGAAAATCCCACAAGCCCCGCCCCCCGACATTTCGACTTTTTTCTCTCGTTTTTTTTTGTCGTTGTCGAGGTGAGCCCTTGTCGATTGTCGGTGGTTTTGTCGAAACAAAAGTCCCATCCCTACTGAATATTACGGTTTGAGTTTGAATTATCACCAGTGACTTTAACATAAATGTTCATTTTTTAATGATGCACCAGATTAGACAGATCTAGTATTTAGTATTATTAGTTCTGTTTCACAACCAAGCAAAATTCGTATGGAAACTGAAATATCTCTGTAACAACAAAGTTGATGTTGTTTGAGTTTTAAAAATGACACTCACTGTGTCCTTCAAAGTTTTTCTTTCTCACTAAATCTGTTACAATTAGACCTGCTTTGATTAGCTAATAAATCAAGTTGTTGGAGAAAAACTCATTTTAAACTTACTGCAGCAGTCAATGAAAAGAGGAAAAGGGGAAATATCTGTGGTGTAGCTTCTTAAATGTGATTAATTGATAATAATGAATTGATTGATTAAGCACTCAAATTGATTTCCTGGCCAAAGTGTAAACTTTAACCAATGATGTGACGAGAGGCAGCAAATTATATTACATTTTAAGAATTGTATTTTTTATTATTGTAACAGCCTTAAAACCACAGATTTATCCACAAAGAAACAGACATTTAACTATGAAGCTGTGGTTGTTGTTTTTAGAGCATGCTGTAAGCCTTGTACAGCTGCTGCAGAGCTCTGGCTGGTTTATTCCCTCTGGAGAAGGAATATAATGATGCATAAATCCAATTTTCTTATCCACTTATTGTATTAGAAGCAAACATTCACAAATCAGCCAGAGCACACACACACACACACACACACACATAAACGCTATCTACAGAGCACAACCTAACCTTACTTCCTTTTGTCTTACACCGTTTGCTGCCTCTCTACGCACTACACCTTCAGCTATCTCCATCGCCCCCAACTCTGCCCACTTTTGTATGCCATTAATCTCTCTCCTCCTCCTTTACCTCGGCTCTACCTCTCGAACGCAAGGGAGACAGAGCAGGGGGGAGAGGGAGAGATACAGAGACGGAGGGAAAGAGAATGACCATTATCTAAGCCAGCATCTCCAATAATTCCACAGCAGCCTATTATCCACAATAGAGCCAAAATGGCCTTTGGTAATATGATGAAATCTGCCGTAAAAAGTAGAAATGGGACTTAAAAGCATCAGAGTGTAGAAAAACCTCAATTTCTCAGCTGCTTTATCACATTATTGCATTCTACTCATATCTCCCTCTGTCTGCCTCCCTCCCACACCCCCTGCATTACTCTGTCTTTCTCTAAATTTCTCTATTTTCCTTGTTTGTCAATTTCTCTCTGCTTGTTTGGTGATACCCCTCCCTCCGTTCCTATCTCCCTCTGTCTCTCTCCCTCTCTCTAAGACTATGCGACTCTTGATGGGGGGTGTGTGTGTGTGTGTGTGTCGATCCGTCGTCAGATAACACCATGTTCTCAAAAAGTCGAAAATGGAAATTCCATGAAACTAAGTGTTGGTCTTGGACTCTTCCTCATGCAGCTAAAATGATAACACAACTCTCAGACAAACGCACATGCAGACACACACAGTACGTTTCTATGCACAGTTAAATCTTAGCTCGGCTACGATGTTCAACTGGACCTTTGTTCTTGTCTCAGTTAACAAGCACCAGCAGTCCATGAGCATCTACTCTGGCCAGGAAGGAGCTGGTCAAGTGAAAAAAGGGGGTTATTACAACAATTGGGGGGGGGGGGGCATGATTGGGGGTTATCTTTTGAGTGAATGGATTATGTCCTCCTCCGCTACACTAGGTGGTGATATGCCCCCTTTTGGCTTGTCATTTATTGCTTGATCTATTACATCACTGCCATAACAACTTCAGCTTAGCATGTCGAGTATACATTTACTGCATCAAACCCGTGATAACGATACTCAATATCGAATTTTCTCATCACTATTTTTGTAAGTTGGGTTTTAGTTGGACAAATATAATAATAATTTTTTTGTAGTGTCACTTAAACACACTAAAAACACAGACACACAGACACGCACATGGAAGATAGAAAGCTACTTGAAAACAGTAGTGGGCCACAAATAAGCACATGAAAACAGTTTGTAGTTATTGCTAATAGCTGCTAGTGTTGTCGTGAGTAAAAGTGAGAGAGAGGGAGAGAGAGAGAGAAAGAGTGAGTGAGAAAGAGAGATTACAAGGCTGATCCATCCCCCGCCCCTTCCTTTTCTTTCCTCCCATCCTCCACTGCATTGTCCCGAGGGAGGTGGAGAGGTGATGTATAGACCTTCTCCCGATTGCACGACTCAGCAGAACAGATGGACAGAGAGAAAGACAGAGAGGTGTACGGTGGTCGAGTGAGCAAAAAAAGACTGTGTGATAGGGTGTGTGTGTGTGTGTGTGTGTGTGTGTGTGTGTGTAGGTTTGCAAATGCAGGTACAGCATTCCGAGAGGTAATGTGCTGTTTCAACAATCTCTCAACCTGGTATCCATCAAGTTACGAACATCCGCCACGCGAACACCTTGATTCACTCTGAAGCACAGACTGAATCTAAAAAGGGATACAGCCTTATTTTGAAGTCTCAATAATTGTAATTTCACCAGCGCCATCAAAGAAAAAGCAAATTTGAATGGAAAATGTAGTCGTCGCAACTGGGAATGATGTCACTGCCTTACAGAGAGAAATCATAAAAAACATGGATGCAAACTAGTTGATAACAACATCAGCGCAGCAACATGTGCAAAAATTGTACTATGCATATAACTGGTTTACTGTGAAATGAGTTGTTGGTGTTGGTTTCTCTGCCCTTACTTACTTCAGCATGGCTCTAACCAGGCTTGAATGAATGAACTGAATGTATCAATTACTTTACTTCGGTTCCATTCTTATAAAAAGTAAACATAAAGCGAGATCAGTCAACACAAACCTGTCAGTAACAGAAAAAGGAATAGGCTGAAGCACGTGGCCTATCCTGTAACACGCAATGAAAAACCCAGAAAATCAGAAATGTAGAGAAAATACATTAAAAACATTACACTACCGAAACATTTCAGTCTGGTACCCAAAGGGAAGGGTGCCAAAGAATGGAACGGTTGTGGCCGGTTATTTTGGTACTATTCCTAATGGAAACTCAAAACAATATGAACCATACTGCACCGAAGCCAACCCACTCATTCTGAAAAAATTTGTTCCGATTGGAATTTACAAACCATCAGAGGCAAAGTTAAACGATGTGATTGTGGTGTGCGTACACATGCATCGAGCGTTCAGCCGGAATGGACTATTTAGACATGAGCAGTGTTTAATTCTCCAGTAGAAACAGAAGAAGAAACTTCACTACCGCCTCTTCTGCGTCTGTGACTATCATGTCTGTTTTTTATTCTCTTTTTTTTGAATGGACATACAACAGCAACAAAACGGAAACATTTACGTGGATCAGACGCGTGATAGCACCAAACCAGGAAGTCTTGATTAAATAAAGACTGATCCACATGACGATCGGCATACACCAGCCCTGTCATTCGGAATGAAATGTGTTACCAAATGGGCTATATCAGATCAGAGTTTTCAGATGAGCATGTTTACATGACATATTTGACATATCAGCTTTTGTGTCCATGTCAACATAGCTACTGTGGGTCAGCTGACAGGGCGGTGTCAGGCTCCGGTAGAGAGGCTGCTAAGCCGGACTAAACTGGAGCACTCTCCACACAAAACTGAGCCATAAAGAGCCAATTACCTCAATGTGACCACAGGCCCTTCCTCCCGCCACCTTATCATTTCTACAAAACAAGAGCAATCGAGGAGCGGTTAAGAGGGAGGGAGGGAGCGGAGTGATGGGTGGGTGGGAGGAATGACACGAGGAGGGATGGAAGGAAAGCTGTAGCTGTAGCTCTCCAGAGGAGATGAAGAGAAACAGCCACAAGAGGGAGGGAGGGAGGAATATATAGGGGAAATCGTTTTAGAAAGAGCGCACTGTCGACCAAACCAAGTGGGAGAATGTGTAAACAAACACTGGCTATAGGGACAAACAAGAGTGAAAGAGAGAGAGAGGGAGAGAAGAGAAGAGAAGAGAAGAGAGGGAGGGGAAGATAGAAGCAGAGTGGGAGGAAGACACGGAGTGAGAAAACAAGCTCAACCATGTGTTTAAGTCAACAACAGCAAGAGAAACCTCAATAGAGAAAAAGGTGTGGGCGGGAAACACTCCACGGGGAAGAGAGCAGACAGATGTAGAGGGGAAAGAGCCACGGTGAGACGTAGACGCCGAGAAGAGACTCATCTAAGGATTCAGAGACAGACGCAGACATTTAGAGTGAAAGAAGGTAAAAGAAAGTCAAATTGTGCCTGTAACTCAGTGGAGGTGTTGACTGTTGACAGCAGAAAACTGAAGAGAGGTGGGAAAAGAGGGAAGGGGTGATGGGAGGGCGGTGGGAATTAAGCGACAAGAAGAAAAACTAATTATTCTCTGATTCTGCTAATTAGCTCTGGCTTTATTGACAAGCTCTGCAAGTCACCAGACGTTTACCAAAGGATTCACACTACACTGATGGACCGGAGGGAGGGAGGGAAGGAGGGAGGAGGACGAGGTGAGAGAGGGAAAAGAGAGGAGAAGTAGTGGAGGTGGACGGGGAGACAGAAGATGGATGAACAGCGAGGGATGGAAGAGGAGAGTGAAGGAAGGAGGAGGTGGCAGTGATGTGAGTCTGAAGTTATCTGAAACCACTCCATCAAATGTGTGTGTGTGTGAGAGAGAGAGAAGAAAAGAGAGAGCAGAAACCCCAGGGGACAAACGTGTGACGTCTGTTTAGTCATGCAATGAGCAGCTTTTACATAAACTAACAATTAAAAAGCCTCATTTAGGTTTTTATCATTGCAGATAATGCACATGTCAGTGAGGGGAAATCAACTTTAACACTGGCATAGTTTAATAATTAGCACATGACAGAATCTGTGTGTGTGTGTGTGTGTGTGTGTGTGTTGTAAGGTTGACTGAGACCCACAGTTTTTGAAAGTTATTAATTCCCAGAAACATGTTACATTTTTCCTTATGATTTCTTGAAGTCTGAAAACTGTTTTTCCTCTGCAGGGCCCATTTAGAGGAAGCCATTAATTTGGTGTTGTTGGACAGTCATGAAAATGATTTATTTGTTAAGATTCGATCAGTCAAATGTAATTTTTCGTAAGTACATTAAAGATACAAAACTGAAATCAATGACTGCATTGATAAAAAACAAACAAAAAAAACACCTTTCTACTCCAATAATTTGAGGTGCATTTATTATCACAAGGTGGCAGCAGCACCAAGCATTCATTTAGTGGCCTGCATGTGTGTTTGCAGAAGCGATGAAATTTACCACGGTCTTTGAATGCATCTTGAAGCTGCTCCTCTGAGCTCAATATTATGTGAATCCTGCATTACTTTCACTGGCTCTCATGTGCTGGAGACAAATAATCACATTTAATATAAACAAAAAAAGGCCGTAGCTTTGAAAATAAACATGAATTCTGTGAGTCATTAAAAACCTCCATCTCTTTGATACTTTATTGTTTCCAACCTACTTCTATGAAAGCATGATTTTTTTAAAAGGTAGTATATGCATGACCACAGATATAGCGTGATAGGTTGGAGTTGACCAGATAAACCAGGGGTGTCTAAATGTTTTTTTTTTAACAAGGGCCAGATTTGAATTTGATTCCTGGGTACCAATGGTCCATTCAGACCTTTTTTTAAACAGTAAAAGTTACAGTACGTACAAATGCAATGTTTTATAATAATTATTTTTTCATTGTGACAATTAGTGAACAAATTCAACAATTCTCCCCTTTTCACATCTGGAGTCAGATATCATAATAACATAATAGGAAGTTAACGCATGTATCTGTCTGTCATGGCTGGATTGCAAACCCCAGACTCTGGTTTCAAAGTGCAACTCCTTACCAACTGAGCTACTGGGCAGATTTTAGTACCTACACAACGTGGGCGGAGTCATTGCTGCACGGCTGCGTGAAACTTTCTGGAATTGTTGCCACAAAGTTGGAAGCATAGCATTGTCTAAAATGGGTTGGTATGCTAAAGCGTTAAGATTGTCCTTTATTGGAGATGAAGGGCCTAACCAAAAGCCTTACTGAAACACCTGAATTCAATATTTAACCTTCCATCCATCCATCCATCCATTATCTACCGGTTTATCCTCCACTGGAGGGCCGCGGGGGGTGCTGTGCCAATCTCAGCTGACATAGGGCGATAGGGCATACAGTGTATAAAAGCACTGGTACGGAATTAAGAGAAGTTAAAGAACATAGAAGGAGCACTGGTTTTATTTTACAGGACTACAACAATTACACAAACATGGTGAGTGAACCTTAAGGGAATTGAGCTTACAGGATCAGTTACGATAACACATTCAAGGAACCTCGTAAAGCATCATCTACACTACCAACACTTACACACATCATCAACTAAAGGCTCTGCTGTTGCCACCTTGTGGTAACCTTATTTTTCTCACACTAATAAATACTGCTGCTCATGAATATTGTTATCACAAATTTCCATAGTATATCATGATATCATTCAACAACAATGCAGAAATGTTGCACAAAATGTGTTCCTGGTGTTCAACCTCAGTATGAAAACAACTGCATTTACATACTGTGTGATGTACGTACTGCATATTCACGTCTGTGTGTGTGTGTGTAAGAGAGGATAAATATCACAGAGGAGGTGTGTGTGTGTGTGTGTTAGTGCTGATGCTCATTTGTAGTTCCTGTGTTTTATTCAGGCAGTGATGTTCGCCACGCGCCAGGAACATGGCACTTGAGAAAGCATTAGTTTACTGATCTCACGCACACGCATGCACACACACACACACACACACGTACTCACACTGCAGTTAATGGTTACTGGTAGATCCAACCCTGAGTGAAGGGGCAAAATGAAAGAGAGGGGTTAAGTCGCTGAGTATGGAGGGATTTAGACCTCAAACAGTACGAGGGAAAAAAAGGAAGAGAGAGAGAGAGAGAGAGAGTGAGGTAAAGAGTGCAGTGAATGACTCACTGAGCATGTAAGTGTTTAACTGTGTCGTACTGGTGTTGGTAAGTGATAGAGAAATCTACAGGGACCAACAGTGAACGTAATGCTACCAGTCAGTAACGTCTCTCTTCCTCTTGATTTCACTCCGTTTCTGCGTGTCTCTGCTCCTCAGGACACAGAGGACGAGAAGAACACACTGTGGAAGGCAAAGGAAAAATCCCCCCCCCCCTTCTTATTCCTACGCTCTTCTCACTTTGCATCCTTCCTTCTATCCTGTGGCACAAACGGATGCTTCTTTAAACAGATGAGATATCCCACATTATTGACCCACTGAGTGTATTGATATGTTCTACATTACCTTGTGTTCATGTGTGTGCTTTTTGTCCCGGGACTCTAACGTTATGCCTCCACTTTCTGCTGCAGAGAAATCAATAAAAAACGCAGCACTTCCACTGCGAAAAGCCAATGATGGGCTGCATTTGTGTGTCCACGCTTCAAATGTTTATTAGGGCTTGTTAGTGGACATACTCATCACCCGTTTAAAACAACGGGAATAACAGGAGGAATCATTGCTGTGCTGATAAAACATGCCCGTCTCCCCTCCCTCACCAGTGACATTGTCTTTCAAAGCTGGAGGTTTTCATTGGCGCTGGCTAATGGCGACCAAAGTCGACTAATGCGTCAGATTCTGCCTGAGACCAGAGGAAGCCATTTGTGTCGTGGCTGCTGAGATTGATCAGGGGTGGGAGGGAGAGAGGGAGAGAGAGAGAGAGAGAGAGAGAGAGAGAGAGAGAGGCATATTTTGGCGTCGTTAGCCTTGCTCATTGACCATATGGAGATCAATACATAGAGCAGCCCGAGGACAGTCAGAGACACACACATGCAGAGAGAGAAGACCAAGAGAGAAAAAGGGAGAAAATAATATGCACACGCATCTGCAAATGGCCTGTGGTTAAAAAAAAAACAAAAACCCAAAATGTTTTAAAAATATTGTTTGACCATTAGGTGTGGGGGGCATGAATCAGTGGTAATGGCTACAGGAGAGGGGTCTGTATTGACTGCATGGAACACATGCTTAAACACGTGTACACGTGTACACACACACGCACGCATGCATGCAAGTGATGACACATTATAACATTTCTTCTCAGTTTAGCCAAATGCTAACTGGTCTGTATTTATACAGCACTTTTCGAGTGTTGATGACCACCCAAAGCTGCTTTACATTACAGTTTCTCCCATTCACCTATTCACTCACACATTCATACATCTTCTGTTTCTATCACACATCTTTCACTAACAGTCAGGAGCAGTTTAGGCTCAAAAGTGTGGATTAGCAAAACCGGGACGTGAACCCTCGACTTTCTGTTTGAAAGACAACTCGCTCTACCGCTGATCCACCGTCACCTAAAATGTTGAAAGTAAAATCAGCAACTGGTTTAAAGGCCCACTGTGTAGGATTAAGTGACATCTAATAGTGGGACTGCAGAATGCACCTCCGTTTTCCCAAGTGCGTCAGGGAACTATGGTGGCCTACACATACCAGAAAAGATGTCTGAATGATGCCTAAACTAGATATAAAAGGCTGTGCCTATAATTTATTATTAACTAATTATACACTTACAGTGCCCTCCTATCGTATTGAAACATTGAGGCCAATTCCATTATTTTTGCGATGGACTGAAAACATTTGGGTTTGACATAAAAAGATGAATATGAGACAAAAGAGGAACATTTCAGCTTTTACTTCCAGGTATTTACATCTGGATCTGATACACAACTTAAGAGATAGCACCTTTAGTTTGAACCACTCATTTTTCATGTGAGGAAAAAGTATTGGAACATGTGACTGACAGGTGTGTTGTGTTGCCCAGATGTGTCCTATTACATTGTTTATTCAAACAATAAAGAGCACTGAATGTCTACACTCCGTTTCAGATTGGGTAAGATAGGTTTTGTATGTGCAGACTGCATTTAGAAGTGGAACCAACATGAAAACCAGAGAGTCTATGTGTAAAAAAACAAGCAATTGTGAATTTGAGAGAAGATGAGAAATCGATCAGAGCCATTGCACAAACATTGGCCATAGCCAGTACAACTATTTGGAATGTCTTGAAGAAGAAAGAAACCACTGGTGTACTAAGCAACAGATGTCCAACAGGTAGACCAAGGAAAACATCAGCAGTTGATGACAGAAATATTGTGAGAGCTGTAAAGAAAGACCCTAAAACAACTGTTAGTGACATCAGCAACAACCTCCAGAGGGCAGGGGTGAAGGTATCACAATCTACTGTTCACAGAAGACTTCATGAACAAACGTACAGAGGCTACACCAGAAGAGGCAAACCACTCATTAGCAAGAAGAATAGGAAGGCCAGGCTGGAATTTGCCAAATAGTGACAATAGTCACTATAATAGAGACAAGCCTCAAACATTCTGGGACAAGATTTTATGGACAAAGATTAACGTTAACCAAAGTGATGGAAAGGCTAAAGTTTGGAGAAAGAAATGATCTGCTCATTATCCCAAACATACAAGCTCATCAGTGAAACACCGGGAGGCAATGTCATGGCTTGGGCTTGCATGGCTTCTTCTGAGATGGGCTCATTAATCTTCATTGATGATGTAACATATGATGGCCGCAGCAAAATGGACTCCAATGTCTGCCAATTTAAAGAAAAATGCAACCATTGGGATTGGGAGATCTTTCATCATGCAGCAAGATAACAACCCCAAACACACAAAGGAGTTCATCAGGAGCAAGAAGTGGAAGGTTTTAGACTGGCCAAGTCAATCACACTTAAATCCTACAGAGCATTTGACCTGCTAAAGAGGAGACTGAAGGGAGTAAACCCCCAACTCAGGGAACTCAAACTCAACTGACTTTGGGGGCCACAGAGCATCTAGTCTAGTCAGGAGGGGCCAGTTGCTTTTTGGGAAAAAAACAACTATTCAGTAGGAAAGGGCGCTATGATCTTAAAATCATATTACAATATTCCATCATAATATCGCAAAAAAATATATATATATTATCATGATAGATATTTCACAGAATTTCAAAAATAAAAGTGTCTGTGTTGATACGGAACAAACAGTAAAAATGTTTTTATGAGGCAAAATGAATCGATTACTTAAAAAAACACACCAAAAAAACAATATAGAGAAATAATTGTACAGTATATTGACATTAGGTGGCAGGCCACATGAAATCGATTGGGGGGGCCCACAGGTTTTTAGACGTCTGCTAACTGCTAAATTGATAACACGGTTTCAACCATTTGTGACTATTTCACTTATTTGCAGCTTTTTTTTTACTTTACATTTTTATGTACTTTTGATATTTTTATTTTTCATTTTATTGTTATTTTCACTGCTAATTTCTTGTAAACATATTCTATTCTTAAGAATAAAAAATACTCTTCTTCTTACAGTTTGTATAACTTAATTTACTATATTTTTGCAGTTTATTCTTCCATAAATTGAGTAGACAACGTGCACAAAACATTTAATTACTAGTAATAACATTGCATTGTTACTGAGAACATAATAATAAAGAATCTTAACTTTTGAGCTTTCAAGGTCAAGAACGAACCTCGACTTCACTGTTTAGCCAGTAGCTTCTTAGTATAGAGAGTTGAGGAAACAGCTAGCTAGTTCTGTGCAATATTAAAAAAAAAAAAAGTATTGGACTCAGGTACAACGAAGTTAACTTCACATGAATATGACAGTACTGCAACGTCAGTGTCAATGTGCTCTAATAGGTGGAGGTGGAGAACGACAGGAGCGTTTAAGGCCTAAATTCCCAGGTGAGTCTCAAGACAGAACTCTGGCTATTTCAGTCTCATCTGCTCTGCAAAAAGGGAGACAAGGAGGAGCAGGAGAAGAGGATCAGGAGGGGAGAAGGAAGAACGGAAACCAAAGTTCTAAATTTAGTCTGATGCGACATTCCAGAGAAGAATAATACTGCTTCCTCTTGGCGCTGCTGCTGCTGCTGCTGCTGCTGCTGCTGCCGCTGCTGGATCAGAGGTGTGGCGTATGCAGAGACGTTGAGGATTTCAGTAGTTTTACAGGCCCTCAACCATGTGCCATAAAAAGTGTCGAGAAAAGGATTCCAATGAGGAATCCTTTTTGGTTGAAGGGAAACAATGTGAGAAATGTCCACTCGTTGGCTAGCTGTTGAAAGGGGGAGTCTTTCAAGCAAGAGTAGGCCTACACCGGGAAACTATCATGTGACTTTCTGTCCGTCCTCATATCCCTGACCTTCAGCAGATAGAGAGAGGGAGAGGGGTTAGTTAGGGGAGGAGGAAGGAGGGGTCAGAGGACTGTTAGTGGAGGATAAGGATGAAAAAAATACAAGGTAAGAGGAATGAAAACATACCCCCTCCCTGTGCTGCATGATCACATGAGCACAAACACACACAAGAAATGAGTTGAGATGAATGTTGTGTATTCTTGTATTTGTTAGGACCTTTCCTGGCATAAAAACAGATCTTGTCAGGACCAGTAGTCCTCATGGAGTCCAAAACCTGGTCCTAATTAGGCAGAACCTCATTTCTAAAGGACTAGTAGGTTTAGGGCTAAGAAATTTGAAATGTGGTTAGGTTATAGGGATAACACTTGGTTGATCAAATGAATGGAAGTCAATGCAGTGTCCCAAGAAGAATAGCCATGCAAGCCTGTGTGTGTGTGTGATCCTGTGTGGTTTGGACTCATGTCTCACATGACACCACACACACACCCAGATGAATACGCATGACACACCAGGTTACTGTATCAAAACAGCTCATGGAAGTGTGATGAGGCAGAGCGACACTGGAGTTTTGATCAGTGATGCTGACCAACTTTAGCTGATAAATAATTATATGTTGGTTCATATTACGTACAGAGGATATTTATGTGACAAATAGGGATGCACCAAAATGAAAATTGTTGGCCGAAACTGGAAACCAGGGAACGCTTGGCCGGAAACCGAAACACCGAAAGAAATTATTATGCCGATTCTGACGCAGACAGACACACAGCACACCGCTCCTGCACTGTGTGCTTCTCCGTCTCCAAGCGGGCTCTCCGTATCTAACAAAGCCTGGATTATTTATCTCGCACGCTGATTTATCCCCACATCCAAGTAATGATCTTTATGAAGAGGATCGAGAACAGTCGCGATGAAGTGCAGGGGATCCGAGTGAATGTCGTGGGGAGTTCGCTTTTGTGCAAATAGACTTTCCAGCATTTAATGGGTGCTGTTCCACTGTGTACTCAGATCTTGTTGGAACCGTTTTATTGGTGTTCCAAACTGATCTTGGACAGGCTCTAAGCGGGAATAGAAAGGCGCGTGCTGGCCGCAGTTTTGCAACGTCCTGTTTCGGTCGTTTTATTTCGGTGATAAAAGTCTTTCGGCCAAAAACCGAAAATGCCAATATGTTTCGGTCGACAAATTTTCAGTGCATCTCTACAGTAGTGACAAATGTTTTATCAATACATACTGCATATATATATAAACTGTTTTAATCTTTAAATACCTGTGTTGGCACAATGGGCTTAAAAAGGTACTGCAGCCAGTAAGTATAGGGCTGAATCCAACTGGTCGAATGTTGAGAAGGGTTCTAAAATAACTGTTCAGTACTGTCCTCTGTTGCTGTACTGAACACAGTGGTCAGGCTCCCAAACGGTGAAGCTGGACACACTGCACTCTTTTGATTGGTTGACAGAAAATCATCACCTCTGTGCGATGCTGGTGGTGTTTTTTCTGTGCAGCCTGTTCTCTTCATGCGATAAACAGCCAGATGTCAAGAAGAGAGAACATTAAATGCTGGACGTCCTCCATCATTGCCCCTTGTTCACTGAGAATTTCCAGAGCAACTTGTGCAGCTCTTAAATGTTACGCCTCCTCTGGGTAATCTGCTGACAATAAGGCCTCATCCACACAGAAAAAGAACCTCCTTTGTAAAATCATGTTCTTTCCATTCTTAAAAAGTGTTTTTGTGAACATACTGTTTCTAGAAATGTCTTCATAAACACAAAACCCTATATGTCGTAAATATCCAATCGTGTTCCGGGAACGGATCCGGCAATCAGAGGTAACTAGTGCGGGTGCTTGGCTGAATTCCTCGAAATGCGTGAGGAATGGGAGGTGTGGCGTGAGTGCGCGTAAAAAGCGTCATTTGCGTGACTTTGGCTGCCCTGATTTGACTTTTATTGAGTTTACAAGGCAAACTAGCTCCTAGCATGGTCCACACACCGTATGCGAGCCTGGTTTCAACTGTCTAATTATCATTCTTGCAGAGAAAAAAAGGTAATATTCCCCCAAATACCAAACTATTCCTTTTAAACCTGTACAATAATTGGACTTGTTTTTAGTGAAGTTGAACCACTCCTACATCTCGAATAACTGTGTGACTACAATGTGATAATTACTGTGAGAAAAGACGGCCAACCCGACAAAAAATTAGACCTTGGAATAGACTGGAATTATCCACTCAGAGCAATTCTATTAAAGCATTTTACCTGAGCCGGAGTGGTCGGCTGACAGAATGATAAATCAGCCTCGTGTGGCGTTAACTACTGAGCAGAGTCGCAGTGTATGAGAATGTAGGAAGGAAAGAAATAGTGATGGGGAGAGAGGACAATTCAGAGAACGAGTAAAGGGGAGGGCAGGTTTGTGCCGTTTCAGCAGGAACTGTTTCTGCTATTACAGACTGGGCTGACATGACAGTGGCAGGCATTAACAAACGATCAGGAGCTCCAAAACATCACAATCAGACCACGGCTCAGTTTAAGTGATTCCTCTGCTCTGCTTGGTGAGAGTGGCACAGATAGGGGAGATGATTTAGGGTTTGGTGAAGACATGACAGAAGAATGTGTGCAAGTGTATGCAGTGGTGACCTTTGAAGACACGAGCAGATGTAGACAAACAACCCCACCCCAATGTTCTTCCCCTCTTTTACTCTGCTTTCTCTCAGAGGTGGGGCGAAGGCCCACCCACAACGAGGTCAAACCGAGATTTACTTCCCTATCAATTGGACGAGACAGCTGCCTGTCAGAGGGAGGCAAGAGAGAAAGACGGAGATGACAAGTGGAAACATGGGAGAGATGGAGGGCTGCAGTGGGCAAGGTCACGTTACTATGGAGATTTTACAGCAGCGTGACGTCGAAGGCAACTGTTATGACTATCTGGTACACGCGCGCTCATCAAGGTCTACAGTCCAGAGTGTGAACGGCAGGGAGGAGGGAAAAAGAGGGAAAGTGATAGATGGAAAATAAGACAGATATAGTCTTTGCTATGACAGCGATGGAGAGAGAGCTGAGAACGGTGTGTGTGTTCTGCAGCCCTCCTCTGCCAAATTACAATGTGACGTAGTGTTATCATTTCTCTGATACAAGCTCTGCCACAAGAGGAGGAAGAAGAAGAGGAGGAGGAGGGAGGGAGTGAGAGGACAGAAAGGGGGAGGGGTGACGAGTCTCATTGCTGGAAAAATGGCCTGATAGCCAAGAAAAAGGCAGAGAGGGAGGGAGGGAGAGAGAAAGAGAGAGGGAGGGAAAAGGGTGAGCAGGGATAGAGACATAGTGCCACACAAAGGAACAGAGCAGACACAAAGAAAGAGAGACAGGCAGAGGAAAAGGAGTGCAAGGAAAAGAGAAGAAGAAAGAGGTGATAGATAGATAGATAGATAGATAGATAGATAGATAGATAGTGGTCTAAGTGCCTGGTGGGTCACAGAAAGTGTGTGTGTGTGTGTGTTCTGTTCATGCATCTACGAGCATCCACGAGCAAGCAACATTTACAAAGAGGCAGCTGTTCCATTAGCTACTGCCATTGTGTCTAATTACATCCTGGTCTCCTTAGACACACACTTGCACTCTTACACACACACACACACACGCACACAAACACAAACACACATAAACACACAGCATATGTGCATATAAATACACATTTGCTGGCTCTCCAGCCAACCAAGAAATCCCTAACATGCACACGAACAGGGAAAAGAACTTTAAGCAACAGAGCCACAGTGCGTGTGTGTGAGTGTGTGTGTGTTAATCACAGTGTCAGGCGCACTCCTTTACAACCCCACCCCCCTCAACACAAGAGCGGGAGGCAGAGAAATGACACCTAAGATCCATGAGTGTCTATGTGTGTGTTAGCTAGCCTCTCTCTCTCTCTCTCTCTCTCTCTCTCACACAAACACACACACACACATGCATGCATGCATGCATGCACGCGCACACACACACACACACACACACACACCTCCCCCAGTCTTTGAGGAGAAGAGGATCTGAGGCTTTGTGAAATACCAAACATACCAGAGAAGCCACATGAGAGAAAAGGCAGCTTTTGAGGAGCCTCAAAAGACACACACACACACAGACACACACACACACACACGCATGCGCGGGCACACACACATGCGTGCACAGAGGCCTTGCAGTCTTTGCAGGAATGAAGCTTTTCACACACTCAAACAAAAAACACACACAAACATGCTTGTTAAAGGCATTTGATGTAAATTCCACACATACACACACACACACACACACACACACAAATATAAACAACCGTGTCAGTACACCAAAGTATCAACCTCACATGTTCATACACACACTTCCTGCCTTAATCAGCTCAGTGTTGTAGCATTTGGATAAGAGTTGATCCTAAAGCTCCTTGACAATAGTGAGACAGGAGAGCTTACATTGTATTAAAGCAGACACGGCGAACCTGCTGTCTGCACAACACATCAGCACAAGGAGAGAAAAACTCTGCAGGAGTAAAGAGCCAACCAAACACAAGCTCAGGCTTCATCAACCAGTCGAGCCAGTTCATGTCAAAACTGACACAAAAGTGGCTTTTTCTTCCACCACATGTGCACATCATCTCAATCTTCTTCTGCTTCCTGCCATTACCGTTAGTTTGTTCACAGGACAGCGATTCATAACAATAATAATCACATAAACTATTTTATTATGTTGCTATGTTGCATTTATAAAGCATTTAAAGATACTATATGTAAGACAGGTATCGAATGCTTGTATCACACATATATGTTATTTATGGAGGTCTACTTACATGGTTAAAAACCTCCCAGTCGCTGCAAACAAGCCGATCAAAATATCTCCTCACTGCCGCTCTCGTCAGCCGCGCTGTTTCAGACCAAAATCACACCCCCAGAACGTGGACTGTGTTGTGATTGGCCAGCCTACGGGAGCTTTCCCACTGTCCTGTGATTGGCCAGGTACCTGGAAGTGACGTAATTGGTAGGCCAGCTCTCAGATACACAGCTCCCCCTCTGGCACGGTGGATGCTCTGCATCTCAGCAGCTACAACGAGAGTAGTTCTTCTTCTTCTGCGGTTGAATGTATGCAACCGGATGTGCCCGGACTAGTGCCCGCACCAGGAGGCGCTACGGTGGTGAGAGGAGTGGTGAGGTATACTGATGACGACATCAAATTACGGTGATTAAGTGCCGATCCGCTTCGCAGAGCCCAGGAAAACAATACAACACTATTTTCTCAGCAGTGGCTGAACTGTTGTTCTGCAAACTTTAGGGTTTCATAAACGAGGTAATGACGCAGATACACACACAAACGCAGCGTAAATTGGAGCTTCCGGTCTATGCCGCCTTTAAGGCATGAAATGACCATGATGTGTGATCAGACTTGTGTTTGATGAGCCACCCACTTCCACCCGCCCAATAACTCATTAATTAACTAACTAAATAATTACAACAATAATTAATTAATTATAACATTGGCCGCGTAATTTCACCATGCAAAATTGCAACATTTAATTTTTCGGATCGATATCCAGAGCTATTTTTCTGACAAATCCACAGCTAACCAGTCAGAACGGGTGCTGTTGATTATGTACAGTCGATATAACAACATTTTACGCAGCACTGGGTCGCTAGGTTGTGTTTGTTTAAAGAACTCTAATGATTACAAGATATGTGGACAAAGGTTGGAGCTTCAGTAGGATGTGTGTCAATCAAGCTGTGATGGGATTATTTCCCCTCATCCTCATATTGAAATTGTTTCTTGACATCAAGCTCGATGTGCATGGGAAGGTGCGTCGTAATTTGCAGCCAAATTATCCGTGTACTATTGTCCTGTATTTTCACAGTTTGTCCAGTGTGCAAAGACCTTTACAGTATGGTATGGTAGAGTACGTGTTTTTTTGGAATAGTACCAAAATAACTAGCAACAGTTCCAGTTTGGCACCCTTCCCTTTGGGTACCAGAGTAAAATGTTGTGGAACGGTACGACAGTGGAGATAAAATAAAAACATAGACAGATGAAAGTGGAGAGAAAGTTGATGAACCCACGCCGGACATGCCGACGTGGATACGTGCGCAATATACAAATTAGGGAGACAGCAATTTTGGGGTTATTTCATTTTTTATTATTTAGTATTTCAAAATACTGTTCAACTTTGAGAATGTTTTTACTTCTGTATCGATCCATCTATATAATTGTTGATAGAATTAATCAGTCCATCAGTCGATTCCCAAAGTGTGTGTTTGATCATTTTGACATCAACGAGCGTCTGCTCACCTCAAATGTCACATGACTTGTTTTTATATCTGAGACACAAAGTCAACAGGACAAGAATGAAAGAGAGAGAGAGAGAGAGAGAGAGAGAGAGAGAGGGCGGAGCAAGCAGGTCATTGTGAGAGCGTGTTATCAAATAAACACAGACTGACTCCTGAATGAACACACACACGTTCCTCTCCTCTCATTCTAAGGAGGAGAAGGGGGAGGAGTTTGCCTTCTGAGTGACTGCATTATCGTTACCTCTGAGGGCACATTGTCCATTACAGCTTATTAGTTTCCTAACTCACTATTCATTTTCAATGTGATGCCCCGTGGTCTCTCCCCGTCATGGAGGAGGAAATAGGAAGGAAACACAGGCGGGAAACAGAAATCACTCACACTGTAGACAAAGAGTCTGACAATTATGGCTATGTCAAGTAAAGCAAACACAACATGTGAGGAGATGCTCTCCCTCCCTCCCGCCCTCACCATCGCCCTCCACCTCTCCCTCCCCACAGCTAACGACAGGTATGAGCCTGGTGAAAGAGTCACACATTCACACTCTCTCGCACAATCCTCATCCCCATTTTCATCCCCCCAACCTTGATTTATGAGCTCAAGCTGGGAGATTGCTTTCCACAAGAGACAGAGAAACATACACCAGCCTGCCTTTTAAAAGACATACACACATGCACGCACACGCATGCATGCACGCACACACACTCCCCCACACACACCTATAACGTCATAAACCAGTGCCTGACGTACACGTCAAGGTGAAATGGAGCAGTAAAACAAATAGAAGTGCTAGTGGCTAACCACTGGTCCAGCAAGCAGTGACTCTGGAATAACTGTCTCTCTCTCTCTCCCTCACTGGTTTTCTTCTTAGGACATTGCACTGACTTCCATTCTATCAGCCTAAACAAAGTGTTATCCCTAACCTTAAACCACAACCCGTTTATGCCAAACCCTAACCTTAATCTAACCATGATTCAAATCTTAGCCTTGACTAAACCAGTTCCTCAGAAATGAGATTATCCATCATAAGGACCAGGTTTTGGTCTCCATGAGGACTACTGGTCCTGACAAGGTCGGTGTTTAAGACAGACAGAAAAGGTCCCTAAAGAGGTAACATAACATAAGCTGTTGATTATTTGTTTATTATATGATTATAATACATGGAAACACATTGGTCTGACCTATAACAAGCCTGTAGAATAGGAATGAGCCTGAATTTATGCTCCATCAGCTTAAAAAATACAATATTTTGAAGTAAATGGATAGTAGGAAGACACAGAATGGTGCTCGACACACTACCAACTACCTGTCAGCTAAAGTTGTTTTGGTCTGTGATATAATGCCAACCAGAAATCACAGACTGCTGATGAACTGACATGAGCAGACACACTTATAAAAATGCACTAGCAAGTACGTCGGGTCAAGGACAATACACCTATTACAGGGTGAAGTTGAACTCCAACTGTAGTTTTGCACCTGTGTATGAAAACGTGCCTGCCACGACTGTGGCAGGCACTGTACTGTACATGTGCTGCTGATCCATCACTTCCACCACACGAAACAAGCTAATGCTGCTGGCGTGTTGATGAATGGCCGCACTGCAACAGCTCATCCTCAGGGATTGGATGAGGAAACACAGATAAGGTCCGTAAGTTTTGCAATATTTTGTGGTCGCTGGTCCATACACGGAACAAGAGCCGTGGAGTTAAATGACCGTCATCGAATTCTGTGTGCGCTCCTCTATTTATTTTGAGTGAGTGTCGACACCTGGTCAGCACTTGCTACTGCGATGTTTCTATTTCAGGTCCATTTCAGTGACGTTTTGATACGTGTGTTGTGACACTGTCCAAAACAGGCCATAAGAGACACAAATGCCCTTGTGTTTGACCCCAAATAGCAGTCAGCCAAGAACTAAGGTGTCAAAGGGTTAGTGAAGACTGATAGATGGTGTGTGTGTGTGTGTGTGTCTCTAACCAAGGCCCTTTTTGTGTGGAGTTTGAATGTTCTCCCTGTGTGTGTATGGGTTCTCTCTCCGCTTCCTCCCACAACCCAAAAACATGCAACACTGGGGATTAGGTTCGTTGGACACTCTGAATTGACTGTCAATGTGAGTGTGAGAGTGTCTGTCCCAGGTGTGCCCCGCCTTTCACCCTATTGGTGCTTTTCCAGTATACAGTTCGAGCTCTACTCGGCGATGTATGAGGCACCGTTGTTTTCCATTATACTTCAGTTCCTCCTCAATGTGGGTGGGGTCATAGCACGAAACACACAAAAACACAAGTCTTTTTAACTGATCTACAGTTCGGCATTGATCGGCTTGATTCTCGCGCTCATGACTCTTCCAGTCATGTATAGGGAACAGAAATGCTGGAGTAAAGAAAATGACATGTTCATGATATAGGTCTGTTTTGCTGAGAGCGGCACATGGAGCCAGTGTGGCCTCTCTTACTTGTACATATCTGTGCCAAATAAAAAGGAAGATGCTCCACACAGCTCATAGAGCCAGTGTGGCCCAGGCATGACCTACTTTTGATGTGATGTGACGTGTGTTTCCTCCTGGATCCATGGTTCTATTATTTTACGTTAAAGCCCGGCACGATGTCTACACCTGTGATATATCATACCCAACAATACACACTTAGCACATCATGTAACAGCATCGCTGTCACCTGGCCCTTAGTGCAGAAGGAAATTCTCTCACAGAGGCCAAGTGACAAACACGCAAACACATGCAGGTGTTGTTTACTATACTCACACAGAGCCACAGGAGTGAATAGTCTCTGTAAATGTAGTAATTTACGTTATGGGGACTTGCTTTTTGTCCCCACAAGGAAGACAAGTCCCCATAATGTGACTATGTTAACAGGTTTAGGTCCCCACAACATTAGTAATACCTGGACACACATACACACCCACGCAACACACACACACACGTGCACAGACACAAGTTGTTGTCGTTGTTGATGGTGCAGCAGCTAAAGCGGTGCTTTCCCAAGCAATTTGAACTTCGCGTGAGACTGGAAAACATCCCTGAGTGTCAGGTCAGCAGATTTTCTGCCTTCTTGCTAGTACATTAACAGAGTGTGTGTGTGTGTGTGTGTGTGTGTGTGTAAGGATGGATAAGGAGAATGACCAAAAGTGCTTTTAGAGCTTACCTTCAACAAAATGATGACAGACGAAGGAAGAAGGTCAGAGGATATATGAGAAAGTGAGAGTAGAGGGCATGTGACAGTGTACCTGCCTCAAGACTGTTTGCACATCAACATATTTGCCTGAAATATCCCTTCAAAGAAATGAACAAGATGTTAAATGCCGGCAACAACAGATTGAATCCTTCCTTCCTTTTATTGTCAGTCCTCAAAGCAAACACATACAAAATTAAATGTTCTTACCAGCTCGTGTCACCACAGCAATGGTACATAACCTTGACAACTGACATTGTCGCTTTAATAAAGTCACACTGCATTATTGATTTTGCATGCGTGGACTTTAAATTACAAAATCAAAGCAAAGTCTCAACTAGAAACACTTTAAAGTCAAATCTGTGGTCTGACGGCGCGTTCCAGTTCCAGTTGGATTTTCACATTTCTGAGCTGATAAGGTCATAAACCCTGTTCCTTTCATTGGAACCCCCCCTCAATCAAGGATTTCTAACCTCGGGAAGTTGAAGCAACCTCACAAACCTCAACATAAGATTCCAACAAGGCTGCCAAACATCAATAATAAAAACATCTTGTACAGTGTTGTTATCGAGTGGTGTAAGGGCTGCACCGATTAAAATTTGACTTGAGTGTTTAAAAAAAAAAAAAAAAAATGAAAACCAGTTTTTCAAAATTTTCACCTACTTAAATGTGAATATTTTCTCCATATAACAAAGACATGTTTAAAACTGAATAATTTTGGTTTGTGGACAAAACAAGACATTCAATAATCATCATTTCGACGTTGGTTGAAGCCCTAAGTGGTAATTGCTAATAATGACTAGCCCAAGCTATGTTTGTATCTTTGTTTTTTTGTAAATAGAAAGCAGCATAAATCACAGGCTTAGCCAGATGCTAAATATATTATATTAAGCAATTCATTTTATTTATTTATTTATTTCATTTTTAAGTTTGCCCTCAGAATTTGAAATGGAAGTGTGACATCAGAAACTCTTTCTGGGTCTCTTTCTGTTGCATGTTTGACCTTTAAATTCTTATTTAAAGTTACTAAATCAAAGCAAATGTTGTGACGCTGTTGTGACAAACCAGGGAAAGCAGAGAAACTGAAGAGGAGCTACTGACTGACAGCCATTCACTCCTCACTCTGCATCCAAATATCTACAGCGGACCCTTCAAAAACACAAAGAAGCACATTCAGCCAGAAACACCGCACAGCTGCAAAACTTGAAATGTGCAGGGATCGAAACAAAAATAGCAACTGCAAACACTCACACATCATACGGGGGGTGATTGGATTTTGCTGCTTTAAACAGCAGCAGCAGCAGCAGCAGTGGTGGCGGCAGCTCATGGCGACATGTAACATGTGAGAGTGATGCTCAGTGCTGTCAAACTGAAAGTCTGTGTCTCAAGTGAATTATCTGTGGGTCGCTGCGGCTGCTCTGCCGCCGCCATGTTTGTGTGTCACCCGCTGAACTTATAATGTGTGGGTGTGGATGAATGTGTCCTGGAATTAGTGTGACAGGATGAATCTTTTTTTTTTTTCCCCTGGTAAAGGGTGTGTTGTTTATTTGTGCGACTGGATGCAATGTTGGGAAGCTTGAGAAATAATGATATAAGGCTGAGAAACCACAGATGAAACAAACACAGTCACATTACTCGCATGCAACAGTCCAAATTCTTTCTTTTACTGTGATTTACTGGGTGCAATGTAGAACAGTCTCGCTGGTAAACAGTTGAATGATCCAGTATTGATTATGAAAAATAGAGATGCACAATATTATCGGCACAATATCGGTATATAATCGGATATCGGCAAACACGCCAAGATCCACCATTATGACAGATTACTCAAACAGGCTGAATAAGCTGCTACCTCCTTGACTTCTATGCTAGCGCCTCACAAATAATGAAGATATTTTATTTTCACATCTACTGTGACACGAGTATGGAAAATATGTTGTTACTTTCACGACAGAAGAGACTAAATGAGTTGGGGAAAAGGAAAGACGTATATATCAGCATATCGGCAAAAACTCCAACACTGTGCATTCCTAGTAAATAAATCTGTAAATATAAAATTTTTCAGGTATTTGCATCACTCCCTTAGAGAAATATTTGATATGTATCTAGTTTAGGGCTGTCAAAGTCAAATAACCTATGAGCATTTATTCAAAAACAACTGTTCATTAGTGAGTGGGCAATATGAGCTTAAAATGTATAACACAATATTCCTATCATAATATAGCAATTAGAAAATTCATAATGATTTTTCACAGAATTTCAAAGTAAAAGTGCTCGATATGGAATGATGTCTAAACTTCACAATAAAAATATTCCCGATGCTAAAATAAATCAGTCATGAGATAAATCTAAACTTCAGTAAATAATAACATTGACAACATGTAATTAAAACGGCAGAAGAGCTTATAAATGGGATTTAATGTAATATAATGCAGTGGACCCCCTGTTTGACACCTCTGGTCTAGATAGAGCTGATGGAGGAAACATACCTTTTAAATCCAAAAGAATTTCATAATAATAAAAACAATTTTGATTTAAATAAATTATTAATTGATGAAGGCAGATAACAGTTTACAATTAGAAATGTAAATAAGCCAAATCTATCACTGCATGAATTGTTTATGGTCAAGGTTTATTTTGTCTAAATGAATGGAAGTCAATGCAGTGACCTAAGATACTGTAACTGCACAAAGTTGTGTGTGTGGGTGTGCAGAATGTGTGTCAGTCAGTTGAAACAGTGGTCTCCAACGTCACACTGTTTGCCCATGACACCCTCCATCCCTCCCTCCCTCTCCCTCTCTCACTGATAGATGGAGCCTGTACAGTCCCACATACAACATAAACCCACGGGCAGGTAGACAGAAGGAATACAAACACTGATATTGATTTAACATGTTAAAAACACTACACAGTATATTTTGCAACATTAAAATTACATTAAAAGAGTCAACATTCACACCTGTTCCAATGAGGACCAAATATTATCTGGAATAGTAACTATAAAATAACTCTTTTAGTATAACTTTCAAACTAAAAGAGTTAAACACCGTTTCCAAGTGTATTTGGTCCTTAAACAAAATTGGTGTTATAATTTACTTTGCTGCATTCAATACAAATTCTATCTATCTATCTATCTATCTATCTATCTATCTATCTATCTATCTATCTATCTATCTATCTATCTATCTATCTATTTAAATCATTAAATTTAAACTGTGCAGTATTAAAATCTAGCTGCAGCCAGGAGAGAGTCGCTGATGCTGAACTATAAATAACTGTATCATCAGCATAAAAATGAAACTAAATTGCTGTTTAGCAAACATTTAATCCGTTGTTGTAGGTGTCTGTTTGCCAAAGTATGTAGAACATTGTTTACTTATCATATTTAACTGGAATATATAATTACTTTTGTCTGCCCAGCAACACAACTGGCCTCTCTCTCTTTAAAGCTCTAGTGTGAATATCTTATATTAGGTTATTGTTCATCTCTGTGTCTCCAAAAGTACTCCTCTTTCTTGGATTTTCTCCAGGAAATATGTCTGAAGGTTGCGCTCTTGTCCGCTCAGTTAACCCATGTTGCACAAAGCTGTTTTGATGAACTGGTATGAAGTGATTGAATGCTGTAGTGAGAACAGTGGGAAGCAGAAAATCATGTATTTATTTATCCACAAATGTTGCAGATCATTACTTCAACCAACTACGCATCTGAAATCGTGTGCACGTCGCAGCAATAAAAAAAAAGAAAGAAAAAAAAACAGCACATAAAATGACTTACGTGAGCAGAGCTCTATCCTGCAGAGCCCAAATAATTAATCAAACTGTATAAACTGTGTGGGTGCGTATGAATGAGCAGGAGCCACAGTGCCAGTGGGAGCTAAGGAGTGTGGGAATAAAGACGGAGGGGGAAAAAGGAACGAGATGGAGAGAGGTTGCTTTGCGCAAACCATCAATCACCTTCTTGGGGTTCAAGTTTATTTGGCTTCATTTTTCTTTAAAACACACAGAACACAGGAGAGGGAGAGGAGGCAGGGGATGGAGAGGAGAGATGGAGGAAGATAGAGGGAGGAGAGGAGAGGAGAGGAGAGGAGAGGAAAACCTGGGAGTGAGAGGATGGGAGAAAATAAGCTGGGACGACACAAAAAAAGAGAAAATAATGGTTTGAAAATGTGCAGAAACAGCTACTCATCTCCAACACCACAAAGTAAATCTTGAGAAAGAGACACAAGCTGAGTACACAGCAAGCTCTGTACGTGTGTATACTTCTGGCATAAACACTGACCTTGACTACTGTACCTTGACCAGTAGTCCTCATGGAGCCCAAAACCTGGCTTAACTGAGTCAGGAACTGGTTAGGTTAAGGTTAGGGAAACTAGATGATAAAGTATGTGTGGACACCACTGTGATTGACAGCTGGTATTGCCCCATCGGTGCCCGGTTGCCGGTTAACTTCCCGTCGCAAAACGTCAAGACGGTGCCGACCGAAACCCAATTCTGGAGACTTCAGAATGAGCTTTGAGGGAGGTCTCATGGGTGACGTCATGATCTATTGAGAGACCTCTGTCTCCATGTGGTCCAACCACTTTTACAATCTCACCTTCTCTACACTATATGGACAAAGGTATTTGGTACTTTAATATAGAGTTGGTCGCCCTTTTGCAGCTACAACAGCATCCACACTTCTTGGAATGTTGAATTTCCTCAAGATTTTGAGGAGTGTTTCTTTGGGAATTTGTGTCCATTCATTCTGAAGAGCATTTATGAGGTCAGGCACTGATGTTAGACAAGAAGACCTGGCTCACAATCTCATGTCACGTTAGAATAGAAAACTGTCTGAAGCACAGCATTGTCCAAAATGTCTTGGTATGATGAAGTGTTAAGATTGTCCTTCATCAGAGCCCAAAGCCTGACTGAAACACCTGAATTCACAACTGTGGCCAAACACCTTTCATATTTTCTCTCTCAAGCATTACATGGTCTTTTTATGTTGTGATCATTTAGCATTCCAGCTTCTGCCTTTTAAAAGCACATGAGTGCGTCTTACCCATGTTCTCATTATCCAGCCCTGTTTTTCCTAATGCATTGCCCTGTGAACACATGACTCACAGTTCCTCTGTGCCACTCGCTCAACTCATTCATTCCTTCTGCCTGATCTTTTTTTTTTTTTCAAACCAAGGTTTCCTCTTCTCCAAAACACATGGAGCTGCTGATGCAATTGGCATCGGCCATAGAAAAAACCCCAAATTGGTCGTGTCTAGCAATACGCCTTCTTTCAGCTCGTCCGTGTTTTCCAGCTGACCTTTTATGTCACAGAGGAAAAAAAAAATTAGCTGGCAACTAGTTGGCACCATGTCGAGCACCATTTCATGTTTTTCTACCATCCATTAAAGTCAAACTATGTAATTCTTTAAGCTGATGGACGATAAATTCAGTCTCCCAATCTTCTCATTTTTCTTCTTCTTCTTCTGTACCTGCTTCTATTATTTCCCGGTCAAAGCCCAGGGGCGGGAACTGTGGAACATGTTCAGCTGGACTAACAAAATAATTCTATTTTATTTTTTGACGTCATGTAAACAAACTGAGTGATGGACGTGAGGGGTGGGGTGGGAGGGGGCAGGGAGGGCTGACATGCTAATGTGTGTGTGTATACCTGCTGGAGGGTATCACAAAACAGTAGTGAGTGGTGTTAATAGCTAGTGTGTATGTGCTGGTTAGCATCTGACTGAGCAGATGGGGAGGATGGGGTGTGTTTTGGGGACAAGGGCGGGGTCACATCTGCGTCTTCCCCTTGCGGTCATCTTTGCACGTGCATGTGTGTATGTGTGTGTGCGTGCGACACTTGGCATCATGGTCACATTTAGAGCCAACAACCCAAACAAGGTGATTAGAAAGGGGCAAACACAGTAATACTGGAAATGAATGGACTGACCTCATACTCCATATCTAATAGCCATCCCATCTCTCTCTCTCTCTCTCTCTGTCTATTTTGTTTATTCTAGGCTTAAATCCAATTTGTGCAACATTGATAGTGCGCTGTTAATACAATCTTCAGCTCAGCCTTATGCCGAATTTATCACCAAACCAAGTACAACCTGCTTGTATCTGAGAACATTTGGACAGAGAGACAGAGAGAGAGAGAGGGGGGGGAGAGAGAGAGAGAGAGAGGCTGTCGTGTGTCCATGCTCACTCACTCACTCACTCACTCACTCACTCACTCACTCACTCACTCACTCACTCACTCACTCACTCACTCACTCACTCACTCACTCACTCACTCACTCACTCACTCACTCACTCACTCACTCACTCACTCACTCACTCACTCCAGCGCTGCCTACCCTAGTCTTGGAACTGCCATTGATTTGGTCTGCAAGGTGCTGTGGGCAATGGTTGCCATGGAAACCGGCAGGCGAGCACGGCAGCCAAAGTTTAAGCTAGCATGAGGAGCGTGTGTGTGTCTGCAGACTGTTTGTGAGTGTGTTTATAAGGGGTAGAGCAACCAAGCATGCTTTTATGTTTGCGTGTGTGTGTGTGTGTGTGTACGAGGTGCTGGCGGGCTGACAGCAGTCTGTTTAGTATGCAGCCTTCTGACTGCATCTCCCTTCCACCCTCCCTTTGGCCCACAGACACAGCATAAGAATGATCTCTCTCTCTATCGGTCTCACACACACACACGCACGCACGCACGCACGCACGCACGCACACAAACACACACAGCAGGGGCTGCTCTCCTACATATTAACATACACATTCACTCAGACACCATGTGCCTACAGAGACACTGTGTCATGAATGGTTACCAGTGATGGCCGCAGGACAGCAATGTAGATAAAGTTGATATTAGAGGGAGCAACACAAACACACACACACAAAAACAAACAAAACATGTATGCACACAGACAGGAATAAAAATCTAAAAGCAGTCCACTCAAAAGTGACATGCATCAGAAGAAGCAGCCTGATGGTGGAGAAGCTGAGCACTGATATTTCCTCTCCTCTCCCCAGGGCGTGTTGAATGGGTGGAGATGGTGTGTCTTATAGACTCTGGTTCTGTCAGAGCAAATGCAACAGCTTCAGTGGGGTCTGCATGTGTTAGCATGTATGTGTTTGTGTGTGTGTGTGCGTGTTGGAGGGAAGAAGGAGGTCAGAATCATTTTCCCTCCTGCAGCTGCCAATGATGCTCAGATGTACTGTACACATACAGACACATAAACACACACACGGTCCACTTTTACCTCGAGGCATTTGCATTATAAACTCACTATATCACATGTGACACTATGACAAACTAGAACTAGAATAACTAGAAGCTGCAGCTCACCTGCTGGAGCACTAGTTTAGTTTTAAGGGATGGAACATTTCAATATGATTAGTAGAGACATTTTATTTTAATTCACATTCAAGATCCTATTGATCTGACTGCTTGCATTGAATGATGAAAAAGAATCAAATCGAGCAGTCAACACGATAATAGTAACCAAGAGGTAAAAATGCACATTAATGACATATTAAAAGAATCTACACCACGTAGGGCTCTGAGATCTACTGACTCAGGTCAGACAGTCGAGCCCAGAATTCAAACCAAATAAGATGAAGCAGCATTTAGTTGGGATGTTGCAAACAAGTGGAACTGAAATCAGCACCAAATGTGAATATTTTTAAATCAAGGTTTAAAACACAGCTTTTCTCATATTTTTATTACTGAGCTCTTTAAAAAAAAAATATATTTCCATCTTATGCAATTTTATTTTAAATGTAAAAATAATGTACTAGTAAATTGTTACTATCATATTTTATGCTTCTTTTTTAGTCTAACTTTTATTCTGGTATCTGTTTTATTATGTTATATTTGCATTTTGCTGAAATTGTAAATGTGAATGTTTCAAAAATGTTAAATGTTATTTCGTTTTTCTGTAAAGCACACTTGTGTATGAAATGTGCTATACAAATAGAGCTGCGTTAACTACACACACACACACACACACACACACCATAGACATAATGTATTCCCTACCCCTTACCCTAACCATCACAACTAAGGTCGTTTTCACACCTAATGGTTTGCTAGACTCGGTATGACTGGGGACTAAATTGGGGGTTGCAACATTCAGCCGGTCCAAGTTTGGTTTCACACTTCTGCACTTGAGTGAAACGAACCAAACCTTTTGATTAATGTATTCCCCTACTGGCCTGAGGTGGCGCTGCATCAAGAATTATTGAAGGAGAAGACGAGACGAACAATGAGCAAGAAAACTCGCCAATCTATTGGTTAATGCTTACTAGCAGTTGCGATATATTTTTGTCTGACCATATTTCTATCGGAGCTTTTACCTCGTTGTCACTTCACGTCTGACCACGAGCCATTTCTCCCGGCTATCGTTCTACATGTGCGTATGTTTTGGTTGCGTTAACCCACAATGCCCTGCGTTGTGCCCACAATGCCCTGTGTTGTAGTCTGCTTCCTGCATTTGGTATGTTTGTAGGCGGACCAGAGGTTGCAACTTCTTCTTCTCCCTCATGAGGACCATGTTTTGGTCTCCATGAGGACGACTGGTCCTGACAAGGTCAGTGTTTATGCCACAAAAGGTCTTAAAGCACCTGTACATATTAAGAACATACACCACTAATGACACACACACACACACACACATCGATCAGGAGCAGTGAAGTGGAACTCAGCACTTACAGCTCTGTCTGAGCATGGGAGAGGCAGAATGGTTAAGAAGGCAGGGAGGAGGTGGAGGAAGGGTGGAGGAAAATAGGAAGGATGGGAGAGGAGATGAGAGGAGAGGAGAGGGAGGGAGGGAGGGAGGGAAAGGGAAGGAAGAAAAGGAAATGTGAGGGGAGGAGATGATTGGAGAGCGAAGAGGGAATCGGAGAGAACAGGTATGAGTGAGGAAAGATGGTCAGTGGGAGCAGAGAGCACAGTCTCCACCCTGCCTCAGCTCCTCTTTACTCCACATCGACTTCAGTGCCTCACAATGGGATGTGAGAGCAGCTCAAGCCCCGACATGTGCACAATTAACATCCGTTCAGAACTGGGAGTGACATCACCTCTGAGTTGACTCTGTTCCGGAGAAGTGTGGTTCTGTTCATAAAAAAATGAAGCTATAAAAATTGCATAAATTAGTCCTTTTCATACATATCAAACGTTAAACTAACCTTTAAATTGCCACATGTCTGTCATGATGCACATTAATTTTATGCTCTAAAAAACACTATAAATGATTTGTTTTCAATATACTATATGCATATTATGTATGATTATTATTTTTTACACCTTTAAAAGTCACACATTTAAAAACTTTGTGCCAAATTCAATCAGACTTTAAAACATCAATCATTATTTCAATATTGTTGAGCATTGTCATTGGCGATAAAAAAATGTCCACAGATACAAAGTCATCTTGTAATCCCATGTTGGGGTTGACGAGGTTACTTGAACATTATTACTTTCTACTTACTTTGTCGAGTTTAAAGATAAAGGAAAAAAAACAAATTTCCTCACCATTTTCCAAGTCAGTGGAAAAGGTCATGAGGTCAAGGAAAAAAATGTGAAGGAGAATTCACGAGACGACGTTAGAGCTGACACACTAACACAACCACAAATCACCAACAAAACAGAGACTGAAAATGACCTTTCATCATCTGTTTCAATGTTAATATCTGTCACTTCCTGTACACTTTTCAAAATAAAAGCACTCTAGGGTTTTTGTCACCTGAATAACAAATAGACACACACAGCTGCGTGTTCCTGCTGCTAAAACAACAAGCTAAAACACAACCATTTATATAAACGGGTGGAGAATTTCTGCTGCCATTCATTTGGCGCGATGTTAGTTTATTTCAGTGTGTCTGCAGCGTCACTGTGTGAGCTTTCAGCATGTGAGGGCACACACTCACACAGCAATGCTTCTCAAAACTAAAGATGGACAAAGCTCCACGTGAAAAACACGGCTGAAATGTCAGCGTTTGCAGAACAACACCGAGCCACTCGTCATGAACCTGGAAACAGAGCTGTTGTGGAGTCATCCATTCATTTGTTGCAACAACGCCTTCATTGTGAAACATATTCAGAACCAACAGATGTGCTGTAAAGTCCTGGCATTCAGTTGAGGACAGAGGAGCATTTAGAGGACTTTTTAGGTATATTATTTATGTCATTTCTGTAAAAAGAGCAGCAGCTCCACAGCAAGTACACAGCTGATACATGCTCCCTGTTCCTTGTTTATTAAGCTTAAAAGTTAGGTTCATGGGTAATTAATGGTAAACACGCCTCCCTCCCTCCCTCTCTCGCTCTCTCTCTCAGACCTTGTGGAGGTCAGAGCTCTCGGTAGAGGAGGATGAAGAAGAGGATATGAGGGAAGGGAGGGGGGGAGAGAGAGAGAGAGAGAGAGAGAGAGAGAGAGAGAGAGAGAGAGAGGGTTATGAAGAGATTTTACTTCTGGAAAGAGAAGGGTGTGGAATGAGGCATCAGCAGAGTAAATGTGTTTTTTTATGTGTGTGTGTGTGTGTGTGTGTGTGTGTGTGTGTGTGTGAGGGAGCTAATGTCGTGACTCATGGGGTTGTTAGCACCAGGGTTGGCTACTTTGTGCACTGCAGTAGGTGTGCGACATTGTGACAGTACAGTACAGTACAAGAACCCACACACGCATGCACACACGTGCACACACATACACACACACAGAACTATTCTTAACTTAACTTGAAGGGTTGTGCTTAAGGGTTATGTGCAATACACTTATGGGCTCTATTTATTGAACATATTTATTTATAGGTCTTTATCACTATCTTTTTAGCCTAGTTTTTATTCCCTCTTTAAGTTATTTATTTAACCTTGTTTTTATTCAGATTCAGATCACTTTATTGGTCCCAGAAGGGCAATTCATACACAATCATCACTTCTCACATACACATAGAAACATACAGACACACAGCATGTCAGGCATTGTCTGATAGCTGAGGGTCACATGCATCTCAAAATTATTCTGTGTCTCTCACACGCACGCACGCACACACACACACACACACACACACGCAGACACACACACACACACGCAGGCCCCCGCATCATCCGTCAAACACAGACACATAAACATCTTCCACAGACTCATGCACACGCCTTCGTTCTCCCCCACTTGCTGCTTCCACTGAGACATCCACCACAGTGGTGACGGTATCCGCGACAACGGGCATAAATTAGCGTCATGGTGATATGCAAAGCTAGGGAGCAACAATTAAAGCTTGACTAACGAGCTTCTGAGGAGAGAGGGCTGAAGTTTCCCCCGAGCAGCTGCTAACTGGATTAGCCTACACACACACACACACACACACTCTCTGAGAGAAACAGAGAGGGAGAGAAGTAGTGAGAGAGTGATGTTCAATCATCGCCTGTGAGACTACAACACACACAATAATATCACTTCACCCAAACACTAATACCATTACTGAGCTAGTCTCAAAGGACATCCGCACAGAATCCTTCCATCTTTAAGGAGAAATACACATCCAAACAAATGGAATAGCACCATATACATAGATGTAAAGGTCATAACCGATACGACACCTTCAGATACAGGGCGCTCAAAGCTAAGTCTCAGCTAAGTCTCTGCGATCTGAGCGACCAATTACCCTAAGAAAACACAAAGTGTGAAATAATGAAAGGTGTTCTGTAAACACCGCGCGGCTAACAGCGTTTCAAGGGCAGAAAATATGGCTAACTATAATGGAACCATGGCATCTCTGTGTGTTCGCCACAGTGACAGGATACATAAACAAAAGCAGTGGTAGTGATGATGAAGGTGTTGCCAGCTGTTACTCCGGCAATATGCTAGTGTTGCTGTGCTGACAGTGTTAAAAAGGCTTAATTAATAATGGTAATAAAACAGTGCTTTAGTAAAGAAGCAGTGTGGGTGATTGTTAACCATCATGTCTGGACCAAGTGATCAGAGATTGTTTTAAGTGTTTTAAGTGTCAGTTTGTTTGTTGCTTATTCCATCTGTTTGGTTTTCATGAACCGAAATTATGTTTTTTTGAACAGTAAAATTCACTTCTGAAACTTTCCATGGACCCTTCTTTTATGTTTTCTGTCATACTCCACTCTTGTCTGTGTGTAGCACATGAATGTTGCCAGGCAACGTGAGCTCTTAACACTTCTACCCAATCCCATCCAATCCAACTTTATTTATAAAGCACTTTAAAAACAACAGCTGAAACAAAGTGCTGTACATCAGCACTATATTGATACTGACTTATTTCACAATGGTTTTAATTTAAAAGACATTTGTTTATATATAAAATGGCCATTATACCATTCCATTATACAGTTCTAGCACTACCTGACTCAACTCTTTGGTATCAGGCACGTCGCTTTCCACTCACTCCCTCATCTTCTACCGCTTTATCCTCCACATGAGGGTCATGAAGGGCGCAGGTGCCACTCTCAGTTCACATAGGGCGAAAGGCGGGGTACACCCTAAAGACATATGGAGACAACCATTCACTCTCACACCTAAGGTCAAGTGTGTGTCCAATTTGCAAAATCTGCATGTTTTTGGACTGTGGGGGGAAACCAGAGAACCCGCAGAAAACCCACGTACACACGGGGAGAACATGCAAACTCCATGCAGAAAGGCCTTTGTTCCAACTGGGTCGCGAACCAAGCCCAAGTCGTATTCCATTACTTCATAAAACCTACTCAACGTGGGCGGGGTTGTCATCACATGGCTGCGTGAAACTGCCGTGGCGATGTTTTACACGCTACACAAACAGGCTCTGTCCAGCTCTCTCAGGATCCTCTCGGCAGCCACCAAACACAGGAAACGCAGGTCTGCACTGCGTCGTATTACGACTACGGTGTACTTTTGCAGACAGCAGCCATGTTTGCTTGCTGTAATGCTCTTGCCGTTTTTTGGTGGTTCTGATTCCCTAATTCCCTAACTGACGTGACATCATCCTCAGACATGTTCAACGAGACACTGCACAAATGTTTTTTCTAAGAACCGCATTAAGGTTAAATTCATCTACATCCTGTAAATATCGATGTGAAGATCATCTGAGCCCACTTACGCTCTAATCAATGATCACGATGACAATATCCTTTAATAAATAAACAGTGTCCATTGATTGCTTTTTTATGTTTTACAGTTGATTTGCAGTTAGTTGAGACCAGTGTGACTATACACTAAAATAAACCTACTTACTAATTAGAGTACAGAGTATTATACATTTCAGACACTCCATTTTGCATTGCTCTTTTGTTTGTCTCTAAAAAATAAAGTCAGGGGACTTTCTTTTTAATATGCTCCATCCCCACTCTACAATAAATCTCTCTTTTTCCAGCATTTGCCTTTATTCACATCCCTCTCTTCTCTTACTGGTCTCCAATTCTCCTCTGCTCACTCAAATAAATCCACCCTCCGCCTCCTCCTCCACCCACCGCCCCCTAAATCTATGAAACACACACAAACATACATGTGCAAGAACTCACACTCATGCACACAAACACACAGCCCTCCAGGCAGGAGCCACAAAGGCCCCATATTAATAAATCTGCTCCTTTATTGGTGCTGAGTGTCTCTGGCAGAGAGAGAGAGAGAGAGAGAGAGAGAGAGAAAGATAGGTGGAGGGAGGAGAGGGGGAGGAAGGAGGAGGAGCAGGACAGGAGACGCAGAGATCACCAGAGGGGAGGAGGACGGGGAGGAGGAGGAGGAGGAGGTGACCGACTGTAGTAATGTCATAAACACAAGGGAGCCAGAGTGAGAGAGAGACGGAAAGATAAAGAGGGAGACAACATTGACATGTACATCATCAACACACAAACACACAACAACACACAGACACACACGACAGCACAATGGCACTGAGATAATAAGTGGCACAAGAGAAGAGGCACACAACTTGTGGGTTTGCATGCGTGTGTGGTTATTTGTTGTGGTACTGTCCACCCACACCTCCTTAACGTCCTCTGTCCACTGGATTAATAAGGACACCTGACACCTGGCTGAGCCACTGGAGCGTGCAGAGTGGGCTGCGCTGGTCGCTGGGCTTGGAAAACAAACTGCCCGGGGTGGGATTTCGGTAATGACAGCGGCTAGCTTGGCTTAGTGGTCCAATCTCAGCCATCAGTCAGCTGTGACAGATTGGGGATATGAGCAAAGGAGCCGTTTAGCTTTGGTGTTTGGTGTGGTGTGTGAGTGTGTATGCGCCTTGAGGAGAAGGAGGAGGAGTGAGGGCTATCAGTGCAGCTAGTGTTGCAGAGGCATCAATACATTCTCGACAGGCCATTTTCCTATGCGTACTCCAAGCCCTGGTTTGTTGCTGGGGCAACTACCACCATTTTACACCTTCCCTGGCTGCACCTTCGGAAGATTTTATCAAACCACAATCCACGTTCTGTAATTTCTCCCAGACAAGTGTTTGAATGAACCTTGCTCCTACTATTATTTCTTAAACCACTGCCAATGGGCATTCTGTGTATAAAAACGGAGCTTAAGTTATCTGTAAATCTTAAAGAAAACCCCCAGTGTTTCATATAGCTCCTCAAGGATTGACGAGGAATAACTGCAGGGCGTTTTGTTCTCCTCCCAAGGTTATGAGGTTGAGTGTTCAATAACAGCACCTCACTTTGAACATGATGCTCATCTCTACAGTACCTGCTCTCTTGTTTTCATGTGAAGACTGACCCTTGAATCAATTGCTCAACATGAAGGAAACCTTTCTTTATGGACAATGCAGAGCCAACTGTTTTCACAACGCTAAAACTGCACCAGTTCAACACAACAACTTAGCAATGCCCAAGTTAACATCAACGTATTCCCTTACCTGTCCATGAGGTTGCATGGCGCTGTAGGGCATGTTCTGGTTCAACACCTTCTGCTTCATCAGCAACATCCTCTTCTGCTCCTCGCTCAGGTGGGCCGTCTGTCCGGGGATTGGGCCCTGGGTCTGGCCTGGTCCCGCCCCCTGGCCCCCGCCTCCTCCACCACCCATGTAAGGAGGCATCATGGGGTTCTTGACCTGATTGTTTCCTGCCATGGGCGGAGTCATCCTCTGGCCTATGTGATCCACCCCACTGCCGCTGAAGTGACTCAGTGGTTTGGTGTTGTTGTAGGACAACATGGCTGCCGTTTGCTGCTGCTGCTGTTGCTTGGACAGCGTGCTCTGGTTGATACTGTTTGGCTGCTGCTGTCCCATCATGCCCATGTGGTTGTGAGGGAGGTAGTTGCTCATGGGGGCTTTGGGCCCATTGTTCGGGGCCATACCAGCCACTAGAGGGCCCTGTGGTGCGTTAAAGGCTTGCGGTGGGTACATCATAGGGCTGTTGGGTTTATCTTGGTTAAAGGGACCAGAGTTATATGGACTGGTTGGAGCGCCTGCAGGAGACCAGTTAGCCGCTTGTTGCTGCTGCTGTTTCTGCTGCAGCAGTTTAGCACGTTGCTGAGCCATCGCTTTCAGCTGCTCTGCTGGAGAAAGTTCTGGCGTAACTGGCCCTACAGGCTGACCTCCAGGGGCAACCCCCGCTGCTCCTTGACCCGTTCCTGCCTGACTGACCCCTGGACCTGGGTTCATCATGTATCCATTCCCAGGCCTGGAGACAGTTTGTGTTTGGGCCTGGGTTGGGGTCTGAGGGGAACGAGCCACACAGTTGTGCAAGGGTGAACCTGATGCCATGGCAACAGCTGGAGACTGCTGCAAAGGTTGCTGTGGAGGGGTTCCATTGGCAGTGGTGGCAAACTGAGGGCCTGATGACGATGGTCGAACCTGAGAAGAAAATACAAAAGTCCCATGAGAATCAATCTATAGTTGATAGTCCGACACAAGAAACAAGCCGAACAATGCCGAGCTGATCAGTTAAAACTACTTAACAATCCTAACCACGTGGGTTAATCACTAACAATTACCATTGATTACATTAATATTTAACAGAGGAGGCACTGCTGATCGCAGGTGGCGAGTGACATCACAAACCCTGCCACTGTATTGTAGTCCAGTGACTGTGTCAGATGTAGGGCTGGAGTACTGAACAAATAGCTTTAATTAACTGATTCTAATGATTCAGTTACACTGTAAACAACTGCTTTACAAGTCACTAGTCACTCATTTGAGTGTGTCGCGTGTAAAACAAAGTCACGGCAGTTTCATGCAGCCGGCAGTGACATCTCTGGGTGACTCAGGCGAGCTGGGACCATTGTGGTAAAGGGCCATTGGAACAAGCCTTTTATACTTCTTTCATGGGAAGGGCCTTTCTTAAAAAGGAAACCACCATCTTGTGCTACCATGTTCAGCAACCCAAACAGAGCCTTTTGCACTTTGAAGCAGTAGCTCACTGTCCTTTAGAAGAACAACATCCTTTTTGGCATTAATCTGTTGATTATTTTCTCATTTAATAAAGTACTTTTTGGTGCACAAAAAATGTTCTCACATGTCTTATTTTGTCAACAAACCATAATAATGATTTTCTTTTTTATGGAGCAAAGTTCACAAAGCTGAGAACTCAAAGAGCATGCCTTAATTAGCAAAAAAAAAAGCATTCAAACCAATCAAATCCATTATCAAAATAGAGGATAATTAATTAACAATTGATAATTGGATTAATTGTTGCATATCACATGTTGGGAAAGAAAGAGGAATTTCTTATCAACACCTATAATCCTTCCTGAGTGAAGTTGGTTTATGAACTGTTGCTGTTTCAACATGTTGACACAGAGATACTATGTCAAATCTAAACACAGTGCAGCTCCAGCTTCAAAGGACAACTCAGAAACATTATATGAGAGTGAACTTAGAGCAAGAATAAGTGTGAGCAGAGCTACAGAACCTCATGTTGACCTGATTATCACTGACCTGTGGTGAGCCCATGGGAACCTGTGGACCTCCCTGTGGAGGCTGAGGAGGAGGCGGCGGCAAGGCGGCTGTTGGCGCTGTTCCACCTCCAGGTGTCGTCGTATTCCCAGCTGCTTCCTGTGGACCTGGTGTCTGATTGTTGGCCGGTCTGCCAAACTCTGCTTCCTTCTTGTCCTCAAAGTCCTCGTTGAAGAGGTCGTGCATGTCGTCCTCTGGCACAGTGTTGGCGAGCTCGTCGATCAGCTCCTGCCACTCCTGGTCATTGAGGTTGATGTCAGAGAACAGTTTGTTTTGATTGGACAAGGACTGGGGATCGGAGGACTCCATCCCGCCTCCGTCATCCAGTGGTTCCTGTTTTAGGTCTTTGAGGAGGCCGAAGCTGTCCTCCAGGTCCAGAGAGCCGTTGAGTTTCATATCTGGCAGGTGGCTGCCACCGTTCTTCCCCAGCTCATCTGACGCCCGACCCACATGGTTGCCGTTGCTGTTTGTAGTGTTATTTCCGGTGGAAGTGTTGGGCCCGCCAAGTAAAGGCTTAATGTCCATTTGATGATGCAGAGGCGAGATGGGTGGTACACTGTTACTGGTGTTATTAGGGAGACCTGTTAGTGAATCCAAACCACCAGCGCCATCCTTCCGTACCCGTTTGGTGGTCGGTGAGTAGCTGCCTCCATCGCAGATGCCGTTCTGGTCTCCATTGAGGGGTGATCGTGCGCTGTCAAGTTTCCTCTTTACAGTCTCTTGAAGCTGGAACAAAGAAGGAAAAAAAGATTAAATCTAGAGGGGCAACATAGACAGGAAAAGTTAACAATATAAGACTTTTTTTTAAGGTCTTCAGTGTAAAAAAAACAATGGAATCAATACAAGACACTAAATCAATAAGGCAACAGGCTCCTTCCTCTACATGACTGTCGTTTGAAGACAGGAGGTGTGCTGAAATTCAAAATATCACTAACACAAATCAATTGTTCTTTCAGCAGAGACTCAATCTGCCTTAAATAATGATTACCCTACTGAGCTCCCACACAGAGACTGTACACGTGTGTATGTGTGCAGGAGCATATATGAAGCAAAGACGGGCCAAAGCAACAAGAAACATTGAGCCAGCACAGGGAGTTGAGCAGGCCCAGCAAGATGGACTCCTGGTTTACTAAGGAAGTATGAAAATGTAAAAAGAACAGTTCTCCTTGATCTAATGGGAAACTGACCTGCCCCAGTCCAACTGCACAACTCGCTCTTAGCCTTAGCCTAGCCGCCTCCATCCTGGCACAGACTACATAACAACAGGGTGCTAATGAATGCTGGCTGGCAGTAAATTACTATCATAGATCTGGGTGGGAGAGGAGAGGAGTTATGGAGGGACAGCAAACAGAATTTGAGACCAGACACAAGAGACGTAAGGCAAACAATGGGAGGGAACAAACCAAGACCATGGGAATGTACAATTCTCCATATCTAACATCACAAAAACATGTCTTATTCAACAGAACCATAATTATACTTCTATCTTGATAAAGTATGAAGTATGTAGAGTAAGATAGTCAGAAGTAACATGGTTAGTAAGTGGGGGAATCATAGACTAAAATGTGGATGTCGTCTTCTGGTGTTTTGGATGAGATCAACTTGGAAGTAACAAGCAAAGCCACCAGGGGGAGAATTCATTGGTTGCAAAAATAAGTCAGTTTGAATGGAAGTCAATGGGAAAATAAGCCTTATTCGTTTGATTTACAACACGAGTAAACATGTTCCTGTGGAGTCAATGGTCTCAATAGTTAGCTTCAGGTCTCATCACCAGAAAATGATGAATCAATGAATCAATTATGTTCCAATGTAGACGGAAATAGACAAAAGTATTTGGCCACACCTGTTAAGTATTGAATTCTGGTGTTTCAATCAGGCTTTGGTTTTAGGCCCCTTATCTTAACACTGAATGGAATGGCCACAAATTTCCATAGGAACACATCAAAATCTTGAGGAATGTCAACATTCCAAGAAGAGTGGAATGAATACATTTTGAATACATCAGTACAGTCCGCTTTTGTCTATATAGTGTATGAGTATTTGATTGACAGCCGATTGTCGTCCAATAGGTCCAATTGGTTGCCGTTGAAGTCTGAGAAACCTCAACAAATCGCACATTTTGAGGCTTCAAAATGGAAGTTAACATTCCTGTGGGTGACGTCACTTGCAGTTGCCAATGGGGGGAATTGGCAGCTCTGTAAGGTTCAATAGGAATTATTAAAGTGTGATGGGAAAAGAAATTAAGATTCTGTGCAATTTAATCATCTCTCAATCTCAATATTACTCTCAACTCCTGTTAATTTCAATCCCTAATGAATTATGTGGAGAAATAGCAAATGCTGTTGAAATGACAGATGGGAAGAAGGGACCTTATAAATGATAAAAGGTTTCCAAGGTATAGAATTTCCTTCTGCCCAAATCTTTTAGGTTCACATAAAAAAAAATTATATATACAGTACATAGAAAATTCTGTGTGTATTCATGTGAGGACTCTAAAAATCTCTATTATAGCTCAATTTACTAATGTAGTACCTATATGATGTAGGGCTGCCAAGATTAGCCTACTAGTCACGTTTACGTCGTCTATCCAATTCATTGGCAACAAATTTAATAATCAACATAATGGTTTATTTTCGTTAAAAGCCGAATGAACTCTCATGTTAATTGTCTTTATTTTTAGTTAGCACATACCTTAAACACTTCAAGCTGGAAGCTAATGATGGTTATGCTAAGTGCAGCTGCATGCTGGTGCGATAAGCTGCAATTTACGTATGATCCGATTAGTCGACTAATCTCAAAAATAATCAGTGACTAGTCGATTATCGAAATAATCGTTTGTGGCTGCCCTAATATAATGTGAATGTTATAAAGAAAAATAATGTTGCTATGTTTAAAAAATAATTACCGTCTAAGGGATTCTTACCCTGAAGTGTCAAGTGTGCTGGAGTTTATGCTCAAAAGCACAGAATTCATCCAAAAAGCATAAAAACCTACTTTGTTAGGAGCAGTTTTCATGTTGCATACAGTCTTACAGATCTACATTTCAAACAGCTCTGTGTGTGGAAAAATATTCAACTATTTTGTAATGTCTATGTGCTCTACGCTTTCACGATTGTGAAAGAGTCAAATACATGAGAGGCACTAGTTACATAGACTGTGTGTGTGTGTGTAAATGCACGCTTGACTCTTTGTTATTCATATGGAACAATAGACAAAATATATTCAGACTGTATTCTGACCCTGAGATTTTTTTGATTTTTTACTTTCTTGGTTTAGTGATTTTGTGTGTGTGTGTGTGTGTAGTGAGGAGAGGGGATGTCAGTCAGGTTGACTTTCCCGTATGTGCTTCACTATGATTGACAGCCAGCCTAAATAACAATACTAAATATTATTAGTATTGGCTGCCAAAAATGCAGTGTATATGTGTGTGTGTGTGTTGAACTCTAATTCTGGTGTAGCCATTACAAGAACAACTCCGGAAAACACAGGAAAACACCCATCTCCACTGTCACGACATGGCTTCATCAAGTGTGTGTGTGGGAGCATGTGCGTGTGCACACATGTGTGTGTGTTTGTGCATGTGTGTGGTCCTGCAATCAATGGGCTTAAATAATTCAGGTCTACTGTATGCAGGCTTTTGTTTCTGTGTGTGTGTGTGTTGTCTTTTCTGGCATAAACACTGACCTTGTCAGGACCACTAGTCCTTATAGAGACCAAAACCCGGTCCTGAAGAGGCAGAAGCTCAATTCTGAGGAACTGGTCTAAGGCTAAGATTTGAGCTGTGATTAAAGTTAGGGTTTGGCATTAACTGGTTATGGTTAAGGTTACGGGCTGTCTAAATAAATGTAATTTCATCCAGTGTCCTAAGAAGAATAGCTGTGCAAACGTGTGTGTGTGTGTGTTAAAGGCTTTCCCTAAATGCCAGTGACTCATGTTGATAATAACAGACTCGCCTTTCAAAGCCCACCTATAAAAACTCCCATAATTATCCAGGTGGTGTGAACTGTATAGCACCCTCCCACACTGTGTGTGTGCGCACAGAAGTCGTACATGCACACCCACCTATAAAAAATCATTACCAGTTTAACCTTCTTGATGGAATGCTGAAAACACTGAGACAAAAATATGAAACAATATGTTCACGCCGGAGAAAAAGAGATGGCCTGTGGTTCTGTCTGCTCACTACTGAGTAAGCACTCTGTAGCCCGAGGGGACAAGACAGAATGAATGACAACACAGTGAGCCGTGAATAAAATACTTTGTGTTAACGAGAGTTAATTAATCATTTGTTACTTTTAGCACAATTGCCGACCTAATTACATCTCTGAATTACAGTAATATACCTGTCAACAGAACCTGACAATATTTACACGCGTGAGGCAAAGAATCCGAGACAGACAGTCGGAGACAAAGAGTTGTGAAGTAGTTTAATCAGGCTGGAGTGTGGAGGGAAAAAAAAAGAGCATTGGGGCGGAGAAATGGTGAGAGGATGTAAAAGAGCAAAGACGGGGAGTGAGAGAGAGGTGCTTGTTTCCCCTCCTGCATCTCTTTTTTGTGTTTTCTTTGAGATAAACACCTGCTGAATGTCAGCTCCCATCACACACACACACACACATTTGTGCAAGATTCAAAGTCAGGACCCTTATATACATAATGCACTCCCTACTCCCTTAAACTAACCTTAACCCTAAACCTAGCCCTAACACAGGTCTTAACCGCCAAAATGCCTTCAAACATGCGAGAAGCAGACAAACTGTCCTCATACAGAACATTATCACAATTCAAATCTTAGTGTTGCCTCATTTGGACCAGGTTTCGGTCTCCAGGAACGACTACTGGTCCTGACAACATCAGGATTTCTACCTGAAAAGGTCCTACAAGAACAAGCACACACGCACACACACACACACACACAGAAAATAACAAAGATGCAGAGAGACAAAGGTAAGAGAAAGACACAAACGCGTGGGGAGGAAGAAAGGATTTATTTGTCAGACAGATGGTCTCTTTTTTCCTTTGAGTGGAGGAGCTACCAGAACATGAAGATGAAGAGGAGGAGAGACGGTGAAGGAGAGTGGAGGTGGGGATGGTGGAGGAGGGAGGAGAGGGGAGGAGGAGGAGATAGGTGGCTTGATGGAAAGCCATAGTGCGGCAGATGACAGCGGGGAGCAAACGATGAGAGGGTGATCAGAGAGGGAGAGGGAGGGAGGAGAGAGAGAGGGAGAGAGAGACAGAACCACGAAGGTGCTGTTGTTATAGCAACCTGCTGCTCTGGTGCTTTGTGCGCTGCATCCCTCTTTTTCTTCTTCTTCTTGCTCCTCCTCTCCTCTCACTCACTTACTCACTCTCCACCACCCTGCCTCCTCTCCTCTCCTCTCCTCTCCTAAAGGTTGAGCATCTTGTCCAATTCAAACGAAAGTCTCCACTTTAATAGACGACTTTGAGACAAAAGGACAATAGTTTTTTTGGCATCTGGCAGACAACAATGGAAAGAATAATATGTCTATAGGAACACACTAATGTATAACATATACATTAGGGATGAACCGATACAATACTCGGTATCAGTCCGATACTGGGCAAAATCACTGGATCATGTATCGGACAAATAAAAATGTAAAATCCAATACAATCCAAAAATCTTGTGTAATGTAAATAAAAACCAGCAACAGCATTTCTCCATGTTATGGGCTGTTTATTTTTTCAATGGGAAAAGAATATTTTTTACACAGTTGGGGAATTTTGTCTTTAAAATACTTTTTCAAATGCATTAGAACAAATGTGTTGTTATGGTTTTAAAATGACTGTATCAGACTGATATTGGTATTGGAAGATACTTGAGTTTGTGACATCGGTGTTGGCATCTGACATGAAATTGTGCTATTGTGAAATCCCTAATATACAGTACTGTAGTTCAGTTATTTTCAGAATTGTTACTTGAATGCTTAAGTTTAAAGAAAATGAAAGAGTTGCTTTATTGCACATATGAATAACTTAAACAATTAAAATCCAACTGTGTAAAGGATATCGACTATTTATCATTATTTCCAAAATATTGAGATATTGTTTTTGCCTACATCACTCACTCCTGTGTAACTCTCAATCTTCTCTTAAATAATTCTGGTGAAATGGATCTTTTTTCACAGGTATTTGTACATGAAATCATAAAAAAGTATGTAGTGTTCTGCTCCGGGTTCAAGAGATTTTATGTTCTTCTAAAAACCGCATACATGTTTTTTTAATTATTCCATATAGATTGACCCCTTTTATGTAAAACACATTTACTTTTTAAATGAGTCATTTTATATATACTTTTATACGTCTCGTTTTGCAAACAGATTTAGAATAATACGTGGTAACACTTTTTAATGCCCTTCACACATTATTTTGGCAATTTTATATACAATTAAATTTAAATAATTAATTTCAACAAAAAAAAGGATATTAGATGATATATGTGTTTGTTATATTTGAATAGTCATATTGATATTGATTTTTTTTTTTTTTTAAATGTGTGATGTCCAGCATTGTTGATAATCTGGATATATCTAATGATACTGTATGGTGATAAAACAACAATGGTGGCCTCAGACTTTTGCATGCTACTGTATTTTCCTGTATTATATTAAATATTTATCAGTGAAGGAGTAGTGAATCTAATCAGCAGCCACACAACAGTTAAAGAGAAGAGTCAGCAACATGTTTCATTCATGCTATGCAAACATTCCTCTCACATTTCCTTTCCTACACTGGCTCCTATTACCTCTCTGTCTCTCTCTCACATCATCTTCTCACTCTCTTCTCTGTACACACACACACACACATGCATACACGCGCGCACACACACACACAGGTTTGTGCAGCTATTCTTTTTGGACTCTGCATTTCTGTATTGATGTACATTCCATTCATTTAACAAATAATTATCCCTACACTTAACTAATCGTGATTCAAATCTAAACCAGTTGCACTGCCTCATCAGGACCAAGTCTTAGTCAGTGTCCTGAGAAGAACAGCTGCACAAACCCGTGTGTGTTTTGCTGGTCTGGCCCACTCGACTGTGAAATGAGTCAATTAAATCAAACAGGTCTTTAATAAGCAAATATTGTTAGCATGTGTTTATGGGTTTGAGTGTAAAAGAAGAAGTTTAACCATCACCTGCCAACAAATGCTGCTGTTCAGCTTTAATAATAATCAGGATACATTTTATGTATAATTCTGGTAAAGCTGCAGCGAAATTAGAAGAGTATTTAGAAACAAATTTAAGAATGTGTGCACAGAGTGATGCGGCAGTATTCTGTTGTTGTGCCCTCACCATGCTGAATTTTAGACCACGTTTAAATACCTAACTATTAAAACAACTATTGAAAGACAATGTAAATGTTAACGTTAACGTATTAAGTCCAAGATCCCCCTTAACGACAACTGAACGCAAGTTAAAGTGGTAGACTTACATTTTAAGTGACTCTCTGTGGATACAGTCAAGAGAACAAACAATGAAATAACAATAAAATAATGTCGACAAAAAGTCTAATTAAGGCCTCTGACATCTTAAAACAAAGATTGTCTGATTATTATATACAACCAACAACTTTAGAGAAATCTACTTGTATACCAACCATCTGTCTGTAGGCAGACGGTTGGATTACTCAAAAAAATAACAAAATGATTTCCATAAAATTGTATGGAGGGGTGTGGTATACCAGGAGGGAACCAAATCAACTTTTTGAGCAGATCCAACTTAGAGGGTTGACACACATACTTGTTTTTTGACTGTTAACATACTAGGGCTTTAAATAACTACTATTTTGACAGTTGACTAGTCTTCGATTTTTCAAGCGATCAATTGACTAATCAGATATCCTAAAAAAAGAATAATAATTACACAGTCTGAAAGCACAACAGACTGTTTGAAGTTATTACCAAGCTGTCCAGCAGAGGGCACTGTCTGCACAGCTTAATAAAGGCAACATATTTTTTATGTTAAAATTTCTAGACATTGTATCTTCTAAAACACAAGAGACCTTGTTTGGTGAATAAAAGTCTGCCTGTTTACATTCAGACATTCTTTAAACTAAGAGAAGGAAATGAACATTTATGAGAATTATTTATGTTTGAAACTGAGGACAAATATTGAATACAGATGTGTGTCAGTTTTGGGGGTAAAGTTATGGAATGAACTCATTGATGAATTGAAATTGTGTTAAACTCTTTTGGGGTTTAAAAAAGTTTGAAATGTAAAATAAGTGTCAGTGTGATGTTTCATGTATTGTTGTGCAAACGTGCCATTTTTCTGATTGTCTTGTTTTTTTATTGTATTGTACAGGAAAGGCACAAATAAGCCTATTCCTTTTTTGATTATTGGCAAATTTGTGTTAAATGATCTCGCTTTATGTTTATTTTTTTATAAGAATGTAACCGAAATAAAGATATTCATTCATTCATTCATTCATTCAACAGGACCAAAAAAAGCAATGTGCTGAAAAAGTACCAGCAGAGTTAGCGGCACAGCTAACAGAGCCGGTGGACGCGTCACACATCCGCAGCATCTGTCGTCGTGTTTGTCGCCCTAATCAGAGGCAGGCAGAAAGCTTCATCACTCACTCTGCAAAAAACAAAGTTCAGCTTCTCAGTGACAATTAAATTTGTCTGCGTCTAATTTTATCACCGATTTTTTTTCAACAGTGTTGACTAATAGTTGCACATGTACTCTCAAGAAAGTGCCTGTGTCGGTTCAGCTTTACCTCGTTTTTTACACCGGCTGCAGTGGCATTCAAACATACTGCAGCAAAACTACATGTCCAATGAACCTCATTTCCTCTAGAGCCATGGTTCTCAATCTGTGGTACATGTACCACCAGGGGTACATGAGCTTCCTCTGGTGGTACTTGGAGGAATCAGAAATCAGAAATATTCTTCTACTGTATATACCAAGGTATGCAATCTGAGTGGAGTTGAGGAATTTGTGAGTGTGTAAAAATGTCCAGGTCAATTTAAAAACATCTATCACAATATATTTTTTATTGCATTATAATTCACTTTATTCAAAAAAAAAAAAAGAGGAGAACCACGTCAGGCTAAATCAAAGAGGAAAACAGGCGTCAGAGTCAGAGAGTCTGTCCTTCAACTGAAGGACATGGTTTCAAGCACATGTCAGCAAGCATCTATCCTGTTGGAGTGTCCTTGAGCAAGACACCGAGACCCGACAGGAGGATTGTTCTGTAAGTGATCCAGACACAAAGGCCGGGACCACACTGGATGTGTGAGAGGAACGTCTTGCTTTTTCCACTGAAGTCAACAGATTAGAGCAGCCACACTGCGCCTGTCACAAACACAAAACATGTCCTGTGGTCGTCCAATCTGAGCAGTTTTAATATTGTAGTAGAAATAGTACAAATTCATGTATGAGCGCCGATTAGAATCTACCCCTGGTTAGACATCATCAGCTAAGGAGGCAGTCTCTAATTTGTCATGAGGACAAATTGCATTCAAGCATGCTCAGGAATGTGGACACATGTCCTCAAACCAACTCCAAATATAGTTTTGTGACTGGATCTGAACAGACTGGGAGAGTCCAGACCTGGACTTCCAATAAAAACAATAATGGTCATAGCATCGCCTTCATTCTCCATTGTTGGTGCATTTCTAGATCTGCCGTGTTACAGTGCCACATACAGGCCTGGCTAATGTACTACAGCATTGAGAGTCGCTTTGGAGACATCTCTTGAAACAATGCCGTGTTTATGGTAAACTTTTTAAGACCAAAAAAGAAAAGGATCGTATTGGGAAAGTTCTGTTTCTGTGTGGATAAGGCCTTAGTCTGAAGAGGAAACAAAGATTTCAGTTTGGAATGAACTGCTATGTAAAACACTGGCTTTGAGGTTTGACTAAGCCCACAGTTTGTGGCCTGTGCAGAATTCTACTTTCACACCATCACATTATTGTTGTAAAACTCCAGGAGTTTCGTTGACCTTTTCAGACACACAACTTTGCGTTTTCCTTACCAGATTCTGAACACTGAGCAACAGAGGCCACAAAAAGGGAAAGTCTGTGGGAGTGAAGGACAGAAAACTCCAAGTGACAAGAGGAAGGTACAGACAAAAGAACCATTTGGCCCACGGCCCAGAGAAGGGTGTGTGTGCATGTGTGTGTGTGTGTAAAAGAGAGAGAGAGAAAGCGCCTGCCAGTCTGCCTCCTGTACACCAGGGACCAATACACCCCTGATGTGAATACACACACTTCTAATCTGCTAAACCATAAATGTCTTTAACTTTTACCCCTTTTCACTTGTGTGAGTGAATCCAGTTTGGTGTTAGAGTCAGATATAGTTAAGCCTCGTTTTATCCTTCAGCCAAAATAAAAACTTCATGATAACATTATTCCACTGCTCTGTCCTGGGATATCTAGTGTTTTCTTAACAAGTGTGGTGTTTATCCGCACATGTCACGTCAAACAAAATCAACAGAACTGCTGAGTTTATCGCAACCAGAATACTTTATTCATCCGTGCAGGGAAATTGCGTAACATGTGTTCCAAGATTATATGATAATGAAAAACAATATAAGTATTTTATTATATATAAAACATGACAAATAAACCTGAATTAAATACATGTATCCCTCAAGAAGGAATGTGTGGCATTATGTTATAATATACATGTGAAAATTATGGATAATAAATATAAATGCATGAGGAAGAATGCGTTTTCATTTTGAGACAAAGCAAAAGAACCCATAACACAAACCTAGATGAATCTGTTTTCAAGCCTTAAGATCTGAGTTTTGGCCAGTGCCATGTTACATTTTGCAAGCAGAAGCTGATCAACAGCAATTGGTGTCCACTCAAATGAATGAGGGAAACTTGGTTGGAAGTTACCTGGCCAAAGAACAGCAGGATAATGGTGGAGAGATACTCCATCCACATTCAATGCATAGACTTTATGCACTTTGTTCTCTATGTTGTGAGGAAAATAGAGAAATCATGCACTTTTCACTGACATTATGTTTTCTTAAGATATTGTGATGTATCGCTCTATGATTGCCTTGCAATATATCGATTATCCCAGAACGGTGTATCGTGATATTATTGGATCATGAGGTACCCCGTGATTCCCGCGCCCTAACGATAACATCTGCCAATCACACTGATTTCAGCTCTATTTTATCGTCTATTTTGCTGTAAACATCATTTACAAAACTGAAATCACGTTCCATTGATGAAAACCTGAAACTAGTGATTGAGACATTAACTCCTCAGGGAAAGGTTTACTGATGATATAAATCGAGTGAGAAGTAGACTCATCTTCCCATAGACTTCCATTATAATGGAGTTCTTTTGGCAACCAGAAGAGTCGCCCCCTGGTGGCTGTTTAATATGTCCTACATCCTGACTGACTTCACCAAGGAAACTCCATCTTTGGCTGTAACACTGTACACACAAAGTATTATGATGTCGTTTATACTGTAGCTCTCTGTATAGGAGCTGTGTGTGTGTGTGTGTGTGTGTGTGTGTGTGTGTACAGTAAGGTAGGAAGGGTAGTGAGCACGCACATACACGTGTGTCATCAGCACTTTCAAACCTGCTGATCTGACACAAAAAAAACCTGGTGGCCACAGAAAACCATCACTTTTCTAATTTCTCCATCCAACCCAACAACTCAATAGCACAGCATGAGAGACCTGAGTGTGTGCAAGTGTGTGTGTGCGAGAGTCTGTTTGTGTGAGAGAGAGAAGGAGAGAAAAAACATGGGGTATGAGGAGCAGTGTGTGTGTGTGTGTGTGTGTGTGTGTGTGTGTCAGCAGACACATTTATAAACCATTAGCACTGGATGCACAACTAATTACCATCTGAGTCGAGGACTGTGTGCATGTGTGTGTGTGTTTACATTGCAGAGTTAAAGTGTAAGTAAAAAGGAGGGCAAGCAGAGAGCAACAGCAAGAGACAGTGGGGAGGGGAATGCGTTACATTTACACCGGATGTCGGAACTGGGAGTCACAACACCTACGTGTTCCACAGAGAAGTCAGAAAATGTATCCCAGAGTAGCCATTATTAGCAACATCAGTCGATATTAGCACTCAACGCGGTATTTTGCATACACAAACAGCACAATATCATGTCCATGGACAATTTACTGTGAAACAAATAAGACAGATTTGCAATTAAAGGAATACTTCACCGATTTGCATTTAGCTTTTTTATTACTAGAATAGGGGGAGTATAAATTGTGCTTCCCAACCTCGGTTTCTCCTGAGACGAGAAATATCTTTTTTGTTACGTGTCCACCACAACAAAAAAACCTGGTTCTAATGAGTCAGAAACTGATTTCTATTTGAATTAGGACTAATGGTGCTTTTCCACTATACAGTTCTAGCACTACTCAACTCCACTCTACTTGGTTTGGGTACCAATGGGTAACAATGGAGGAGGTGGTGTACTTGCTGCTGTGTTTTTTTGCTTACAGCAGCTATGTTCACTCGCTGTAATGCATTTTTTGGTTTGTTTGTTTTTTTAAACAGGGCGGATTTGATTCTTGTGTCAGACGTCACACTCATGACTCTTCCAGTGACGACACTCTCTGACCAGTCACAGAGTATTATCAGCTCAGCTCACTTGGAACCTCGTCAGACCAAAAAAACTAGTAGCGTTGAGCCGAGTTGTGCTAGAACTGTATGATGGAATTGAATTTGAATTTAAATTGTGGTTAGGTTTAGGTAAGGGTTAGGCATTAACTGTTTATGGTTAAGGTTAGTGATAACACTTTGTTTAGGCTGTCCATATGAATGGAAGTCAATGCAGAGTCCTTAGAAGCATAGCAGTGTGCGTGTGTGGTTCCTGGCTGAGCAGCTCCTCTCTATTTATAGAGCTGCGGCTCCTTCCTGTTCCTGGAGCTGTACCATCGCACCAAGAGGGGGGGGTGGGAGACAGAGAGTGAGAGCGAGAGCAGTGGGTGTGCGGGAGGGGAAACTGGTCATGTTTGAGTCTTTAGTAAACCAGATCCTCAGCCACCAGCTACTAACACAACATACACAGCAGAGACGGAGAAAAGGAACGGAAACACAATTTACAAAATTGACATAATTTGCGACTGAAAAAGAACTAAAATGGGTGATTACTGTTTCCCTTCGACTACCAGTTTTTTTTTACTACTAGCAGAGTTTTTAGGGGGTGGCTAGGCCTGCGACAAGTCATCGAATTTCATTTCATTATTTTATAATAGTTAAATTTTTTCAATTCAGGTTTTTCAACAATTAAAAGAAGTTCTCTGATTTTTTAGCTTCTTAAATGTTTCTTCACTCCACAAAACAAAGAAAGCATAAAAAGTCAATCATTTTGGTTTGTGGACAAAACAAGACATTTGAAAACATCATCGTTTCAAGGTCTGGGAAACACTGATAGACAACTTAGAAAATGAACTTTGAAAAGTAGAAGCACACACTTCACAGCAAAGCTTCAACTTTACCCAGGCTAACAGCTCTGTTTCATGCTTCAATAAAAAAAACAAAAAACTTTTACTGTAAACTATTTCATTCATGGGAAAAGCAGCCACTACGTTCAGTCTACAGTAATCTGTGTTTGACCTCCAGGGTTTTTGTTCACGCTGAGGATGAAGCAAAGGCCGTGCAAGTTCTAACTAAACTTTCTTGGCACAGCAGAGACATAAGAACTCTTCTTACACTAATCACCATGGGACACTGAAGAGAATGTTACAACAAACCATTTAAAGAAGTCTGTACAAGCTGCATTTCCTTGACTCCAAACCAAGCCGGTGCCAGAAGTTGATAAACTGACCAGAGTTCAAGAAGTCTCCTCCAGTGTTCCGATGATTTAAGCAGGAAAACACAAAAATCAGATTGGGAGTTTATATCCACAGCCAATCAATATTAAATGACTCAGATCGGGAGGAGCCAAGATAAATCTTGAGGACAGTTTTGCTGGTGGCTGCATTCACCTGGTCATTCTGGACCGTGGCCAGTCATTGTCTGCAAAGTCCATCATGCTGAATCTATCTGTGTCACGCTGCATGTGAGAGTGCACATAAAAAGATTAGCAAAACAGGAGAGGAAGAAAGAGTGAAGTGCAGTTGGGGGGGGGGGGGGGGGGGGGGCTTCATGGCCAGATGGTCACCAGGAGGGGCTTGACAGCTGTGTGTGTGTGTGTGTGTGTTTGTACAGAGAGAAAGACAGATTGTGTCCAACACCTGTCCTCAACAACAAAAGAGAAGCACGGGCAACATCAAATACAGAGTGAGAAACAGAGAGAAGGTGAGAGGAGGACAGGATGAGGGAGAGAGAGAGAGAGAGAGAGAGAGAGAGAGAGAGAGAGAGGCAAGTGAAGATCAGACAGGTGGAAGATTTGTAGGAGGATTCTTTTTTGATTTATTTTCTATGTTTTATTTCATAAAAGATTTGCGTAAGGACAGCATATGCAGCTCCAAAAACAGTGTGCGTAAAATGTTAGGTCTAGTATGAGTGTGAGAGAAGCTGTACAGTACATGTACATATGTGTGGATTTCAAAGGAGCTCCTCTGATTGGCTCGGTCCGGCAATGTGCCACACAACGCATTCGTACAATTGGCTGCGACGAAACCAGTCGGCTTCTGCCTCTGCTCGACTCTGTTGTGAGGGCAGACTGATGCGCGCGCACGCACGCACACACACAGATTTATGGATGCTCTCGTCGCAGTTTTTTTTTTCTCTATTTCACCAGTTTTTCCTTTCTGCATTGTTCCCTCTGAGTCGAGGGCGGGGGGGAGAGCTACAGTGGTGAAGGAGGGCGGCTGCTATGGTAACAGATCACTGTGGCAGCCAGTGGAGGGGCCCTGATGGCTACTTGGCAGCAACGCCAGGATCTCACTGGCTGCACACACGCATCAGTGTGAATAAGTGTGTGTTAAGTGTGTGTGTGTGTGTGTGTGTGTTGATCAGAAGACATGCTAAAAGGGGAGTAGTGCGTGTGTGTTGTGCTCCAGATGTCCTCAGTTGTGCACATCAATGGCCACACAGGAGAACATCCCACAAGCTCGAGTCTCTCTCTTCAATAAACCAGCCCGACTATTTCGGGTAAGATATCCGTCAAAGATGTTGTTCTTCAGTCGGTGTCTGCAGAAGATACCATGAGTATCTCCTTGGGGTGAGACACCACGGCACGTTTTTATCACGATATTTAAATCACAACACGATACAATCATGATATTACAATATACTTGCTACAATCTAGTGGACTAAAAACATGACTTCGCGAGATTGCCGGCCACCGATTGGTCAGTGTCATCACAGGAAGAGGCATGACATCCGACACAAGAATATACATACCTACATACATATATACATATATATATATATATATATATACACACACACATATATACATATATATCTATATCTATATATATATATAGATATATATATCTATATATATATATATATATATATATATATATATATATACACATATACATATATATATACATATATATATATATATATATACACATATACATATATATATGTATATGTATACACATATATAAAAGTAGCCTTATATCCTCAGTCAGGATAAACCACCCGTCGACACTTCAGCCAGATACTGCCAGAATAAAATATGTTCCAGTCCACTCTCCCTCCCTCGTGTCTACTGTTTCTCTTATTTTCCTGTGTGCATAACTGGGTCATGCCGTCATAGACTGCTGTTGTCTTTCCTCTGTGTTGCTCTTTGAATGTGTGTGTGCTTGTGTTTACACAGTCACAACACACACATTTACACTAAACCTGGAGAGAACAAAGTCTAACTGTGTGTGTGTGTACTTTTACAAAACAAATGAACGATCCAAGTTAAGTATGAACACACACAAACACTCACAGGGAGAATGTATGTACTTTATTATGAGTTACCATCCGTGTCAGAGTAATCCAACATGTTCGAACTGAATTGGAATATTTAGATACTTTGTAACTTTTTCTTTGTATCAGAAATACAGTAGAGACACCAGTGACACTTGGTCCTGTTAGCGTAACTGTTAGCAAAGATGGCGGAAACTGTTTACATTCTCAAGTGTCACTGGTGGGCACATAACAAAAAAAAGAATGAAGATATTTCTAGACTCAGGGGAAACTGAGGTTGGGAGGCACAATTTTTCAAAAATACTACCCCTATTCTAGTAATACAAAGCTAAATGCAAATCGGGGAAGTATTCCTATAATCTAAAAGTTCTGACTACAAATGCAACGCAGCATAAGCTACACTAGTGGGTAAATTCTGAAAACATCTGCGTGTTACTCGATTTAACCAGTTGGTCACACTGATGTTTGCTTGGTTAACAGTTAGCTCTAGCATTAGCATTAGGGATGAGTCTTTGGAATTGTAAAATTGGATACAATCCAAAAATCCTATATATCACACGCAGCATTTTAGCCGAGTCATGTTGTGGACTGTTTATGTCTTTGTTATGGCAGAAGAAATTTGTGACACTGTTGAACATTTTTTTGAAGAATTGAAATGGCACAAAAGTGTTGTTTCATAGTTTAAAGTGTAAAATGACTGTATCTGACTTGTTATCGGTATTGGTAGACACTCGAGTTTGTGATATCGGTATCAGGGACAAAAAGTGGTATTATGCCATCCCTAGCTTTAATACTTTAAAAAGTAAAAAGTCAGTATTCAGACACTCGCTGTGTTGCACCACATGGCTGCCAGATTTGATTGATTGATCAGTGATTAAAAAAATCTATTTTGATACCTGACTGATCAGCAAGATATTTCTCTGATTTCAGCTTCTTAAACGTGAATCTGGAGCGGTTTCTTTGATACTCTGTAACAGTAACATGAATATCTGGTTTGTGTACAAAAATGAATTCTGACATCGTCATTTTAAGGTATGGCAAACACCAATAGACATTTTACATCATATTTTTTTCATATCTTATGGACTAAATGACTCATCGATTAATCACTGCTGTCATTTCTGCATCTTTAAAATGATTTTGTGTTTATTGCTAGAATGAAACCAACTTGCTTTAACTTAAGAAAGATAAATCGTTTTTTCCACTGTGCTCAAGTGTGTGTGTGTGTGTGTGTGTGTGTGTGTGTGTGTGTGTGTGTTCACCACTCTGCCTCGGGGCAGGAACTATGCGGGAGCCAGCAGATAGAAAGACTAATCTGTCACGACCTCTCCATCTACGTACAGCAGCTTCTCTCTCATCCCACTGATCCCGTCTCATGGCAGAGTGATCTTCATTTAAGGCAAAAACAACAACGTGTGCAGCGTTTTTCTGTTTCCCTGCGTTTGCTTCCGGTTACACACGTGTGGTCACTCTCACTTCCCCTCATGTCGACTGCTCTTTTTATACCGATATTTTTAATTTGCCATTAACATTTACCCTCTCCCTAAAATTCAATTTCTGTCATTCCTTCTTTCTTACCCCCTCCCATATGCATCCTTCATCTCATCTGTGCAGAGCGGGCAGACCCATCATTATCCCAGCATGAAAGTATTGATCCACTGGACCAGTGTGTGTTATTTTAAGATGCTTAGACGTGATATCAGTGTGTTTAATGATAGTTATAGCTCACACACGTCTTCATTATCTCCGCAGGACTGCTGCAGGCATGTGTGTGTGCGTGCGTGCGTGCGTGCGTGTGTGCGTGCGCGTTGAACAGAGAATATGTGGCAGCTGGCATATCTGAGTGAGGTGATCTGAGCCCATGAGTTCTGTGGTTAAAAAGATTTTAAATGCTGCAGATTCTGGGATTGCATTTGGTATTTTTCTCCCCTTGGGTTAGTGTGTGTGCGTGCCTGTGTGTGTGTTCAAACTGCTGCCCATCAGCAAAAGGGAAGTGAGGCTGCAGGCTTTGACTCACTTTGGACAAATGACTTCTGCATTTCCCCAAAACCTGGCAATTTCACATTCCTATCAACATATGGTAACCTCAACACACACACACACACACACACACACACACACACACACACATACACACTCACAGATACAATTCATCATGATATAGTACAGGATACAGGTGTCCCACCCCCACGCCATCCTTCAACAAAGCAAAATCATATTCTCTCTCTCTCTCTCTCACACACACACACACACACACACACACACACACACACACACACACACCTGTATGGATAAGCCTTATTTGGCCGTGTTGAGGAAGATGCATTTCAGAGGTAAATGACATCATTACCATATAAATGACTTTCAGCCAAACACATCTGCAAATGTTACCACACACACAATAACAGCTGTATAAAATCATGTGGGTTACACATACTTTTAGTGCAGCAGACTGTACTGATTGTCGACTAGTCACTTCTTTTTGTAACCAATCTAACGATTAGTCAACTAATCAGATAATTACAACTCTCTCTACATAGAGAAGGTGCCGTCTGAACAGCCCTAGTAGTAAGTAAGTGACGTAGTAGTACTACAGCCGACGGCAATTTTCAAATCGGAGGAAGCACAATATTTTTTAAAGCCAAAATGTGTGTTAGAATATCATTTTAGATTATTAACTGTCTTGATCTATACACATCTTATGCTCCAGACTGAAGAGATCGCCTTTGTTTCTCACAGGTCTGCACAATTATCATACAGCAATCATTGTAAATGCGTTTTTCGAATGAAAATAAGTGTAAAAATGACCATTCTCTCTGATATGGCTGATCATATTGCAATCACGTCAAAGTCCTGTCATTTATATACAGAGACAGTTTGAAATTAATTTTTGTTTGTAGCCGCTTTGAAAGAGTCAAGTGAAAAAGAGCAAAAACCAATAATGAAAGATAAATATCGATCTGAACTGTATTTATTAATTGTTCTTAATAGGATCCAGATTTCTTGTGCGACATAATTGGAATAATCTAACCAATCTAAAGCAGGGAATCGGTATTGGTCAGTATCAGTCCAATACTGGTCAAAATCACGGACTGGATTGGATATTGTACAGATAAAAATGTCAAATGTGAAACAATCCAAAAATCCTTTCATTCTACTATAAAAATGTATATTAAATTAACAAAAGCTGAGTCATGTTTGTGCTGTTTATTTCTTACAATATCTGTTACACAGTTGGAGAATTGTGTCTTTGAAACAACTTCATAGTTCACGAATGGTCCAAAATGACAGTATCCATACATACTCGAGTTTGTGATATTGCTACCTGACACAAAAAAGTGGTATTGTCCAATCCCTAATCCCTAATCCCTATATTATTAAAAAAGGGGCATACCAATTGAAGCTGCAACTAACGACTATTTTCTCGATTAATCAAGTACTAGTACTGGTCCATAAAATGTTGAAAAACAGTTGATAGTGTTGAAAAATGTAGAATAATGTTCGGATTTTCCCAAACCTGGAAACGATGTTTTCAAGTGTCTTGTTTTGTCGACAAACCCAACTGTTTCCAGTTTGAATGATTTTGTTGTCACATTAAGCAAAGGAACCAGAAAATATTAACATTCAAGAAGAAGCTGAAAAATCAGAAAACTTAAACCCAATATTTGATTATGAAAATAGTTTATGATTGACAAATAATAAAATAATTGTTGCAGCCCTAATACTAATGCCATCAACTAGTTATGTGTTATACCTTTATTTGAATCATTCTTTATTTTAAGCTCATTCATCTCCTTTCATCATGTTTGAATGTGGAATTCAGGCTAAAGGGGAAGTTTAGCAATGCATTGAATTCACATTATGTTACATATTGACATTGAATGGCATGAAATGACTCCTTTTATGGAATTATTTCCGATATACATGATACTGCTGCACAGACACATGTGGCATTGTTCATTGGTACAGTCTTGAACACCACATGGAAGGATTCACAACCATCTTCTTCTTGGGCTGCCCTGATTTTTCCAGTCTGCTGCTGCTCTTCACATGTGCTGCCCCCCATGGTGAAGTGGAAAATGTATTTATTTTTTTGCAGTTTAGAGCACGACTGTTAAAACAGGAACTGAACTCGATGCTGTTTCTTTCCACCATGCACATTGGAACAAAGAGAGCGTGCTACACTGCTCAGACTCTGAGCCCCGCAGTCCTGCAGCAGCAGCAGAGGGTCATGTGCCAAGTACAACGCGGCAGGAAGGGTTTTTGTACGACCGAGCTTGTGTGGACGCAGACACGCAGACAGACAGACAGCCACGGGCAGTGGGCAGCGTGTGATCACATAAAGGAGGCACTGGAGACACTGTGTGCTTCTATAAAGACAAGAGGAGGCAGGTTGAGGCGACAGTGACTGCAGCAAAGCTGCGATGGTCCGTTATTGTCCAAGACGAGGACAGCTTTTATCTGCTCTCCAGGCTTACAAAGAGGAGTGAGAGAGAAAGACAGGGGAGGGGCGGCGGGGGGGTAAAGAGAGAGTGCACACAGACTGCCTGCGGCTCGCTTTCAACATCTCAATGACTGCATACACTCGTCTCTCTCTCTCTCTCTCTCTCTGTTTTTCACCCTGTTCTTCTTGCTGGTCCTCCTCTCCCTCCCTATTTGTAGTTCTGTCTTTTTCCTCCTCCTACTCTGCTCTCTCCACTCATGCCCCCAGGCCATAAACATCCGCATGTCACACACATGCCATGAACACACACACACACACACACACACACACACACACACACACACTGAGGCACACCAGCAGTAGGCTTTGTTCCAGAGCGCTGGCTCTGGGGTCCTGAGGAACCATTCATGCACAAGATAAGTGTGCATGTGACTGTATATGCGTGTGTGTGTGAGCGCAGACACACGCACGCACTGTTAACCGCCACCCCCGCCCTCCCACCCTCCCACCCAGACTGTCGCTTCTTAACACCATCACTTATTCATGTGAGGGAACATTAGAACAGAACTATCCCTCTCTGTATCCGCCTCTCCACTCGTGTGTGTGTGTGTGTGTGGGGGGGGGGGGGGGGGGGGCGTTAGTGTATAATTACACAGACGCTAAAGGTTATGTTGTGTGTGTAAGATGTGAATGTAGGTTTACATTCGCGGAGAACACCACAATCCAGACCCGACAACCAAGTCACTCTTTACTAACCGTTTACTCAAAAAAGGTCCTAGAGAGGCAATAAATACAAACACACACACATACACACAAACGGTGTGTGTGTTTACCTCTCGGGGACCTTTTTTCCCCAGCACAAACACTGACCTGGTCAGGACCAGTAGTCCTCATGGAGACCACAAAACTGAGTCATAATGAGGCAGAACCTTATTTCTGAGGAACTGGTTAGGTTTAGGGCTAAGATTTGAATTGTGGTTTGGGTTAAATGTAGGGATAACGCTTTGTTTAGACTGTCCCAATGAATAAAAGTCATGTGTCCTAAGAAGAACAGCTGTGCAAACACGTGTGTGCCTGTGATCTACAGAGAAAGCAGAGAAAGAAAAGCAACACAGGAAGTTATTAATTATTTTTGCTCCTATTAGTTGGAACACATCAAGTCGATACCCCCAGAGATGTGTCATGAACGCCTCTTATTGTTCTCTAGCTTGACATACGCCGCTCTTTTCCCACTCCCCCTTCATCATCTGTCCTTCTCTCCCTGTCACATGTACCTTTCCTCTCCTCCTTCCTCCCTTCTCTCTCTCTCTCTCCGTCCTCCCTCTTGTTCGTTCTGGCTGTGACATGCACATCTCTCCTCCTACCTCCCACCTTTTCTCAGCGTATCTTCCTCGCTGTCTCTCTCTCTCTCTCTCTCCTCCAGCGCCACATTACCTCCGTCTCAACCTTTTCACTCTTTATTTCCAACCACTTCTCTGCTCCCTTGCGTGACCAATTTCCCTTCCTCCTGTCTTGTTTCCATCTCACACCATTTTTTTTCTCCTCCTTTTTTTTTTTCACCGTCCTACCTTGAGCTCTTCATCGGAGCTAGCTTTCCCTCCCCTACCTCCATTTCTATTCCATAGTTTCTTAATCTCTGTTGACTTTTCTTCCATTCACACACACAGATACAGCTCACTCATCTCTGTTGAACTGTCGCACTGTTTTTCTTGTGTGTGTGTGTGTGTGCTGTTGGGAGATCATCTGGAAACACACAGTCTGCCTTGGCTCAGAAGCCGTTGTGGCTTTTATCCGCGACTCACTCGCAGCGACTAAAGCCTGCCCACAGCACACCAAGGCAGCCAATGAGGGCATGGCATGATACTTCCTTATTTCAAACACCATGTGGTTTAAAGAGGCATCAGACAGTTACACACAGAGAAAAGAAAACAGTCAAACGGAGAAAGAGACAAAAGGAAGAGGAATTCCCAGTGAATCCACACAGTCTTCATTACGATTAAAGCAGGAAAATTATCTACAGTGCTGCTGTGCGGCGATTCATCGATTAGTATAAGTAAATAAGTATCATCATTGTATTTTAATTAACCAGTTTGAGCGTGTTAATCTGGTGCACATAACAAAGAAATGCACAAAACAAGACATTAGAGTAGGGGTCTCAAACTCAAACGACCTGGTGGGTCAAAAAAAAAGAAATTAGCAAAAAAAAAGAAATTAGCAATATCCATGATGATATTTCACAAAATTTCAAAGTAAAAGTGTTTTTGATGATATAGAACATTGTATAGTTCACAATTAAAAAATATTTATGATGCATATTGAAATGTATATATCATTTTACATTAAATACATTTTAAAAGTGTGACTTATATAACATTAGGTATTATTGTTATTATTATAATAACAAAACTATTGCTCACGAACACGGGCCGCAAGTTTGTGACCTCTGCATTACAGGGTGTCATCATTTTGACATCTGTGAATGGATTAAAGAGATTAACCCGACTTGGATTTGCAGCCCAGCTCATGAATGAACAGGTCACCACAGGAAACCTATAGTATTTTATAGCCCATTATTATCGTTGATTATATGGTGCGTTAATGACTTTCTGCTCTTGAACCAGACTTGATCATAAAAAGAATGACTGAAAAGTATAAAAAATTACGACTTTGTGTTTCAGTCATTCATTCATTTCGACAGTTTCAATAATTACCATGACTGGTGGCAAAATAAAATAAAACACTGCGTTACAGGTTACACGACCTCAACTGTAGTCAAACATACAACAATTTTTACTACCCCATTCCCGCTCAAGTGCAATAAACCAAACACAACACATTCATTTCTAGTTTGTATATGTTCACAATGTTTACAGCATATGTGGTGTACATTTTTGAGTTTTATGTATATTATCTTTACCAGTCTTTTTACGGTGTTATATTTTTTTGCCTTTTTGGTTTATATGTCTTTTACCAACACTAGAATCCCATGTGCGCAAACCGCACAGAAGGACACAAAATAGACACTTTGAATCGAGTCTTCAAGGGTTTTGAATGATTCAGAATCATGATTTAGCTGGTACCATGTTGACATTTTTGCAACCACAAGTTCAGACACTTCCCCTGCAAACAGGTGAATGATACCAGCTCTGAGGCCTGTTGCACGAAAGTAGAATTAAGATATCCAGGATTTCTGAAAAAGAGTCTTGACCTATGCTACTAAGTTCATCCTGACTTAGTCTGTTGCACAAATGTCAAACCAGGATGAGAAGGCACGGCTTGGTCAAGTCAGGTGTTATTTATCCTGGTAAATAATAATCATCATATTTGAAATGTATATAGTTACCTCGCCGTTTAATAAAATAGAAAGTTGTTCACTCTGCAGTGTAAAATGTCCTTCATGTTGATATGGATCTGTGTTCAGTCACGTGACCAATCATACGCCAGAAAAGACAACATGAGTTTTTCTACTGTGACTGAACATGATTTGTAAAACTACCGATTAATATTTGTATCGAATGACATTTGTGTTATAGCAGTTTATGGCCAGTAGGAATTGCTATAGGGTATTCTGCATACAGTTACGAAGAGACGTTACCTGCATTAAAACCAGCTGAATGAAAGATAAATATGTATACATATATAATAGTTTGTGTCAGAAAAAGTTTACATTTTTAAAATATAATACACACGTCTTCAAAAAACCTACACAAAATGCTGTAAAGACAGTCCATACACCTTAAACATCATGTAAATGCTTCACTAAGTATAGGTGACATGCTGTTAAGAGAGACGTGTGTTGGCACATATCATGTGACCGAGAGGTGAGTGAGTCTGACATGCTAATTGGAACATTATGTGTTTTTAAATGGCTGGTTATAGCTGAGCAGTAAATGCATCGGCACAAATGTCTTATGAGCAGGCAAGTGTTTAAAAAAGGCAAAAAGACTGGATCTGACAGTCAAGGTTAAAAGCCATAAGGACTAAATAAAGCAGCTCAACAGCACCACAAACCTAATCTTCCAAAAACACAACTAACCCTCTTTAACATGTCTGATCATGTTAATTGTTACCAGGGTAACCGTATTTTAAATTAAATTGAATAATGATTCCCAAATTTTAATGAAGTGACTCCACATTAGCATGAATAAACACACACACACATGCTGCAGTGCTCTCTGCTGCCTGCCACTTAATCCCAACTCAAGAGTATTGGGTTTGTTATGATTGGCAACTGTGCAGGTTGTTGCTCAGACCTGGCAACCCTGTGTCGAAAACATACCGTCTTATTTCTGGTTGCCAGCAAAGTGGCTGCTAATTACCACTAGATCTGCTCAAGCCCTCCTCATTTAACAAGTCAAACCCCACAGCTGTTTCAAGTGATGCAGATAGTTACTTTAACTTAGCAAGTAGCAGTAGGGGCGACGATAGCTCAGTGGTACAGCAAGTTGTCTTTCACCTTGAAGGTTGTGGCTAATTAACATTATCTACATATATCTAGTAGCTGCCTAGATGTAGATGACAGCCGACCCTGATATTGTGGGTTTGACTCCCGATAGTTACAATTCTCCATCAAGTTTATGTGACAAAGTTCACAGTCAAACCAATCTTGGTAGCTTCCCGGCCACCGATTGGCTGGAGCCTCCAATTCTTGGTAAAATCTTGGTAGATTCCCAGCCACTGATTGGTTGGAGCCTCCAATTCTTGGCAGAATCTTGGTAGCTTCCCGGCCACTGATTGGCTGGAGCCTCCAATTCTGGGCAGAATAGTGAAAAGCTGCTTTGAGTGGTTATCAAGACTAGAAAAGCGCTTAGTGATGGCTTTCCTCTGTCTCCCACTCTGACTTGGTGTGGCTTGGATCAACAAGTGAATGCTTTCAAAAGGGATAGGTACATAGTAAGAAGCTATGTGATTTATCAGCTTTCTTTGCTCATATCACTATCCACTGCTACTTTATCCTCCATATGAGGGTCACCAATCCAAGCTGACATGGGACATTCACACCATTCACACCTACGGTCAGTTTAGAGTGTTTAGTTACGATCTGCATATATTTGGACTGTGCACGAAGCATGAGAGAGAACCAACACACAAAACAGGGGGAACATGCAAACCCCACGCAGAAAGGCCCTTGGTCAAACCAAGACTCGACCTGGCGATCTTTCGGTGCAGCAAAAGTGCAAGCTACTCGAAAAAATAATCGACAAATGAATTGAAGTTGTAGACAAGGTTCCCGATTTTCCAATTCCCCTTCAATTTAAGAACTGAATGTGCTGACACAGCTTTAGATGAGAGGGCAACTTGTAAGCACTGCTTCGTCTATGGCATCCACTTTTATTGATCCAAGATCCCAAGGACAATCTGGACATGTGATTGTCCTTGGGATCTTGGTCAAGACAGAGATCTTTATATTCATTTTCATTTTCTTGCTTAACATTACTTGCTCATTGTTCCATGTTTACTCTGCGTCGGTCAACGCACATCAAACAACACAGGGCATGAAACAGTAGGTGACGTCATAACTAATAAGGGAGACATTTACCTAACTATCAACTTAACTTCTTTCTTTCAATGCACTTTCCATGACCTGATGTCTATTTTCAAAAACTTTAAAAGGGCCTTGAAAACATTAAACCAAACTTTCTTTCAAAGAGCCTGTCAGTTTAAAAAATAGTTTTTGGATGGTAGGAAGACTGAATGTTGCTAGCCACCAGTAAACAGGAAACTGCAAAATATTTACAAGTTGAAAAGGGGCACATCGCCACCTAGTGTAGTGGAGGCAGACACAATTCATTCAATACATCAATTCCCCACTAGCGCTTGTGAACTGGCATCACTGTGCATGGAAACGCACCGACTGGCACAACAAATGCAGACGGCAGGACTCACGTAAACACAGGGAGATCTTTGACCTTGAAATCTGTTTGGAGTCAACAATCCTAATGCACAAATGAGACACTAATCATCTGTGTGTGTGTGTGCGCAAACACACGTTAAAGCATGCAAACTGAAATCACAACCATTTACACGTGATCTCTCCAAACACGCATGTACACACACACACACACACACAGCTTTCCATTGTCCGCCAGACAAAGATGGGAGTGAATCCCCTTGCAAGTGCCACTGGGGGAGACCTGACTGTGCACCCACCCCCTTAACCCCCGTCTGAGTGAAAGAGATATTAACCCACCCCCACGCTTGATGGCCTGTTCTGAAGAGTAACAAACAGGCTCACAGACAAAAGTGGGGGGGTGGGGCAAAGGGGTCTTTCTATGGTAACAAGGGCATTATAAGCCAATTAGGAGTGCCGCTTGAGTGACAACACGACTGACTGTCTGATGTGGAAAAGGTGTGCGTTTGTGTATGTGTGCGTCTTTGTATCAAATTACATTCCCCTCTTTTTTTGGGCAATGCGCACACACACACGTGCGCACACACACACAGCAAACATCCACAAGATCCCCTCCCTTGAGGTCACCCTCCTACACGCGAAGGCATTCAAAAGATCTCTTTGTCTCATCCCTCTATCATGCCAGAGAAATAAAAAGGAAAAAGAAAAGGGACAACCGGCATGAGGAGGATAGAAGAAGAGAGAGGGGGAAAAAAGGGAGCGCAGAGTGAGAACAAAAAGAGCAGCGAAAGGGAAAGGATTTGCAGGAAAGCAAGGAGGAAAGAGGGAAACCTGGGGAGAGGGGGGCAGAGGGAAAACATGGAGCAGGAGGCAGAGGAATGGGAGGAGGAGTGTAAAGGAATATGGGGGGGGGGGGGGGGGGAGCAGGCAAAGAGATGGAGGCTAAGAGAGAGAGCAAGAGACAGCCGGGCTCCAGCACTGCTCTGAACTCGTTTGATCCAGTTCGTCTCGCCAGGCGTTCCTCGAGATACATTCCTGTGGCCGGCTGGGTGCAGAGCGCACAAGAGCAAGAGAGAGCGAGAGAGAGCGAGAGAGAGAGAGAGAGAGAGAGAGAGAGAGAGATGGTAGGTAATTTGCAAGGAGAGAAGACAAAATTAAAAGACAAAGAACGCAAGGGATCCACTGGCCAAGACAAGAAATGATTTCAAGAGAACAGCAAAAGTTCCACAAGAGGCGTAACATTACCTGCTACTTTAGTTCAACCCACCAGTCCGCCCCTTTTTCTCTTTCATGTTTTTGTCTTCTCACTGCCAGAAACCTGAGTCCTGTCCTCACAGAGCCAAGATTTTTTTTTTTTTTTAAGACAGAATCCTGGATGAGCTGTAGAGAAGTCACTAAAATGAGTCTATAACATTTAAAAAATAAATAAGTGCAGAAGTGAGTGTACAAGTGAGAGAAAACCAAACTTGAGCGGTGACCCTTTGGAAAATGAACTCTGGAAACCCGTAGAGGAAAGATTTATAAATTCGAATAAGGCCAAGAGAAGAAGAAAGTGCAGACTGCTAACTTCTTTTCTCGCGCCATATTCCATCTATAAGACGCCTTTGTAGTAAGTTGAAAGATGTGTGAAACGGAACTGAATTGTTTTTCTGTAGTGTATTGTTTTTGCTCTGTTGATGAAAATGCAAAACACATATCCTCCTCACAGAGCTGTTGCTTCCCACCTGTAGGAGGAGCTACAGTTTCAGTATTTCTAATTCAAGGGGAAATGAAAAAGTGCACAAGGCTGAAGTGATGATGTTCCTACAGGACCTCTACAACATGTGTAACCAATACATGCCCTCATTGTTAGGCAGTTTAAAAAAAATCCTACTCTGTTTTTTATCATGTTTATTGGTTGAATGTAGAGACACTGGTTCATGTTTTCTCCAACAGTCGGCTGATGCAAAGTAGAGCCAGACAGAATAATGGGGCCAATTCTTACCAGTTTTCCAATAATCAGCTTTGGTTGATTATTACTTTTGTCTCAGTTTACACATTTTTGTTCTCAGGAACTAAAGACACTAAAACTTTATTTTTTGATACAAAAGTTTACTTGACAGAGAGTTTTATTGTGTTTAATATTAAATTGTCAGATTCATCTTCCCGGATGCTGTGAGTCTATTGAACTTTAAAAGTGAGCGCACTTTTTAATTAGAATGCTGCTGTTGTTTTTATAACATTTTACTTATTATACTTTAGGTTGCCTTTTACTTATTTTCATCAGGGAGCACAAAGTACAGGTGTATTTTCGAACAATAAAATACAATATTTTTGAATGATTAAATCGATATTTTATTTGTTTCTTAAAAAGTGTTGTTCGCTTCGTGAAAAGTGTTGTTTGCAAATATTGACACAAATCTAATTCCACACCTTAACAGCAGTGAATGTGCTCGACTTCATTCATGTCTGTGTGTCAGTTTGAAACCATGTAAGAGTTTAAGAAATGCATCAAGCCTCAGATTATACTCCTATAATATCACTGTGTCCTCCCTAATCATACACCTCCTCCTCCTCCTCAGGTTCACTACTCACTCATCAGCCAGCTTTTCTGTCTCTCTTTTCTCAATTGCTCCCTCTTTATGCTCACAACTGGTGACAGGTGAAAGAATGGTCATCACTTGTGTGTGTGTGTGTGCACATGCAGATCGGTATGGGGGGAGGGCTTGGACTGTCATTACTTCCTTCCTTCCTTCAGGGTTCCTCTTTACGCATCTATAAAACGCCTGTGCTGCTCCATGGGGGGGATGACGGTGACTCCAATTAAAGGAGTTCAGAGGCCTGGTAGCCGTGCTGATGACAAGCAGAACTACAGTATTCACAGCTGTCAGCATGTACATATACATACAGTACTGTGTATACAGTCATGTTGACTATCGGATTTTAGTCGGACTAAGACAATAGTTGGGTTTTCTGAGTGTCACGTAAACATGTTAGTACGAGTTAAATCGATCTATTCTTAGTTGGACTAACATACCTAGATAAGTCGGATTACTGCTGCATGTAGTCACTTAACCAGACTGTAGATGGAGTTCTGCGTGCGCACCAACATTTCCTACTTAGTCTTCGACATCGGAAGTAGAAGAAGATGACATATAAACTGCAATATTGTTGCCGGAAAAGAACAAACATCATTGTGCCACTTTTCCACTCACGCAGCACGCCTCGCGTCAGCGCGGTACGGTTATTTTGCTTTTCCGCTCTGGTGAGGCTCCAAGCGAGCTGAACTGATACCATGTGTGACATCATCAGACTGTTGGCCACTGATTGGTCAGAGTGCCGTCACAGGAAGAGGCATTAGCAAGACGTCCGATACGAGAATCAAGCTGAGCAATGCCGACCTGTAGATCAGTTTAAAAGACTTAACAATACGGAAAAACGTGGGTTGATCTCCAACAACTACCAGGGAAATGTCTAAAATCTCATCATTTAACGGAGGAGTCTGGTGTATTTAGGGACAGCACTGCTGAGAGCCTGTGATCGCGGCCGGCGAGCCGCATCACATGTGTCGCACGTAAAACAAAGTCACGGCATTTTCATGCAGTCATGCAGTGATGACTCCGCCCACGTTGAGGAGGTTACTATATATATATATATATATATATATATATATATATGTAATGGAAACAGAACCATACCGTGTAGAGGCGAGGCAAGCTGAGGCAAGCTAGGATCATGAATTGGAAACACGGCTTTAGAAATAGTCATTTTTGCACACACGCCAATTCATGAGGAATTTTAATTTGTCCTCTGCATTTAACCCATCCTTATAACACACCAGTAGTGAACACACACAAGTCAGGCGCAGGAGCAGAACACTCGAGCCCTAGGCCTGAACCAGCGACCTTCCCCACAGTCCAAATCCTCTTGGCCATGGGCTAGAGCGAAAGGCAAGACCCACTAAAGGTTAACGAAACATACAGAACCACAGCATGATTCATCTCACCATGAAACATTAAACTTCTTGTGGATTAGCATAAAAAAAAATCTATTGACGCTTCAGTCCACTAGATGGTGCCAAGTGCTCACTCTCACTAGAGCTGACGTGTGAGGACATCGCAACATGTGATTTAGCAAATACTCAGTATTTTGGCAAAGTTTTCACCATGTTGGTCGCAGTTTAATGACAGACGTTCCTGTGTTTGGTGGCAGTTTCGCGCAGCTGTGCTGTGACGACCCCGCCCATGTTGAGGACAAGTAATGTAAAACGACGTGAGTAGAGCCGAGTGGTGTTAGAACTGTAAAATGGAAAAGCGCCATATCTCAGATGTAAAGGGCAAAGCTGTGGCTTCGAGTTCCTCGTGTTTCCTGAAAAACCATCAGTCGTGGCTGCTGGTTGATGCTAACCAAAGTTTGTTGCCTTCTGAAGAATGAATGAATTAGATGAGAAGCCCACTGTTACATAACAGGCAGAGGCATAGTATGTGTGTGTGTGTGTGTGTGTGCATGGAGAGAGACCAGACAAGCTACTAAAGTTGTGTTTTGAACTTAGACTTTTGTGCATGTACTCGCACACGTACTGTGCATGCAGGTAAATGCTCAGTTTAAGTGTACCACTACACGCCGTATCCCAAAATGTGTGTGTGTGTGTGTGTGTAATTGTGTCCATGGACCAGTGTCTTTAGTAGACTTGTAGTAATCCTCTTAGCGTATGCTGCTTGAAGCTCAGAGCGCATTATGTAACTCCTCTAATCCAGCAGCACATCAAGACAGACAGCAGAAGACCACAACTCATGCTCCATCACACACACACACACACACACACAATTTTCTCAAGCTAAAATCCATGATAGCATTACACAAAATTAAAATAAATTCACACCACAAGATATTAACACTTGTGTGAATATTTTTTACTGTTGAGGTTGAGAGAAACTGAACTGACAGTTTCTCTTTGCGTGTCCCTGCTGCCCTCTTCACATTCCCAGCATCTCCTCGATAACCTGAACATCCAACCAAAAAGGAGGGAAAAAAGAAAAAAATCTCTCCCTTTCACTCTCTCTCCATTCTGTTGCCAGGGCAACCGCGGCCATCTTGCCGTGCCCCTTCGGTCTTGGGTATACATCACAAGCCGGTCATAAATGTGGAATGACAGTCGGAGAGGGAAAGCAGAGAAAGAGAGAGGGAGACTGAGGAAGGAGAGAGACAGTGAAACAGAAGGATGTAGGAGAAAACACACATCGTCTCTCCTGTTTAAGTGACAAACTGTGAAGCAGGACAGGCCATTTTGTTTCTTATATCAAGCACCTTTCTGAGAGGAATCAAACTAAGCTACACCGATAACAGCTTGGAGATCTGAGAGAAATTTTCTACATCGTTTTTTAATGCCTTCAACATGTTACCATGATAAATCAAAAATACCTTTTTCCAACAAAACCTTCATCTCAAAAAGATCTGTTTCTAAACACAAGGGCATTAATTACAGGGAAACCACCCAACCAAACATTGCACCAAATCTTACTTTCAGACAGCAAAAAATACATATATTTAAAATGTATAGGTGATATTTGTGAGATATGGATTATATTAAGACATAAACGTGACCATGATGTGTCATCGGGAATTAGGAAAATAATTAAAATACTGGCTTTGGCGCAGCTGGTACATTCATGAAATAAATGTACTTCTTGTTTTGGTGTTTTTGGTCTGTTGCCCCGCCCACTGCCACTCACCCAATAACAGAGCTCGTAGCAGTTTAACACAGTGGATGCCAGCAGAGGGATCAGAGAGCAGCGAGCTCACTCAAACCTAAAAAGATGATACTAGATAGTCAATATTTAAATGAACATATTAAAGTGCCTGTTTCACTCGCCGTGCGTCTGGTACTTCAAGGAAAGGGTGCCAAAAAAGGGAATGGAAGGGGTGCTGGTTATTTTGTTACTATTCCCAATAGAAATGCAAACATGTACTGTATAGTACCAAAATCGAGCTGTTCCGCTCAATGGACACATCGCACATGTGGATGCGTTTGTGCACAGTTTAACTAGGTGTCGGTTGGTGTAGGGGTAGAGGGGGTGGAGTGGCTCAGTGGTTTAGACCGGTACCCCTGTGTGCAGAGACATCATGGTCACTGGTTCAACTCAGTCCAGTCCAAAAACATGCAATATGGGGTTTTAGGTAAATTGGACACTCTGACCATAGCTGTGAATGGTTGTTAGTCTCTATATGTGGCCATGCGATGGACTGGTGAACTGTCCAGGCTGTACCCCGCCTATCGCCCTATGTCAGCTGAGATTGGCACAGCGCCCCCTGCGACCCTCCAGTGGAGGATACAGAGATAGGAAATGGATGGACGGCTGTTGCTGTGAACTGGCAGTAAACCTAGAAAGAAAATGTTCTGACATCTTCAGAATGTTTCAAGATATTGTTATCATGATTTATGCTCTCTGGTAAGATTTCAGGTAAGTACGAGACAGAGCTTGTGCTCCATGTTCAACCTCCAGTCTACAAACAGACCCTTCTGATTCTCTGCCTCCTCTTCATACACAGAAATAACACATGGATGCCAGATCTCACTTCTCACTGGTTTTGACCACATACAGTGGTTTCGAGAAGATTGGGCACAGAAGATAGTGCTGCGGTTAGTGCTCTAAAGGCAAGTTTGCTCGACACCCTCTCATTCTGCTTTTTTCCCCTTTGAGAGACTGAGAGAAAATGACTCCAACTTGAAAGGGTAAAAGAAACATGTTACTCCACGTTTTCTACAATGCAAAACGTGTCAGAGATCACTGTGCCAGAATAACTTGAAATCAAAAAGTAAACAGAAGTACAAGGACAGCAGATCAGTGTGACCCGCATATTTTAAATAAATAGACGTTCAAATCAGTACTTGAATGCTGTAGGGTTTTCTTAAAAAAACAATTATGCGAGTCAGAAAACTTGTTTTAATGTTGTGGTCGATCAGCATTTGACTGTGTCTATGGTAACCAAGGCAATCTATAGTGATTTTTTTCCCTAAAAAAATGTTTAAGAAAAACCACCATCAGAAAACCAATGTCAACGATATTTAAATTTGGATCATTGAGTACTATCATAAAATACTGCTGAAATTACTGTTGGAGCTGATTTGGTGTGCGTCTCAACCACTCTAATCCCAAATGCCCATTACATAAGAAATATTATGTAATGGTAAATGTAAATATCACCACTATGCATCACCATTAACTGACACTGGGGCACTGACACCAGTTACAACAATTCTCGCATGAGCCAAGCTGCTGGTAGACAATAAAGCCAACAAGTCCAGTCAAGAACCTGGCAAAATCTATAACATGTTGTGCAAATGACTGAAAAAAACAGCTAACAAAGTATAAATTCTATCCACAGCTTTCTCTTCTACCACAACTGAAACTGCACATATTGTCTGGCAATTCTCACTGATGCCCCAAAATTGGTATTAGGATCATTTTTGTTTTCTCCACAAGTGGATCCACACGTGGTGGTGGATAGGAACTTATTCACAGTTCCCAAATATATGATAGACAATGGCTTCAGAAATATTCCACAAATCACTAGATTTTCAACGCTGGCACGGTTTTGAACCAGCTGGCACATTCATACCAAAAATAATTTGGTTCAGAACCCGACAGGCAGGTTTGTTGACAGCACCAAGATTCTGAATGGAACTAGAGCCTGAATGGTAACAAGCAGTATACAAGTCTAGTAAGCACCATCACAAAAATATACAATACAATAAAATACAAATACAATACAGATATTTGTCACACCTACACATTTATCACTCCATTTTTTTCCTTTCATCCATTCATCCATCACAAAACCGGCAACATGGACACAGAAAACCACACAATGACTAGTGGTGCAACTTGGACCCCAATACAAACGCAATATGGTCATTCCATACAGAAAACAACGAGTTACACGTTGTTTTGTTTGGTGCACTGATATAAAAATCAATAATGTTGATGCAGTCTCTGGAAAAAAAAATCTCTTGAAATTCAATCCATCTAAAACTTAAATGCCAACACTCGGTTGCAGACGTTGTGTCAGCAAACATCTACAAATTCAGTGCAACAACTCAGTGCAAGAGCCACAATGGAGACTGGTGTGACCTCACGCAACCTAGAGTAGACGACGTGAGACAAAATCCTTTCAGTAAACTCAGAGAGAAGCAAGAGGAATGCTTAAAAAATCTTTTAAACATGGCAGAAAAAGCTATCAAAAAAGTGGGAAGAAGTATTTGATTCAATTGAATTAAAAAAACTGTATTTGGCAGGCACAGAAAAGTCATAAAAACAAACAAACAAAATGGAAAATAGAAATACAGGACAGAAAAGTAACCAAGATCATGTAAAATAAAGTAGTAGACACTGAGCCGACTGGTCGTCCAGACAAGCAGTGAGCCAGGACTGGAAAAAAGCACTAACGCTGTGTCTCAAAAAAGAGAAAAATTATTAGACAGAAAAACATAATGGAATCAAAATAGAAAAGAAATGAACATTTAAAAGAGAAAGATCAGGCCCAGTGAGAGAAATGGAGAATAATGAGTGTTATACTGTGGTCCTTCACAGGGCTGGGTTAGGTGTTAAGTTACTGTACACACACAAATACAAATGATGAGTCACTTTCTAAAACACACAGACAAACACACACGGATACAGGCACACAGACACACACATGTTAAATATAGACTCATTACACTCAAATTCACAGAAAGTTCATGGCTGTCTCTGGAACAAAACAGACGTTCGCTTTGCAGTCCTGACAAGGCCAGAAATCAGAGGCAGCTCGGGGCAAAATGCCCTTCAAACATCTGAAATTGCCCTTGAAATTGGTACGACAGCGAATCCTGAGTCGAAAACAGCCAGCTATTTATGCCTCTTACGCCGATGCATGCCCATTGCATTTGCATAGACTTCATGCACTTTGTTCTATATATTGTGAATAAACAGAGAAATCCTGCACTTTTAACTTTTCACAGACGTTTTTGGCACATTTCCATCGGCTCTACTTGTCTCACCTCGCAACGCCACGGCACGGTTTAAGTAGCGTTTCCACTAGCATAGCACCTGGTACCAGGTACTATTTTTAGTACCTGCTCCGGCAAGGTTCCAAGAGTGCTAGTAGTAGGTACTATGCGATGATTGGTCAGATTGCCGGCCACTGACTGGCCAGAGTCCCGTCACAGGAAGAGACGTCCCACACAGAAATCAAGCCAAACAGCGCCGAACTGTAGATCACTTAAAACTACTTAACAATCCTAAAAACGTGGGTTAATCTCCAACAACTACAAGGGAAACCCTAATATTTAACAGGAGTCTTTTAAAGTGGAATGGTGTATTTAGGGACAGCGCCGCAATCGCGAGCAGCATCACAGACCGCTGCCGCTGTAGTGTAGTGTCCACACGTCCCGAACAGTTCCGAATTGTAGATAAGTTAAAACTACTTAACTATCCTAAAAATGCGGGTTAATCTCCAACAACTACAGAAGTCTGGTGTAAAGTCACTAGTCACTTGTGTGTGTGTGTGTGTGTGTGTCGTGTATAAAACAAAGTCACCGCAGTTTCACTCAGCCATCCAATGATGACTCCGCCCAATGATGACACCTAATCGTGCCGTGTCGTGGCGAGGCGAGTAGAGCCGGTGGAAATGCGCCATTTGTTTTCTTCAGTTAGATATTGTGATGTATGGCAATATGATTGTTTTCCAAATTAGGGGTGTCCGACAAATTGTAACACGTTGGGAGATGAAGGGTCCAAAAAAAAAAAACACCACTAATCATGGGAACTGTGTTAATAGACTTTTTAGCAGGTTCAAATATCCCAGGTATACCCGCTACTTCTAGTGTGAAAACACAGAACTATTCATGTTTTAAGGACGGATTGGAAAGGGACTACTCTTCTCTAAAAAGGTCATGTCAGAGAAAATATAATTAAATGTAATTTTACTTGAAAGGTCTTAAAAAGTCTTAAATTTGATTGGGAGGATTTGGAGATCTGCCCTGGAAATGCCCCTGAAACATGTTTCACAAGGGCAAAAAAAGAAGTTTTGAAAAAGTTAATTTCCCAGCATGCTCTCTGACCTTTCCCCTATGGCTGACGGCAAAGACTTTTTTTTGAAGAATAACGAAGTACAGTTTTTTTTTCTATTTTCATTTTCCTTTGCTGCCTCCGTGTGTGTGCTCTTTGTAACGTTTTCTCAGAATTTTTGTCATCTTTACAGAGCACTAATTACAGGCTTAAACATGCGGGCATGTGCGCGTGTGAGTACACACACTCACTCCCACCCTCCCCACTCACTCAGCAAGTGAACATAATTAGAGACTTGAGGGGTAGCCATGAATGAGTGGGGAGAAGAGAAGGGTGGAGGAGAGGAGATTAAAGAGACAGGAAAAAGTTTATGTTAAGAGTTGAGGATCAGGAACGAACTTCACACTGAGTTCACTTCAGACCTGGGTTGCCACGCTCGACGTTAACAACCATTCATTCGCCAGCTTGAAGCAGCTTGTCGCTTATGGGATATGAACACTTGTTGAGACGTTTATTCCATCACAATAAACAATGTATTGCCTTTATTTTTGCCAGATATTTGTTATCCTCATGTGCCAGCAACCTTTGAATGAAAGAAATCATCCCACACTGACATGATCCATTTTATGGTTGGTTATTCTTCTCTTCTTTATGACACAACAGCAGATTTCTCAACGCAAAGATGCAACAGACAACTCTCCTGTCGCCAGTGACTCATGTTTGGTCATTCAGTGCATTTGCATTCATGTTAAAAGTCTGATTTTCGAGGGACTAAGTCAATAATTAGGTTTTCTCATTGTCAATAAATCTCCCATGTATACTCAGACTTAGCAAGTTGTCTGATTTCCTCTTAGAAAGAATACGGCCTTGGCTCAATTAACCCTAACCCTGATCTTGATGTGGATACCTGAGACATGTGCTAATAATCCAGTGTAAAGAGGGCCTATGTGTGCCCTTACTGCTCCGAGAGAATGTGACATATATCCCATGTTTCCATTTAGTGGCAGGGTACGGTGCAGTATGGTATGTATTTTTAATCTGAAGGATTCTAAACATCAAAGTCACAAGATAACCCATTTGAGCTTAGTGACAGAGGCAGCAATTAAACAACAACTTCTATATACTGTGACGCAAAATTGCTGATCTTATCAATGAACTTTGGTGAAGGAAGACAGAGAGAAAGAGAGAGCGGTTAAAAAAAAAACTTTACTTCAACTGGGACCCATTTACCAAAAGTAGCATTTCTGGGCTCCTAAAATGGCGATTCTGTGCGGATAAAAAGCAGATACAATACCAAACGTTTGGATTCTTCTAAACTCATACACTTCAAAAATACCTGCACTCTTCCTTTAAACTTTTAGAATCTGCTAAAAGAACAGTTGGACTAAAGACTCTTTGAATGTCAAACTTCTTTTTTTTTCCATGTTTCAGTTCTCATTCCGACACCTTCCATGTTATGCAACTTCTAAATTGTTTCACTTAAATGATGCAAACATGAAAACTTTATTATTCTGTTTACAACTCTCAATCATCAATATACTCTCTGACCCTGTTCGTGTATCTCTATTTTTAGCTCTCCTTTCAGATTATAGGACTATTTATAGACCCCCCCCCACCCCCCCTGCATGTTGTCCAATAAGAGGACTCTCTGCGGGAGAATAGCAGTGTCACACGGATTCGCACACCTCCCACTTGGCATTGAGCTGAATCTCCCCCCATGGAGTTCATCCCACCCTCTCCCTCTACTCTCTTTGGCTTTCTCCTCCCATTCCTGTGTTCTCCTCCTCCTCTCTGCCTCTATTCCCCTCCCTCAACTTCCCCCTCCATCTACACAGGGTGGCTGCCCACGGCTTCAGTGGAAACTTTATGCACAGGAAGAAACACATGTCAACCCCCCACCGCCTGCCTGTCTGTGAGTGTGCGAGTGTGTGTATTAAACTGCATTTTATTTACAAAAAGAGACGATAATGACAAAATATTCCACACTGAGCAGTGTAGCGAGATAGTATTTGCAACTCTCCAGGCCTCGAACTGCACGACATTCATTAACAAAACAACACGCGTCCCGGACATTCTGAGGAATATGCAGAGGGGAAAACATGCAGATTGACAGACAGTATTTTTCTTTCCCCCTTCTTCTTCGTCTTCTTCTTGACTTTTCCCCACTTTTCCCCACCACCAGGACATTACATAATTCTCCAAACACTTCCTCTCTATGTCAAGAGCTCCCTGGCGTTTTATCAGACACACACACACACACACACTTGACATATCCAAGCAGACAGCCAGCCTATTCGGGGCTGTCTGCATCACAGTCGCTATGACAACGGTGGGAGAACAATCCCCACAAAAAAACAGCCACTCAGGAGGGGGGGGGGACAGAGGAACAGACAGACAGATAGACAAAGAGAGAGACACAGAGGACTAATGGTGGAACGGTGTTCATGCAGCTTTCTTTTACCTGCACTCATCCGGGAAGAGGAACTCACAAACAGGAGAATCATATTTCATTTTGAAGAACATGTTTTCTTTGAGGCTTCTTTTTTGTCACTTATTTTAGTGAAAGTCATTGATATGAGTACCTGACTGAGGGAGAATCTTTTTTTAATTAGTCTAAATGCTAATGGCTTTGTCACATTCTAGGCAATTTTTACGCTTACAACTGGATCAATTTGCCGCTGGAGGATAGAAGTCGACTGATTTGGGTTTTTGTCTGGCCGATTTTTAAAATCAGGGCAGCTGATGGACACTAATTGATGCTGATTTTTAGGCCCATAATTTCAGCCACTCACTCTGAGAAAACATAAAAACTGTTAACTTCAGTAACCAGTTTGGGAACCACTTTACAATATCGGTATCGGCAAATATTGGCTTTTAAGGACTGTCAAAATGAATAATGACTACAACATTAGGCTAAATAGGCTGCTACCTGCTTGACTTCTATGCTGGCACCCTCTACAACTATTATTTTTTATATGTTTATTTGTTTTGCTCAATGAAGAAAATGAGACTAAATAACCTCTGCAGTTGGGGGTAGGGAAAAAGACAAGGAAGTAAGGAAAGGAAGTGAGAAATAAATGAGGTTTTAGTGACTTGGCAACATTTATCGTTCAGAAAACAAAGATGTGTAATTTGTAATAATTGGCCAAACAATAAGAACAAACACAATAACAGACAAATTGATAGATCTGTCTACCTTTACGGGAGGCATTCAAGTCTGACGATCAACTGATTATATTGCAGAATTAAAGAGTTCAAAACCAAAAGGGCTCCGTCTTCTTGACCGCCCATGGACTGACACATTCTGAAATGTGTTTTTTGTAAGACTGGTTTACCGAGAGCCTGGTTCCCATTTAAATATTACAACTATTCATACAATTCCATCCACTGCTGTTACGACAGATAAGTACTTCAAACGTTAATTAAAATACAAGTAAAATACTAACAATGATAAAAGAAAATCAGTTTGTCCACTTGACTGTTCTATAAATAAGTTTTCTATATGATTTCAACATTGCTAGGGTCAAAATCGCGGAATTGACGCATTTCCTGTTTAAATACACGGGAGAAAGGTGAGGTGAGGCAGGGATGAGCTGTGCCACACACACTGACCGAAGCAGGCAGTTGATGGCATTGCTGTCTCTCTTTATATCCCCAATATACATGTTTGATTAAACATGAACTACACATGTTGACGTTCCACAGTCTGTCTAATATATTTAATGAATGTGTGTGACTGGTTTAGCCTTTTCTGATCGATAAAATGTCAAAAATCTGCCTGGCTGATAGGTCTGCCTTCAACAAAAACAGGCTGATGGAAACTCACAGTACAGTACAGTGTTTTTACAGCATGCACACTTCCTCAGAAAAACGTATTTGCACATGCACAGTGACCTCACCAGCATCATCTTTTCCCTTCCAGGGTTTCCAGTGCAGCCCCCCACTGTCGTCATTCTTACAACAAGCCATAAACTTAATGTAAACACACCTGCATCACAAAGGTAAAGGAGGTTTGAAGTGATGCGGTTACAGACGGCAGCTAAAAAAAAACTATATGAGCAAACATAAGCTGTGGTAACACCTCAACAGTGATGTATAATTCAGGTATCGTCCCAAGAGAAACCTGATCATGATACAGGCCCGAGTCCAACGGAACAAGAGAGTCAGAACCAGAGGTCACTTTCAACAAATTATTCGTCTCTTCTCTGTCCTGGTTGTGGATTACATGTATAATTTTGACAACAATGGCTGCCAAAATGTGATTTGACCCCCCTCTTTTTTTTTTCAGAGGCAAAGATTCATGAGGTCAGTTTGACTATGTACAAGCAGAGATAAGGGTTTTATCTATGGCCAATGGCTGTAAATTGATGCAGATTTCTTTCAGCCCATACAAACAATTGATTTAATATCTTTATCAAGTGTATGAGAACAAGACTGGATCATTTTCAATAATTAGCCAATTAATACATAATAATAGGCCAATACTGGGCTCACCAATTAATCAGTGTACCTTTTACCAAAGAATGAGTGCAGGTATGTGCTGTACCTATATCTGCACGATAAGCACATTTGTTATACTGGTGTTACTAGACACCGCTTAAGAAAAACCAGTCTGAACAGCCATCAAACTAAACATGTTGTCAACAGATCAAAACTGCTGGTACCAAAAACAGAACAGGTTGACTGATATCAAACATCAGTCAGTCCTCGAACTTCTAACTTACAGTAACTGAAACTGAAATTACAAACCAGTGTAGGAGGAATGCTTAGCAAGAACAACCAACACCACTCTTAAGCAGCGGTTCTGCCAAGTGGTACAGTTTGGGTCAGTTCAGTGGGTCGGTTTGGTACAGTATGGTACAGAACAGTAGAGCCCTCAGCCAGGCTTGCGTTTCGACTGAGAACAGTACCTTTGGTTGGTCTGCGGGGTGTGCACTGTGTGAGGAAATCCAGCAGCTTGTTCTTTCTGCTCGGTGTGTTGCACTTTATCTCGAGAAGAAGTCAAGCTTTGTATGAGAATAGACTGCGGGTGTTGAAGAAACACCGTTCGCAAGGGAGTGCTGTTTTTCTGTCACCCAATCAGCCGACTGTCGTGGTTCTAGCTCTACCCGTACCATACTATTATTTTGGTAGAGAAGAGTTCAAAATTAATGTTTGGCTGTGGTTATTTTGGTACTATTGCTAATGGAAACACCAAAAATACATACTGTACCATACTGAACTAGGTGGAAACACTCCATTTGTGGAATTTATTGGCGTGCGATACATGTGTGGCACGGGTATTCTGTTTCGCTATTTATGTAGGTGACGTAGCGACCTAAGTAGCTATGTATTTTGCATATTTGGCAGACACTCCAATCAGTGTGTACCATTCCAAACCACACTGTGGATAGCTGCACTATACCGCTTAGTTTAAATGAGGCTAATCACTAGTTAGCATGGTTCAGCTGATATATTTCCATAGCGAGTTGTTACCATTAGAGCTCAGAACAAGAGGCAAATCCTCCTTTTCATCAGTTATTATCCAGAGTGTACAGACGATGGACAATTTACAATTATGACTACAATGTCTGAAACCACAGGGGCTTTTTAGTCGGAGCTGCTTTTTCAGGTGCTGAACAGAAACCTGCCAGCAAAGATAAAGGGTCAAGTTGCAGGGTCTGACTCCAGCACTAATGAAGACATATAAAGTGGGAGAATATTTTAATTCTCTCTGTATCTGTCTACACTCTCAAAGGAGCTTACCTGTCTACTGTTGTGTTTTCCCTGTGTTGCCCATTTACACACAGGTGTAATGAAGTGGAAAAGCAAAAGGTGTGAAAATTACACTGTTAATGTTCCAAAAATATTTGTGTGTGTACATAACAAAGATAAGGACTCTTCCGTTTCTCTGGGGTCATCCATGGGCTGGCAGTTAGGATCCCCCAGGGACTCTCTTTGTGCAGCCATTTAGTATCTATTAAAAAACTCAATGGCTCCTTAAGTGTCAACAAGACAGAATAAAACAGGAATTACCAGACTCAATGTTTTCATTAACAGGAAAAAGTGACAATTACAAAGCTTTAAAATAGAATAATCACTGCTCTTGCCTGTCTGCAGTGGAAGAGCCAAATGTCTTTTAGAACATTTATCACTAAAGAGCTTCAGCTGTAGAGTGTCCCAACCTGACCTAGAAAAACATTCACCAAACAAGACACACGTCCTGTACTTTTTTTGTCCAAGCTCAACCTAAACTTGATACAGCTTAACAACAAAAGAATTTCAAACTCACCATTGGCAACAATCAGTGCATGAAAAGTAACTATTACTGAACTGTAATCACTGACAACTGTTTACATAATCCAACAACTACTGTTGAATGCGTCGTAAATAGTAAACCCCACTTCTAAACAGAATCACTTATCAGTCGCTGCTTATTATCACTTCCTTATAAGTATATTCATTCTACATCTATTCTTTAAATGTTTACACCATATTTTCATTAAAGTAATTAAAAATACATTTGAACCCTGACCTAACCTGACCGGTATCCATGCTGTATTCAGCTGAACGTTAAGCTGGTAACTCCAACATAAAAAAATGATTTCATCCCTCCAACCAGCCAACGATTTGATTTTGCTCATCTGGCAAGGACAACATTTTGGCCAACTACATAAACTCCTAAAAAGGGAACCCCTGGCACACTAGAGGCAGACTTAACCTAAATTAACCATTTCCCCCATTTGTACTTGTTCCTCAGAGTTCTCCCACAAAAAGGTTGTTAGACACCACTAGACAGCTAAAGTTGACAGGTAGATCTACTGAGCTGAGAATGGTGAAGTAAAAACTTTGAGGCCACTATTGCCAATCCACACGTGTCACTCTGGGTGTTATTAAAAACACAATAATACCTTATACAAATCCTTTTAGCAAGAATGCACTTCAGCCACAGTCAATGCTGTCTGTTTACATTCTGCACATTCCCCTGACAACTTTCCACCAGATAAGATCCCTAATAGTTCAACAATCAAGTCAATGTCCGTCATAGAGTTAAATACCCATGAACAATTAATTGTTTTCAAATTGATAATGCAATCTGAAGCAATGCAATGAGCAAATACCGAAGGCCACAATTTGGGATATACATTATTCAGTGTTAAGAGTTTGGAGGGATTGTTTTGATGATTTCTCATGTGGTCGATTATATTTTAGTAAACAAGGAACTGAAGCTTGACTTAAAGATGTTTTACGTAAGAAAATATAGTGTTTTAAGTCATACAATGTCCATGATATGGCATCAGAGATTGAACAAAGTGTTAAATTCACAATGGTACAGCCTGTTTGAGGAAAATGCACAAAATGTACGATCTAATACTTCGACATTGGCAGCTAAATGACACCTAACTATCAACTTAACTTCTTTCTTGCACTTTCAATGACCCACGTCTATTAAGGGCAATTTTCAAAAACTTTCAATGGCCTTGAATATAATTTTTTTTTTTAATTCACAAACTTTAAAGGATGTCAAGGACCCATGGGAACTCTGGATTGACTTGGCATAAAAACTACTAACAATCATAGACATTATATAAAATGTTTTGATTTGTCTTCCGGTTTCTTCCTGAAGCAAACCAGGAAGTGAAAATATATTGAACAGCCACCGGGGGGGACTCTGCTGGTTGCAAAAGAGGTCAGTTTGATTGGAAGTCTATGGGAAAAATAACTTTCTCACTTGATTTACAACATCAGTAAACTTTCTAGAGGAGCTAATGGTCTCAATCTTGGTGCAGCTGTGTGGGATGACGATGGCATGATTCAACCTCCCTGTTTTCTCTGACTCTTCTGGTACATGTAGATAAAAAGGGTTTATTTTCCAAGTAGCTTTATGGAACAATTGTGGATTGTGTGAGCACTGGTTTTAATTGGAGATCTTTAATGTACTTTTTGCAGTGCAGTGACCACAACTATTATAAATCAACACTGTCATTTTTAAATTAAAGATCCTTAATCAACTATGCTAAAATAATAGTTTACTTTAATTACTACTAATAATTACTTAATAATAATTTAATCAATTGAAAATAACTACAGCATTTTAATAAAGTCACAACCAGCAACAGGCAGAGAAGGCAGAAAGTGAGTGTGGTTTTAAAAAAGCAGCTGGCGTGTTTCCTCAGTTGTGATCGTTGTTGCTGCTATTTTTAGGAACCATTCAGGAAGTGATCTGCAAAAAAAAAGAAGACTACGGCTGGAGTATTTGGCTTGACTGAACACAACTCAGCTCATCACGCACAAAACCCAAGAACAATTGAATGTAACCAAGGACAAAGCAGTGAAAACACAGAGGTCCCCCATGAGGAAGTTTAACAACTTGATGGATATTTTTAAGATGACATCTGATGAAGTCTCACTTTTACTGAAAACAGCTCTGTTCCACATCTGACCCTGACAGATTTATTAGTTGGCTGATAAAAAGTGGTCAAAATTAGCCTTTCAGACATTGGTAACAGGATTTGTAGCAAATGTGCTCCTGTCAATCATCATTACGTATGAGCTGCTTAAACACATAGGAAGGAATACTTAATTCTTCACTGACCTCTAGTTGGAGATTGTTAATTTCAAAAACTGCTTTGAAAATTCCAGAAACCATGTAGACCTGTGATTTACAAGTAGTCTGATTAATTGTTGTTTCATGTATTTAATATTCAATTTATACTATATTTGTATTGAAAATACTGTATGATTGCAATGCATTGCCAGAGCTTGGAGTGACTTGGAGTGAAGCATTTTTTTTTGTATTATCTGTTATCCATAAACATGTGCTTATATTTTATCAGATGAAGGGAAAAAGAAGAATTGGCTAAAAATATACAGGCCAAAAAAAAAATCAGCATCAATTATTCTAAAACTCAGCATCAGCATCAGTCATGAAAAACCCATATTGGACGACTTCTAGTCTTATGTCTTATCAAAATGCCTATGCATCCCCAAGGCAACAGAATGGGGCATGGTTTGAAGGCAGCTTCACAATGACCACAAATGAATCCATTAATCCATAAACTGGCAATGATCATTCAACCAGATGTGTTTTCTTCTCACATTTTAACTCATCAGACATTCTCCATCTTATTTGGAGCTGCTGCACTGACAGACTTCCTGCCTTCAATCACATGTAGCAAAGTAGCATTGCAACAATGTCGCTAACTGTCCGACCACACGGTTAATATCCTCCCTCACGCTGTCCTGCTCTGCCCCACTGAGTCCTTGCTCCATCTTTTCCTCCCTTTTGCCCTCTGCAGTATTATCAGATAATGTGTGTCCTCCTCCCCCCTCCACCACCACCACCCCACCCTCCCACTGCACTGCAGCCACTGTGGCACAATTACCCCGGCTGCTGCACTAATGGCTATTGATGCAGCTGAGGGCCCCGCACACACACTTGCACACATAAACATTCATAAAAAATTCATGACGCTGGCTCAATAGGAAGGTGTGGGGGGTCTGGGCAGCCGGAGACAGAACAAATGTCATTTAACAAAGGAGGCAAGAGGCAGATGACACAAGTCTCCACGTTGTCACGCAATATGATCCAGACAAACACTAATATACATATAAAAACTAATGAATTTGTGCAGCATATTAAGAATTATTAGTCCATGTTAATTCTACCTGTGGCTGAGCAGATACATAGTATATGTTCTTGAGTACAGTAAAGGCCAGTGTATATGTGTCTCCTGTGTGCAGCAGGATTCTGTGTGGTGGGTAATTCCCTCTTAGCACAGGATTTCTCTCTGTCACTGGCCTACGCCGAGAGAGCTTAAGAGCGCTAAGCCTGCTAGCCGAGACTGAACCATGGATCACCGGAGACAAGGAGCAAAGAGATGGAAAGAACAGCACGGATGGGTCTGAATCACCAAAAGGAAAGAAGGGAAGGCAGATTACAAGGAGGAAAAATAAAAGGTCAAATGGAGGTGGGAATGGAAGGGTGAGGTGAAGACGGAGAAGATGAAGGACAAAGGTGGAAAAAAGAGAAAAGGATCCTGGCTAGGACAAAGTAGACACCCCTGTGTGATGGGTGGACATAGAAATGAAGGGATAAAAGGAGGAAGGACGGAGGAGAGACAAACTGTAATTTGGAGATAGTAAAATGAAAGGGGGACGATTTTCAATTGATGGTGATTTACAACTCGGGCTGCACAATTATGATTAAAATTGCGATTGTACAAACTGCAATTATTTGATGAAGATAACGATTGTGACAACACAGCCCAATATGATACAAATTCTGAAGGAATTCACGAGCTCACGAAAAATGTGCTCCTGATGTCACAACATCATGATTTCTTCGTGAAGTGCTATTCCTTTGAAGAGTTTCAGATATTACACAAACTTGACAAGGTTATTTATTATCACATTTATTGTTAAGTCTGTACAATGTTGTGGAAAAATTCTCTGATTCTGTTTGGGTGAGAAACATGTTTGAACTCTATGGTATAGAACCCGAAATATTTCCACAAGCAATGATTTTCTGCTCAGCATGACAGTTTCGTTTACTTGTGTCCTCCATTTTCTCGGACAAAAATCAAGGTTAACAAATACAACACGTGATTATCTTATCTATCTCATGGGCCAAGAGGGGATTCAAAATGGATCTGAGTTCAACTGTACTCACAACACCCTCTGCGGGATCCTGCGGTTACTACTTCAGAAAGTCTGATGGGATTCTATGGCTGTTTATTATGAACTCAAACTGATTTTTAACTGGAACTTTCCTTACCAAGTTAGAATGGACATCCAAATCTCAGATAAAAATGATTACGGTTTGTCTACAAGAGCAATGAAGTTGCTATTTAATGTACAAATTTCCCACCTGGTGTGTGTGCTTCTACTTCTTAAAACTTTTCAGGATGAGTAGCTCCATGGAGACTAAAACCTGGTTTTAATGAGGCAGAGCCTCGTTTCTGAGAAACTGAGAAAGTTCAGGGCTAAGATTTGAATTGTGATTAGGTTATGGTGAATATTTTATTAAGGCTATCCAGATGAGTGGTAGTCAATACAAGTCCTTACAAGGAAACATTCTAACCAAATTTATATACTTACTGTAAGTAAAGAAAGTCGTTTATGAGACCTTTTTTCTTAATTGTATGTACTCAGTTTGTGACACCACACGCTTTCTCATAAGCCAGCTAATCAATGACAATTTTCATTATCGATCCATCTGATTCTCCGTTTACTCAGATCAAAGTTAAGTAAAGAGGAGCTGCTTTGTGTACAGAGCAGACAACATGGCTTCACTGAGGAGCTGCAGGGAGGGAATACTGTTTGTGTGAATGCATAATCACGAACCACAGGGAAATACTAATGTGAACAAAACAGACTGATTATTGAATTCAAATAATATTCTGTGCATCGCAAAGTTGTCAAGTTGATAAATAAAGGAACAAAAACTTCAGTAATGAAACATGAACGTGTACAAACATCTTGGAGAGAAAGCCTCCATGTCTCCATGGCTTTATTTAAAGCATTTTTTTTTACCTGCGACTGCAAGGAAATAACTAAACATTTCTCAAGTGCACAGCAGTTTGTTATTTCACTAAATGAAGGAAAAACTGTTCCCTCACTTATTCAAGGGTTCATGCTGAACGTGTGTGTGTGTGTGTTGCTGTAGAACATGTGAACAAGCGTGGGTGGAAGGGAATGTGGTCACAGCCGCCCCAAATCAAAAACATCCAGTGTGTGTGTGTGTAGAACCCCAGGGATAAAAGTGAAAACAAGCAAAAAAAAAAAAAAAAAAGAGTGACAATAAGTTGAGTCAAGTGCACAAGCGAGCAGAGCGAGATTATCTGAAGAGGTAAAAAAAAAGTCACAGTCAGTGAAATGCATGTGTAATGAGCACAGCCGTGACGTCATGGGTGTTTGTCGACGTCACGCTCTACGTGCGAACGTGAGCGTATGGGTGACTGTCAGCTCCATGCCAGCTCTGCAGTTTAAATATAGCACTTGGGCAGCGATCCCATGCAGCTGACATTAACAATGCTACATATCCAGCCAGCGAGTGCCTTCTACACTACATTAGCGCCGCACTTATGTTGAAACCAGAGAAGTGGTGAACAGAGCAAAGGAGGGAAAGGGGAAGGAGAGAGGAAGGGAGGGAAGAGGGAAGGCCTCAGATTCATGAAAACTCAGCCGCCCACACTCCGGCCTCTGCTGCCAAGAGTTGAGCAGGACAAGTGTGTGTGTGTGTGTGTGTGTGTGTGTGTGTGTGTGTGAGGGAGAGAGAGAGAGAGACATTCCTCGGTGAGGTGGATGCCAAAGAGCGAGCAGAGCTGAAGACAGACTGTCCTGAGCGACTGTGTTTTAGTGAAACTAACGAGCCCCCACACTGTGCACCTCAGCCTCGCAGCTGTAAACTTGTTAGCAATGCGGTAATCAGATCTGACGGGAAGTTATGTCAAAAAAGAAAAAGAAAAGAAGAAAGAAGAAAGGTACGGGACATTATTCTGCTTTTAAGCAACATTATGGCACGTTTGTTCTAAGACTTGTGCCACTGTTGCCAGTGTGCTTCCATGGACGTAAAACAAACTTGCTTCCACAAATACAGAACCCGGCACTTGTGGGTCTCAATGAGATTATATGCGTAAATAAAGGCTACTAAATGCTAGTGTGATAATTGTTGACAATACTTTCATTTGAGTTTGGGATTAACACTCAAATGATTGCCTGAATAGTAGTGTTTTGTTGTAGTGTTTTTGTTAAGAAACGCACCAAAGTGATGCAAACTAACCAGAAGAGGCAGCAGTAGACCAGCGGCTCCTGTATCCTTGTAAGCTAAAACGGTGTATTTCTCTATGGACTTTGGTGCAGTCGAGGGAGCAATTTACAAACTCCAGTTTCCAGTTAGAAAAGGCTTATTAACAGGAAGATAAAGTGGCAAATATAGTCTTAAGATATAATAGACTTTAACAGGCATTGTTTTTGTTTGATTAGCCTTTTGTTAAGTTGTTAAAAAACAGTTTTCTTAGCTGGTGGTGTGCACAGTGATGTCAGAGCTGATTATGTCAGCACCTCATACAACAAACAATGCGATAATACGTCTCCTGACATTGTTACTGCTCCTCACCCGTCCCAGATAATGAGCTCATAAAAACTTAAAAGTGAAACATGTTTACATTTGTACCGAACACACCGTCTGTTTGCAACACTGACACTGCCTGCTGGAGCCGAGACATATGAGACAGAATAGGCGCTGAAGACAAAGTACGGTCTGGTTTTGAGAAAACTTTTAATGAAAAATAAACAATAACATGCTGGACACCCCCACGTTTTAATTCATTAAATTCATTGCGCTTGTATAATTGCACATGCTCACATCACAATTGTGATTAGATTAATTGTGCAGCACTCGCCAGTGGTGAACATGTGTGTCTGTTCCTTTTAATAAAAAGCCAGTCAAAGCCAGTCACGTTACATGCACCGCAAAACCTTCCAGCAAAAAAAATAAAAACCCAGAGGTTTCGAAATTTGTGAAATTGTGGTGGCATCTGTCATGTGATGGACATGTAATTTTCACTTTTACACTCACAATTTTGTGGTGGCATTGAACAACAATAATATGAAGGGACATCTCAAACCAACAATGGTCTCAACAGGCTGCAATGCAACACACCCAGAAGACGTGTGGTGAGCGTCGTGGCACGATGCATTTGTGGCCATCAAAAACCAGTCCATGTCATAAACGAGCAAACACCTGCTCCCTTTCTGCTGGTAAATATCAAACTGGAAACATGAATTGTTTAAGACGTCACAGAGTGATGATGATGTAAGTGTAGGATTACAGAAGCATCAAATTCCTGTTTCTCTCCGATTGGTTCTTCTCATCGCGACCAGGGACTCTGATGCAGAAGAGCAGCATGGAAAATACAAAAAAAAAAAAGATACAGGACGGACGACAAAACACAGCCAGTCCCACACAAGCAGACAGTATCAGAGGTAACAACAGATGTCCCAAGATGAAGCTTAAATTCTGCCAAACGGATGACACTAATGCCCTCAGCCTAAAAAATCTTAACTGGTTTAACTAGATTAATACTTGACGTAAGTTGTGATTGACAGTTCCGTGGTTGATACCCACACCGCTGGATTTCGCTCCCTGATTACACCACTCCAACACCACATGAAAATACTACATTTAAGTGAAGGTTTTCAGTTGCTTCATTTTGTCCTCACTATCAACTAACTTCAGAGACACTTGCAGGAAAAAAGTCAAGGAGTCGAAGTGTGCTGCCTTCAAATACCACCGCAAACTATCAGACCTGAAAAGGCCTCCTGGATGTCAATTTGCTATGGATTTAATGACTTTTGGAAAATGATGACCTGGATGGATGAGAATCTACAGACAAAAAGCCTAAGCTGACTGATCACTGCTCCTGTGGTCTCCTAGTGGTGCTACTTAGATTTATTTGGGAGGTTTACACTAGATCTGGCACAGAACTACACAGAAATCCAAGGAAATGTGATGCAAGCTTCATCGTGTGCCCATTTCCGTGAATGAAACCCCTTAGCTTCAAGTATGTGAACAAACCTATTCGCAATAAAACATGTCTTCATACCAATCTGAACACTGTAGTACATATCCTGTATGTGGGGCTGTAAAATACTGCCACATAGATGAAAACGAAGATTATCTGGAGTATACGCATAAAGCCAGCGGGGTTAAGGGTTAGGTTAGAGAGTTGGGTCTATGACATCAGTATAATTTTTTTTCACTCTTGCACCCATTTTCCAAAAATAGCATTTAAGGGCTTCCCAAAGGACCTCCCTCTGGAGCTGCTGGGCAGGAGGAAAACAGGAAGACCACAGAGAGGGTTCATGGTCGTTGTGAAGGAGGACATGAGGACAGTTGGTGTAACAGGACACGAGGGATATGGCAAAGTGGAGGCAGATAATCTAAAGGAAGGTGAGAAGAAGAAGAATTTTTCAGGCTCCTAAAACGCTACGCCAATACAATGCAACACCTAAAACTCTTGCGCTTGTGTACCGGCCCTTACTTTCCGAAAAACATACCAACAAGAAACTACAATGGTGAAAAGACAAACCTAATACTAGACCTAATGGCAGAGCTTTTCATTCACAGCCGATAGTCGACTTGTGGTCAATAACCGCCAATCAGGAAATGCATCCTAGTTTGAACAAGCCCCCCCCCAAAACATTTCTTATCTTAACGCTGTAGTATACTGTACATGCCAGGTTTACAAGTGGTGCTGTAACACTGCCCCAAAAATTTACCAAAAACAGAGAAGAAAGCATAAAGTTTGAGTGCCACGCTGTGCCCAACACAAGAAGACGAGATGGTAAATGCTGGAGCAAGAGCATAAGCGAGCTGGGGCTAAGACATCATTGTTTTCACAATTCTATTATTGTATACACAAAATGCAAGGGTGGCATTTTGAGATATTTTCACTTCAGGACCCACTTACAAAAATAGCGTTTTACGGCTCCCAAAATGCCAGATCCATGAAGATAAAAGGCCGATATTTCTGCAGATTCTCCTTAACTCATTCTCATGTGTACGGGCTCTAAAATGAAGCCAGCAGTGTTTATACATTTTTGTTTTAGGGTCTCTAAAAATCCAAGGTTGTGTACGACTTCAAATGCATACATTCATGCATCTGCGGACAAAAAAAGTAGTAATAGTAGTATGGACGGATGTAGCCTAAAGGTGAGTTTAGTGAGTGTCAGGTTTCTGTGTGTGTCTGTGTGAGTGAACAGGGAGCTAACAACACTCCTCCAGCAGACGTCAAGGAAGTATAATTACCGTCTTTCACAATGTGCCTGTAAGTCAGACCCCGTCTGTTTGTTTGCGCCATTATGGCATGTGTTTTGACCGTCAGTACAATGTGAAGCATTCTGTCAATAATTTGTCCCAAGTACGTACAGTTTTCAAAAAAAGATGTTTTTTCCATAGGAATGAGCTGATAACTATTACAGTGTTGCAACATGATACCCGTCTGGAGGCCGCCCAGTGTTTAGCTACAAACCCTGCCATTATCACACAATTACAAGTATGTAAGTGTCCATTCTATAAAAGTACACATTGGCATGAAATTCAGCTAATGCCCGAGTTCAACTTCATCTTCTGTCTTGGAGAAAGTCCACATGTATGCAGTACAGTATGTGTTAGTTAGATACGCAAAGAAAAAAACATTCCATACAATTAAATGGTCTGTATTGCCATTCCCATTCACCCGTTCACTCACACAACGCATCTTTCAACCACACATCTTTCATACCCATTCACATGCTGCCAAGACAGCCGTCAGTATCAAATGGGGGAAAGTGTCTTGCCCAAGAACAGATCGGCATGTAGACCGGGAATCGAGCCCCAAACCCTTTCAATCTGAAGACGGCTCGCTCACCCACTAAGCCACTGTCACCCCAATTAAGCTGTGTGTGATTACTATGGGATCGCACATCCCAGGTCGCCTTTGCCTCAATGTCGGAAAAGCATCAGCCATATTGTCTGGTGATTAATTATCTTCTAGAGGCAAAAGCTAATATTTTGGGGAGGGGGGGACGGGTGTTCCTGTAAAGACGGCAGATATCTGGGCCAAGACTTCTATTAAACATTTACTATTCACCACAGTCCAACAAGCAGCATGAGAAATGACAATGAGTTGCAGCTGAGAGACGACATCAAGGACTTTGTTTTTAGCCTTCACAGCATTTCACCGATATTTATCAACAGCTATCTGCATAACAAAATCCTATAAATTAAATAGTCAATCAATGTGTTCTGGGTCATGACTGAATATACAGTATAAACATTTCATTAATAGATGTATAACATGTAATAAGTGATAAGTAGAAACACTGACCTAGTGTTTCTGCTTGGAACTGGGGTTTACCATTTTGGCAAGACACTGAAGCACAGGCTATTGAAGCCAACCTCCGTTGTTGCTAACCTTTTCTTACAAAACAAATCAAAATAAACCACAATGGTTGGATTACGTAAATAGTTATCAGCCGTTACAGGTCAATAGGAGTTAATAAAGAACTGGCTGTCATTAATGGTAAGTCTGAAATGTTATTGTACTCATAAGTGCTGGGGATAACTCATAAGTTGGGCGGCTTGTTTGTACCTGTGCATGAGTACTTGTTCATAGGGCTAGAAGTGACCTCATCTTGAATGTAGCGATACATTCCGAGCTTTAACGCAACCATAAACAAGACAATCATAGATGGCGGGACTTCGCCACATTAACACAACAAGCCTCTGTCGGCCTTATATCTGTTACAGGCTCTGACTCTGCAACGATAGAGTGTCTGACTCCAAATCCACATGTTGCATTTTCAAATCCCATCAGGGACAAAAAGTTTTTCTAACAGGCCTCTGTTGCTCATATTGCAAGCAAGTGTGGAAGCACACACAGACAGAGCCACCCAAAACAATACTTCACATATACTTACTCCAAGTAATAAAAGATACAACCCTCTGTGCTTCAGCTTAGCACCTTTCGGGGGTTTGGTTAGATTTGGTTAATATTCTCTTGGGCTCAGTCAAGTTTGGACAGAAAATGCGGCGCGACCCAAATTCTAGCGTGCAACCCCAGTTTGGAAATCTTCAAACATGACTGGTCAAACGAGAAACAGAAACCAGGAAGTTTACAGCTGCAAAATGTTGTCCCTCACCTACAAATTCTGCACAAAGAATCCGTTTTCATAAATGATCTTTCACCAGAAACTACTGCTTTTGATGCTTTGCAGATTTGTGATAGTCCTCAAGTCATGGGAATAACATGGCGGACTGTATTGGCTCCCACATCTTCCTTCTCCTTTCTTGCTAATAGTCAGCCTATAAACACAAACACACACTTTCCATAATTACAGGCTTGCCCCTGCCCCGACGTGGGTGTGTCTGAAAACCATAAGACCAAGGCTCAGTGACACATGACAATACAAAATACTGAACTATTTAGCAGGCTGAACCATGGAAATGCACATCTGTAATTTCCAATTCATAGCCAAAATCTGCCAGAGCTGCTTTGATAATCTGTCAAGTACTCTTGCTGGACTTGGCATTTAAGCCCAGTTTACAACAAGCTGTTTAAAAGGTAGGCCAAGGTTATCGACTATTAAAAAAAATGGCAAATATCAGCCCCATAAATCTACCCAACAAATGAATTGGACCATTTTTTGATAATCACCATTTTGGCTGTTCCAAACTATACCATGGGAGCAGAACATCTCTAGCAACGCTTTGTGGAAACACAGCTTCAGAAACACACTTTTCAGGCATTTCACAAAACTTAACGTTTATAATGTTGACACGGCAATCTAAGCAGTATACAGCTCATAAATGACACAGGCAACTAGTCTTTTGTGTCATTTAACCTTAAAATGTGAAGTATTCACATACAACTGACTCATGACACGAGCATATTTGTGGCTGTACTAATCCTCTAGGTGTAGGCGAAACTGTACTAAAGCACACCTTCTCCACACATTGTGCGTCAAACAACAGTCTGCAACTAAACCCCCACATATTAGGGCCCACAGGGTATGTGTGTATGCATGCATGTATGTATGTATGTGACATGTGCAGTCACATCAGCATACTTGGCTTTCCTTGAATCCCAGCTTTTATAGTGACTACATACAGCCATCTAGCTGCAGCTCTTCTGAAGAAAAAAAAAATGGAAGAGGGATGGCAGGTTTCTCTCTCATTCCCTTTCATCTCCTTTTGAATTTGTGCTTAAACAATGCCCAGACCTTACAATGAAGCATAAAAAGGGTACCAACACCCAGATTTCTGGAATGTGGCTATTGAATGTTGTGTTTTGCATGTAATGTGTCACCATCATTGACAAGGAGAGGAGCAGGAAGGGATGCTACTGTGTCTTCCAGGAGTAATCTCCATTGTTTAAGCATTTGTTGCCAGCCACGGGTAAAGAGTATCTTGGTTTAATGTCCACAAGGGCCATTGGGAGGTCCAGCACTATAAAAATCACCGCTTCTCTCCTGGGCCGTCACTGGTCAGGCTTGCATGGCTCTTAAATAAAGACTGAGGCTGCCTCCAAAATTAAAGACATTGTGATTTTGCATTTCAAAGGGGGAGGAACTTGGCTCATTGCAGCAACAAAAGGATAACAATGTTGACATTCCCTGTCGTGTATCCTTTGGTCTTTTCTACAAGGAAACTGGAGTTTGCCCACAGGAGATGTGGTGTGAACAGGGGATACTGCATGCGTTTGTGTGTATCCACATCTCATTTATGCAATGCAAACATGAGGAACTTTTCTTTAAAAATAATAAAAATCTGATAATTTAATGATCTTGCCTGCAGACCTGCTCATCAGTGAGGACTACAAACCCAGCTCCTCACAGCACAACTCAACAATCATGTTACCACTGCCCCCTACCAACAGGAAATAACTGAAGCATTCCTATATAATCGACTGTGAGTTTGTAGAGACTCTGTTTTACCTGCTGTGTTTGAATTTCCCAAAGAACCACAGGTTTTTTTTCCCTATACAGGCACGTTTTGTGGCAACAGCAGCAGGGCAATGTTGTGATGTTATCGTGTGACCAGTGCAATATTTTGCATTACAATTTGTGGTTGATAATAAAATAAGCTTTAAAAGGGTTACTACACAGAATAAAAAAATTAGGCAATCTGAGTCTGTCTGAGGTCATTTTCAGGTCTGATCACAGGTTACTTCCAGTAAGGAGGTGACTGTGATTAGGTGTTTGCAACACTGTTTGTACTGGCTGTTGATTTTGAGAGTATGTTACAAAGGTTAGGGAACAGACAGAAGCATACACTGCTGCTACCGCTGAGACCAAGGAAGCAATGTTGCAATGCTAATGCTCGCCTGTCTTGCAGAATGATTTGCACCCGGACACAAAGAACAAGAGAGAAAAAAGTTGTCTTCATGCAAAGATAAAGAGAGGAGGGGAAAAAAAGGGCAACCATTCCACAGACATTGGTGTCCTGAAAAATAACAACTTTACAATTGAGCTCGCAAACTTTCAGCTTTGCTTTGAGCATGATGCAGTGCTGCTGGCAGAGAAAAAGATGAAGGATCAGCTGTCATTTTCAAAAGAACTTGCAGCCCATGCAGCCTTCTTTCCTCCACAAGAGTGATCTGGACTTCTTTGTAAACAAAAGCACCAGTTGGCACTCAGCTCAGAAAAAGTGAAGTGTGTGTTTCCAAAACAATTACCAGAGCTCAGTGAACGTATTCTCAACAAGTTCTCACAGTGATGAACAAGCAGCAGTATAAGTAGTTGAACTACAACTACTGTAGGTAAGTGGTAGTAGTTAGTAAGTTGTATGTTAGTGGTAGTAGTTGTTGTATTGGTGGGTACTGGTGGCACTAGATGAAGTAGTGGTTGTTATGTGTTGGTGGTAGTAGTAGTAGTTTAATTTATACTAGTAGCTATTAGTAATATTGGTGGTAAGAGTAATGTGTTTATGTAGCAGTAGTAGTTTTACTGTGGTCGTGGTTCAAGTAATATAGGTAATAACAGCAGTAGTAATAGTGCTAATGGTATTAGTGTTACAAATAGTTTTCCTTTTAGTACTAGTAGAAGTGAGGCTTCCTGGGTTATAGGGGTCCAGAATTTTGTGTAGCAGGGTTCAGACTTCAGGTGGACGGGACATAAAAAGACAGGGTCTGTGCTGTGAACTGTGTGCCGTGTTAATGTGTGAGTGGGCTGGGTGTCTCGTGGAAGTCGTGAACGTGACCGGGGAGCTCGCTCTTACCGCCATTAACGTGTTATTCCTCTGTTCCGTGGAGGAGGCAGAGTCCGGGTCCGGCTGCTTGCTCTGTGGCTGCTTGCTGCTGCTGCCTCCGCCACCGGCGGACTTTTTGGCCCTCTGCTCCAGACTCCGTTGGTACAGACTCACCGTCTCCCTCCGCTCTATCTCCAGCTGCTCGGCGTGGGCTTGCTGGTACCTGTTCTCGCAGTTGACATGGTGTCTCCGGCAGCCCTCTATCCGCTGCCTCAGCCTCTCCACCACGGTGCTGTGTTTAGGTATGCCCACCGACCCGGCGGGCACCACGCTCCCGGCGGCCGGGTTCATGCTGTTGTTGATACAGATACTGCCGTTGGCTCCGGCAGCGGGGGAGGCGAAATCCCCCATCACTGAGCCGAGTGGCTGCTATTTTGGAAGAACTTTTCTCCCCGTCAAGCTCGCCGCGACCACCGCCACCTCCTCCAAACACCTCCACCTCCAACACCTATCGTCCTCCCTGGTGAAGGGTCCCCGGGCGGCCAGTAAGAGGACGGAAGCAACAGCCGCTGAAGGGAACAACAAGCGGGCAGGTTTAAAGGGCTGAGAGCCTTAAAGCAGTCATGGTTCAGTTCCTTCTTCTCTCCTCGTGTTCTGTTTCTAAACAAACCGCTCCCGACAACACAACCAACAGTTAGCCCGAGTGAGAGCCGGGCAGACCCCGCGCTGAATTCAACAATGAAACCGCTGCGAACAACAACAAGTCAGCGGAGGAAACACAACAATACCGCGGAGCAGCAGTTACACACGCACGGAGAAGAGCCCCGCGGAGGAGCAGCAGAAGCAGCGGCAGTGACAACAGTCCACTCGCCGTTTTACGATGTTGTCCTTTGAGAAAAAGTTTTGCTGCTTGAACCGAACGGGCTCCGGAGTTTCCCAGTGAACTCGCATCTCATATGGTCCTGGTTTGAAAGAAATCCCGGTGAAGATGTTTCAGTTCGGGGTGGAAAGCGCGCACAAGCGCCCTCGGTAGTCCGGTTGAGAGGCTACTATAGTAGCGTACACGAAAAACGCGGATATGGGAAGCAGTGGCGGAAGTGTGTAGTCAGTGGCTGCCGCCTGCCACCATCACAATGATAAGGTCCGCTGCTCCACCATGCCAGCGGAGTGATATCAGGACAGGAGGTGAGTAAAAACCAGCCACAGGCTGTGAGGAGCCCGCTGAAGGACGATCGCAAAACCCGGCGTGGAGTCTAGAGTGTGTCCCAGAAAGGACCGGACTCGACTCACGTTTATGCCTCGTTCAAACCGCCAGAAAAGGTAGTTTTCTTTACAAACCCATAAACAGATTGTTGTTGTTTTTTTTAAAGTTTGGAATAAAAACAAAACAAATGGAAAGCTTTTTTCCCCCTGTGTGTTCAAATGTATTTTTGTATTGTCAACAGTGAATAAAGCAGTAGTTTTTGTTTGTTAAAAAACAGTTAAGAAAATAATATAAAAAAATCTGTTTGATCAGCTGAAAGAACTGTGGTTTTCACTATTTTTGGAAATTATCTCCAATAGAAGGATCCGCTGCTTAAAGTTTATAACAAGGAACAACAATTCTGGGGAGCCATAATTCAGAAAGTCCAAAGTCCAAGTCCAAAGTCGTCTGTCTGTCTGTCCATAATTCAGAAAAGACTCATTGTGACTGCACATGTCACATACATACATGCATGCATACACACATACCCTGTGGGCCCTAATATGTGGGGGTTTAGTTGCAGACTGTTGTTTGACACACAATGTGTGGAGAAGGTGTGCTTTAGTACAACATTATAAACGTCACAAAATTGATTTGTAAAAGTAAATGAATATACATTGACATAACAATGATCAAATAACTACATTACAATGATCTAGAACTACATTAAAATAGATATAACAATTATAAATAACATAGTGTGATGACTGGTAGTGTATGCACATGCACATTCATCTTCACAAATGGACAAAAACTGTGAATCATAAAAATCACAATTGCAAGTGGAAGATTTTGGTGTTATGTCACAGCAGAGGCGAACTCACTGCCATTTTTATTTTTATCTGCCATGTCATGTGGGAGTTCTGAGTTCCATCCCCGACTGTTCGGGCCATATGTGCTCCCTTGTCTCTCTCTGGTCGTCCCACCAACACACACACAGTACACTTAACGCCTGGACACTCGCACACAGACACAAAGAGCCAAAGTATAATTACAATCCCTTTGGAGTGCCTGTGCGGGCCTTACAGTCACATTGTAAAACAATATAAAAACACAAGATACACTCAAATAATAGCATAATAAAAGGAACACAATACAAAAAGCTCACAACATTTTAATAAACATTTAGTTCATTAATTATCTATTGCCTGTATCTATTTTTGATTGATAATGAAACTGTAACAGATCAGATGTGTGACAAACCAAATTCATATGTAAAGATCTCAAATGTCTCCTTAACCCACAGGTGTGAATGGTCCTCCAAGAAAACCTGTTCAAGCTCTCTGCTCATTGGTACAACACATTAAAGCCCTTTTTTCTCCATCGTGTCTGTTCCAAACTTCATCTCCACCACTATTTGACATACCTCCATACCCATCTTTAGCATTGGTGTGGACATTATGCAATACTTCCTCTAGAGGGCAGTGTAGAGTGCCAAGTTACAGGTATCAACAAACATGGCCATACTTAAGCGGGCAGTAAATTAAACTGATGTCTTCCAGAGTATTACACATTGGTTTTACCAATGAGGGGGATCGATGATGAGCAGCATGCAGCTTTCCGGAAATCTGCCGTGACTTTTGACAACTTGCTTCACCCGATAGCCCCTCCAATCAAACACGTCACGTCCCACAGCATGGCAGTGAGTGAAACCTAGCGCCTGGCAGTGGCACTATTCTTCTTGGTCATTTATCCTGACTGATTGGACTGTTTACTCTATACTGCTCCCATGATTTCCTGTGGTAAAAATCATGGGATTTCCGTTTTGTTCATCATCCGTAGGCTCTCCTGCTGTCACGATCTTCCCTCTCAGTCTTCTCATTACACCTTCTCGTTACACCTGCAGCATGCACAATGATGGACAATATGAACACATAAGGATCCATCTCTGTCTTTGTGTTGAGTTTAAATGGACCTTCGTCGTTCAGTGGCTGAGCACTGAGGGTCTTTCCAAGTACAGATGTTGCAGAGCAAAAAAAAAAAGGACACAGTTTGTTTGGAGTATATGCGCAACAATAAACACATGTCACTATGCAGAAAACTCATATCCTCATTTTAATTGTGTCACAAAAATAGGAAGCAAAAAAAAAACAAAAAAACACTCATGGCAGGAGTAAATAAGAACTACATGTTTCTGACTATTTCATCATCGCCTCCATCTGCCAGACCTGAAGCCATGAAGATTCTTCTGGATCATCTTGCTTTGGGAAGTCCTTTGTTGCACTTGTTGCTCTTGGTGGAGGTAGGAGATATCTCCACTGGCCCTGGGCTAAATATTGGCCCAAATACTTTTTATGTGATTATGGTGTGAGAAGAGAGAGAGAGAGAGAGAGAGAACAAGAGCTCCTTCACCCAGTGTCTGTTGAAATGAAATTCAACTGCCAATGATTGTGATGTTTGGTCCATTAAAACACACAACTCAGCATTTGAGAACAGCTCGTGGACATTTTCCTCAACAGCTACACATATTGTATACTCTCTCTATATATATGTTGTAATATATTTGTTCACTGGTGAGTCCTTTACAAACATATTTATGGAGCTTTTTTAGTTCTAGAACTACTCAGCTCAACTCTACTCGTGTTTTTTTTTTGCTTGTTAAAAAAGCATAACCTGTTGACCGTAAAGAGTTTTCTGTTTTTTGCTGACGTGCTTGATGTACAAATTGATTCATGACCTTGCACCACCACCACTCAAGCAATGCGTGTCACTCTGCAGGGACAATGTAAAGCTATCCAGAGCCTCAATGAGAGGCGATTGTTGCACCAAATTTAGGGAGACCACTTTTGGGCAATCAGCATTTTCATTCCAAGCAACTGGAAAATGGAACTCAATCCCACTCCATATTAGAGACTGTGCAACTTTTAACAGTTTTAACATTTCTCTGATAGAGACTCAATCATGTGATCAGTGATCTTGTATATAGAACACCAAATCTATTATGTGTTTTGTATGATTTTCCTTTTTTTCTGTAATGTTGTTGTTGCTATTGTTTTGTTACTGATATTGTCTGTAATGTTTAGTCTTTTACTGTGGAGATGCAACCTAAACTGTGCCGTGTCGTCCCGAGTCGAGCCAGGACCATAGTAAAAATCACAAAAGGGAAATCACAGCACAAACACAACACACCAATGGTGCTACTCGCTCTATTGAGTGAGAAAGCTCGATATGACAGCAGAGTGGAGCTCAGTTAATACACCTTCCTTTCATTTCAAAGTCCATTAGGAAAAACTTTGTAGCATATCATCCAGGCTGCTTTTCCTGTGCATAAATAGGACAGCACATTACTTTATAATTGATCATTTGAGTCAAAATTACACAGTTAAATGTCACATACACTCTGTGTGTTATCAGTGTTGTGAACAGACATGAGTTCTGTACTTTGCAGAAAAAAAGGTCATAATACAAAATCCAACCAATGACTCAATCAGGACGAAACCAATACAATTTCCAGCTGGTGAAATCTAATAAGACGGCACAAAATACGACACAAATGAGAAAAACAAATATTTTGTATCAGACTTGTGACTCGTGAAATCAAAAACTCTCTTGTTTAAAAATGTTTGCCATTTTTTCCCCTCTTCGTTTTTTAAGAAACCTACTCAAAGCAATTACAGCTTTGAGTCTTCTTGATAAATGCTCTGCAAGCTTTGCATGTCTGGATTTGAGCAAATCTAATTAGATTTACAGTTTACAGAAAACAGAAAACAGAAAAAACAATGAAATAAAAATTAAAAATTAAAAAGTTTAATGTGCCCCTTATTGGTTGGCTGCAGTATAGGTCATAGACCCTGCGTCTGTAGATGGGACATGGATCAAAATAAAAATTAAATTAAAGTTTTCTGTTATTTGTGAGAGGCCCTCTTAGCAGACTATATAAAAGTATTTATATGGTTTGGTTTTAAGTTTACGTAACATAATTATTTAAGAATTTGACTATATTAAGACATAAAATGACCACAATGTGTCATCAGAGATAAAGGAAACATGTTAAAAAATAACATAATGGCTTCACTGGTAACAATAGTTACCAATAAACATTTTTATTTGCAGGTTGCAACCTTTGTTTATGCTTTGCCAAACACCTAATAATGCAGCTAGTGGCACTTCAAATTGTGGGATGCCAACAGCCTAGATGATACCAAACTTAAAAAGCCTCAGTACCGCAACAAAAAATGTCTTGACCAAGAGAGAAAAAAAAACAGAGGGTCTTCAGTGGAGATGATTTAAAACAGAGACACTGAAATCAGAGAGGAAGCTGATGATGGAGCTTCCACTAAAGTCACCTCTCTCTGTTTTTAACTTGCTCAGTGGATATTTGTTATATACAGCATTACCACACCATGGTTGACATCAACTTCAAGGACTTTCCAGGACCAATTCCCTCAAATTCAAGGACAGAATGTGCTGACACAGCTTAAGATGGGAAGAGCAACTTGTACGAGCCTTTTGCCCATGGTGTCCACTTTTATTAATTTGCAGCACGCTCTGCATCTGGACAAGTGATTGTCTTTGGGATCTTGGTCCAAGTCAGTCTTTGTAATTTTATTTGGTGAGCCAGAGATTTTGGAATTTTTATTTCCCAGGCTCTCTCTTTCTTGCACACAATGCAAGCACTTTCAATGACCCGTGTCTATTCATTGCAATTTTCAAAAACTTGGGCCTTAAACATTTTTTTCAAGGATTTCACAGACCTGTGGGATATACTAAAAATAAAACAGGCTATACAGCTGTGTACTTGTAGCTGTTTGTGTATAAACAGGTATAAATCTTATTTCTGTATTTTGGTAAAAATCTGGTAGCCACATCCCAGCATAATTCAACCTGAAATAGTTGTTTTTCCATTTGGGATTGTAGCAACAGTCTTATAAGATAAAGGTCACTGTTGTACATATTTCACATATGTATCACCTCTAAAAGTCACAAGTGACGGCTGAGACTGACCTGTGACGGTTACTGCACACACACTGGCTGGAAATGATATGACACAATCTGGGATTTTATTTTTTAACAATGGGACAAAATGGAGACATGTCCATGCTTATTTACAGAAATTGGTCTGCGCTGAAATTCATTATAATCCATGCAATATTTGTTGAGAATTTTAAATTTGGAGCACAACCGTGGGCTGAAAAAATGACAGCTTTTGGGTATTCTAAGTGCGTAAAGCGTAATATTTTATTTTTGCACATTATTCAGCTTTCTTTATCTGCTTGAGCAAACTGATTTACAGTATATCATCCCTGTTTAACAGACTAGCAACTGGAGCATAGTCATTTTGGGAAAGTGAGGACATTTTGTCTCGTCCTCACTTTCTGTCGACATCTGGGCTTTTACAAGGGTTAAGACTTTGTTTAGGGTTAGGCTTTCAGTTGTGATGGTTAAGGTTAGGGTAAGGGGCTAGGGAATGCATGACGTCTCTGAGTGTGTGTGTGTGTGTATGTGTGTGTATGTGCATACGTGTGTGTTTGTAACTCATGCTGCTGCCCAGTCTGACTGGCTTAGTGCTTTAGGAATGAATGGAATGTTGCTCTCTCTCTCTCTCTCCCTCTCTCTCTCTCTCTCTCACACACACACACACACAAATGTCTCCCAATACTTGTGAGGCCACTCATAGACATAAAGCATTCCCTTGTCTTCATGTCTTCTCTTTCTTTCTCTAGGGTATGACTCTTTTGATTTGACTGTGTTGTTTAGGTTTTATTTGTTTTAAAGTGCACTGCTTATATTTTCCACTCAGGTTGGTCGTCAGCTCTGAATGTTTGCTCTAAATTAAAGTACATGGTTTCCCACCATGAAAAAAACAGCATGAAGTGTCTGTGTTGCAGACGTCACTATCCTCAAACACACAGTCGATGTGTTCAGTATACACTGGTATCAAGTCTTTTAACATGTTCTGTTCGAAGACAGGGACAAATCAAGTGGTTAATAAGAGACGTTGACGGCTGCTTTCACTGGATCTGTTGCGAGCGTTGCTCATTTACACAAAGATAATTTGTTGTTTGCAGTGGAACAAGGCAGAGAGAGACGTATTTATTTGCTCCTCTCGCTGTCATGCTGGTTTGTCTGCTCACAACTTCAAGTGTGGGAGGTAAAGAATGAGTTTACACAAAAGGTATGGACACACACACACACACACACTGGGTTGTGAAATGAGAGCTGGGAGGAAGCAGTGAGCAGGGATGTTTGTGTAAAGCCTCTTTCTCACTAAATTTAGCTGGTATTTAGCTGGATGTTTTTTTTAAACTTTTAAAAGCACCCTTCCCATTAGTAGTGGCTTTGTTTTTCTTTTTTTCCCATCCGCGCTTGAATCACCCGTGCGTGAATTATGGACATTTCAAGCTAAAATTAAAGTAATGCAGAGTTTGCAGCATGTCGAGCTAACGAGATGCATTCAAATACACTGGTACATTTCATCACTTCTGGGGGAGCTACAGCGTGTTGAGGTTACGGTGCTTTTCCATTATACAATTCTAGCACTACTCAGCTCAACTCCACTCGCTTTGGTATCAGTCACGTCGTTTTCCATGACTTCATAGCTCCTCCTCAGCGTGGGCGGGGTCATCATAGCACGGCCATGCGAAACTGCCGTGGTGTCATTTTATACGCGACGCTAAAGCCATGGCTGCAGGGGCACCAGATGTGGAGGGTTGAGACCCAGAGCTCTCCAGAGTCAAACCCACTTCTCCCCCTAGGCCTATTTAGAGTGCTGAGATGATACAATGTTAACAGAAGACTTATTTTATTTCTTTGTTCTAACTTCCAAGTGGCCTATGTAAATGTATAAATGACTCATTCTTGAGGAAAGGCAATAGAGCTGTGTGTGCGCACATTTGAATAATGTCGGGCTGTAAACGGGTTCGGGCTTTTGCTAAAAGCTGTCAATCAAAATGTGCTTGTCGGACTCGGGCCTTGTCGGGACTAACTTTTAAGGCCCAATTACAGCTCTAATCCCTTCCATTCAAAAAGGCTTGCTGCTGCCACCTTGTGGTAACAGATGCACCAGGTAGTCATTGCAGCAGAAAGATTTTACTTGTATCTTTTTAATGTATATTAGTAATAATCCCAATAACTGTTTGACTTTTCATAACCAAGCAAATCATCTAACACTCATGCGGACGTGTCTGAAACAAAACAAGATGGAGGAGAACAACTCCATACCTCTCAGCAATAACATTTTGGTGGTTGCTATGCTAAAGGCTATGCTAACGGCCTTGAAGGTGTGTCGTAGTTTTGCTTTGTTACATTCCCAATGATGCCGATCAGAATCAGAGCCAGTAAAAATCCAAGTAATTTGACCCTATAGTGAGCAAAGATAATAGCCCTGGTGAACAAAAAAACTGAGGGAAAAACATTTAACTGGGTTTTTGAGCATTGGAAATTGGGGCATAAGTTCCGTCGCAGACCAGTCAAGCAGATTCAGAACAAACACACAATAAAAAGTGAAATGTGTTAAACCCAATTTGAGGATTTCCTCCCACACTGACACCACATCTCTCCCCCAACACATTGTTTTGTTTTTCCACGTGGCGTGGCCTGTCCCATCTTCCTCTCTACTCACCACATCCACTTCCACAGCTTTTACATTCAGGCGACACTGCTCACCCTCTGATGACCCCAACACATGCTTGGAGATACCCAGGGGGAGAAAGGGGGCTCTCCAACCCTTTGGGCTCTTCCGGAGACTCCCCTGCAAAACAGAAGGAGAAAGAGAGTGAGACAGAGTCCCCTTCTCTCTCTGCCCGTCTCTCTGGCTTTCCCTCAGTGAAGGTTGGGCTGTTGCACTACGAGACTGTCTGTCTCTAAATATTTAATGTACACAGCACTGCCTCCAAGAGTGAGATAAAGAGGGAATCAGGGTGGCTGATGTATTGACGAGCCACAGGGAGGGCAGAGGATTGAGTAGAAAGGTGGAGAAGGGGGTGAGAAATGGAGGAATAAAGGAGGAGGAGGGAGGACAGAATGATATAGGAGAGACAACCTTGCTCAAGGACACACGGAGTGAGGAAGTGGCGAGAAAAAACTTGTTGGCCGTCCACACCCTGACTTACAAATCTGAAAAGCTCAAGACTCCAAAACCCTTTTAGAAACAATTTTATAAGGCTGCAAATAAGAGAAGATGGTTTGAAGGTGGAGAGCATTCTTGGTTTTCAGGTTCTCCCTGTGTTCATGTGGGTTTTCTCTGGTTTGGCCAGCTTCCTCCCACAGTCCAAAGACATTCAGATTGAAGTCACGTTAATAAGAGACTAAAAAAGCTACATCTGCGATACTTTTGTTCTACGATCATTTTCATGTTAAACATCATTGATTCTAAATTTGAAAACAGAAAAACAGACTTTTGAGAACAATGATGCAGTTACCAGCATTCACCCCCTGATTGGTGCTTAACAACCATGACTCAGTCATCACTCACTCACTCACTCATTCACTCACACACCCACTCACTCACTCACTACCTTTCGCTTTATCCTCCACATAAGGGTTGCAGGGAGCTGGAGCCAATCCAGTCCAGTTGACACAGGACGAAAGGCGGGGTGCTCCAGTCCATTGCAGGGCCAACACACAAAGAAAAACATAGGGTCAAATTAGAGCGTCCAATTAACTTGTTTTTTGACTGCGGGAGGAAACTAGATTACCCGGAGAGAACCCATGCTGACACCGCAAGAACATGCAAACTCCACATACGCTGTGTTTCCCTCATGCGGAATAGTTCAGTTTGGAACAGTATTCGAATAGTACCAAAATAACCAGCCCCAACTGTTAAATTTTTTGGCACCTTTCTCTTCGGGTGCCAGAATGAAAAGGTACGATACGGTCAGGGTGGAGCTAGACTGGCTCCACCCATGACAGTCAGCTGATTGGGCAACCGGTGTTTCTTCAATGGCCACAGTCTATTCTCATACAAAACTTGATGTCTTGTTGAGACCAACAAGACATGAAACTGAGAAGTGTAGACTTTGTTTTACAACTGAAAAACATTTTAGAAGTACCAAAATAAGGTACCGTTTGGTACTGGTACCGAATTCCAGATACCAATGCCGTATCGGTTAAATTATGAACGGTACCCAAGCCTAGTCTGTACCATTCCAAACCATACCGTACCATGATAGAAACACCATCAAACCGGGATTTGAACAGGTGACCTTCTTGATGTGTGGAAACAGTGCTAGCCACTACTCTGCTGTTGGCCAACATTATCATCTAAGAACTAAAAGCTAATTTAAAACTTTCAATTTCCTTGTTCTCATTTTCCATCCTTGTTGTTTCTCGTTTTCTTAAGAAACGAAGCAAACTCTGCTTCCTGTTTACAGAGGCTCACTCACACAGTGGACCTGAATGGTCACATTTTGATATTGATCATGATATTCTTACCATTTCCTCTTGAAGCCAACCAGGAAATAAGATTATATTGAATAGGGCGACCCCAGTGGTTGCAAAAAGAACTACCTGTAAATGAAAGTCTATGGGAAGATTAGCTTCCACTTCCCTCTTGATTTCTAACATCAGTAAACATTTTCCTGAGCAGTTAATGGTCTCAATGTGAAGCAAGTCTGAGCCTGTCAGGACAACAACAGGAAACAATCACTGACTGTAAATAGAAGCAAGTTGGTACACAACACAGCACAATAAGAAGTAAAGAGGTCATCCACATAAATATTGTTTTACCTTCCTGAAAGAGATTTTTTTCCTTTCAAGAGCAAATGTGATAATTAGAGAGCAGCAGTGGGCCATGGTTTTCTAAAATGGAAAAACATCACATGGGAATGATGTTACTGTTGTATCACCATTTGTTGATTAGATCTTTTTTCCCTATGGAACTCATAAAGTTTAAATAATATAAACAGATTACTTCATGGTACAGTGGACAGGAATTGTTTTTTGCATTATTGATTAATAATTCCATAATAATCTTTTCAGCATGATGTAAATGAAGTGATCTGAGAATGATATTTCTGTGGACACAGTGGATGAGTGTGCAGGAAGTCTGCTGTGTCTCATGCAGCTCTGTTGTTCACACAGGGTTTGCCTTTTGTGATAAATAATAGATTTTTAAAGACTAAATAAACCTCTGCACTTAACTAAGTGCTCAGAAATGTCTTTTGTTCTCCATCTTTGACTCCAGGGGTGGGAATCACAGGGTACCTCATGATGCAATACACGGTCCATGATACCAATAATATTGCGATACAACGATTCTGTAATAATCAATATAGTGCAAAACAATCATATAACGATACATCACGATAACTGTCTCACTGAAGAAAACAAAACATTAAAAGTTAAAAGTGCAGGATTTATCTATTTATTCACAACAAGTGCTAAGTATTGAACGTGGACGGAACATCTCTTAACGTAGCTTTCTCCACCATTATACCGCTCCCTCTTCTTCAGCCAGGTAACTTCCACCCAAGTTTCTATCATTGCACAAGGTAGGTCGACGGTATATCTTAGGAGCTCCCCCTACAGTTTTGGAGTACATATTTTTACGACGCCACCGTAAATGCATCCATCCATCGTCTGCTGCTTTATCCTCACTGTCGTAAAAACTCACCGCTGACGCTTCCCCCTCCCTTCCCCCCTCCTAGCCATGTGCATTTGTTTTCAATGGAGCCAGCGAACACAAGGAGCATTGTCCATGCCGGTCCGCATCCGTGTTTTTCAATTCTCATCATTGGAAAAATATCAATCCGATGTGTGGTCCTTCTTTCAGTCAGACAGTCGTTCCCCTCTTCCTCCGACAATGGTTTTCTCTGCTTCTTTTTCGCCGGCTCTGCCATGATGAATGTCTAAAATAATGCCATCACTGCCTTTGTGTGATAGCAATTTGTGTTTCTCGCTGGTCCTCCTGATTCTGAGGACTCCGGGCTGGCGGCCCTGATCTTGCAAGACTGGCTTTCCTCTGACAGAAAGTAGGTGGCAGTGTAGACATTTAACCATCACAATGACTCTGAAGCTGTTAAATTAGGTTAAAAATCCTGCATAGTTTTGCTTTAAAAATGCGTGGTCTGCCAAAATAAAAAATAAAAAAAGCAAAGCTAGTGCTCCTGAAACCACTGCCTGACTGTTGTTTCCTTCACGTTGCAGCTCCAAGTTTCCTGGATGCAGTCCGGACAAGGAACACAGATATACAACTTACCCTAGAAACAAAAATCAAATGTCTTGCACAGAAGATAACATTGCTTCATTCTCTTCTCTCTTTTTGTATGCGTGACAAAAATATTTTTAAGGTGAAAAAGAACCTCAGCAGTCAACCGAGCTACAGTTCAGCCAGTGATTTAGACTCTGATGTGCTGCAATAACTGATACTTTTCATGCAGGAATGCTATTGTTACCCAGACATACACACACATTATCGCAGTGTTTACTCCTCGTGCCTGGTGCTGCGACAGTTTACAACCTCAGGCTGGGAGAGAAGAAGAAGGATGAAAAGGAGACGCACGTTGTGTTTTTCTGCCTGACCAGCTGTTTCAGAAGAGTCAAAAAGACAAAAAAAAAAGATCTGTTAAAACTTTCACTGAAGTGGACAAAGTCACATGAGTTGGTTTTATATGATTCTGGTGAGGATGTGAATAGACGTGATTTCAGAGGGTTATAAAAAGAGACATGACTGATGAGACTGATGTGTGCGAGGTAGGACAGAGAATGTGGGGGTGGACAGGTTTGTGCAGCTATTCTTCTCGGGACACTGCATTGACTTCCATTTATTTGGACAGCCTAAAAAAGCATTACTCCTTAACCCGTAACCAGTTAATGTTTAACCCTAACCTTAATGTAAGCACAATTCAAATCTAAGCCCTAAACTTGCCCAGTTCCATCAGAAATTAGGTTCTGCCTCATCAGGACCAGGTTTTGGTCTTCGTGAGTGACAACTGGTCCTGACAAGGCCAGTGTGTCTGCCAGAGAAAAGTACACACTCGCACACAAATAAACAAGCACACATATAAATACACATATTTGTGTGTCGTGATGACAAAGGATGCTGGGTAATTATGCAAATGATGCTATAATGAGATGCATATGCCCTCTCTCATTAAGAAATTACATTTTCTTTTCTTTCAAAATATGTTATTTCCGTACGTACCATGTACATGCAACTGAGACATGTGAGGACACACACGGACGCGGACGCTCGACCATTTGACACGGTTTATCGTTGACTGAACCATGTGCACATTCACATACACAAAACAACATGTGCAGGCCAACAGACGCTTTCACAAACACACACTAGCTAATACAACCACACACAAGCACCCATATTTATATAAACATGAGGCACTATTTGCACACAAGGCTGATTCATCGATGGACCCGTGGAGTTGACAGGGTTGTGTGTCTATGTCACTGCAGCTGTGTGGAAACACATGCACACACAGAAATAAACACATCGCCCCACACACACACACAGGCATTGTGGTTCAAAAGGAAAGGATGAAGTTGAGTTTATGATAAAATAACTGTTTTAATAAACAACGTCTGTGTAAACCTAAGAGTTTCTGTCCGTCAAAACAACAGGGAGTCAAGAATACACACACACACACACACGCGCTGACGCATGGCAATGATGGCTGACTAAAATAAGATTATAATCTCTGTTTATGACCTCACGGGTGCATTTATGACTCTGTTACACCATCGAGACATTCCGTGTTCACATGGGTCAGCTGGAGGAACGCAACCACTGAATAATGTCATTAACTCAACCACACACACACACACACACACACAGACTCACCAAACACTGACTAAATATGCCCTAATCACTGTTATTTAGCACTTTCTTGCTATGTCATGCTGACCCGTTACGAAGAGAACAATTACATATGACTGCTTTGTCTATGCAACAACAAAAAAACACAGACAGACTCTGTTGCCGCACTGAGGCAAAACAATAAAAATGTATCAAACGCTGTATGGAACGTTTAAAGCTGCAGTGTGTTGGATGTAAACAAATGTCGCCACTCTCGAGGCTTTAAAACGGGAGTTCTGGCTTCTCCCATTCATTCATCATGGAGTCTCCAGCGCCTCCTACCGTGTTGTTACATTAGTTAAATCACACACTAACCTGAGATTATACTGGGGAATTGGAAGAATAATTTCTGGAGGGTCAATTGAGTTCAGTGCATGACTGAAAGATAGAAAAGATTCAGATAGAAAATGGCCGAGCAGTGAAGTTGGACTGAGGTTTTTGTTCTGGTCAGGATTAGGGAAGTAGTCGCTATGGTTACGTTTTAAAGGCTCAAGGAAATGAGTTAATGTAATGTCCGCATGTCACAGAGACATGACTGAGTGTATGTGTGCGTGTGTGTTCTTGGATTTGTCACCTCTTTAGAACCTTTTCTGGCATAAACTCTGACCTTGTCAGGACCAGGAGTTCTCATGGAGATGAAAACCAGGTCCTAATGAGGCAGCACCTTGTTTCTTAGGAGCTGGTTAAGTTTAGGGCTTAGATTTGATTTATAGTTAGGTTAAGGATAATGTCTTTTTAGGCTGTTGAAATGAATGGAAGTCAATGCAGAGTCCTCAGATGAAAAGCTGTGCAAAAGTGTGTGTGTGTGTGTGTGTGTGTAAAGGGAGAGATCAGGCAGAGAGAATAGAGTGAGTAGAAGGGAGGACAGGGGAGGTGAAGGGGGGAAACATGTATGGTGAAGATCATAAACTAACACTGTGGCCCTTCATGGCTGCCTGCAAACCCTGGAGTGGAGTTTGGCAGGAGCAGGATGGATGACTGAACGTATATATGTATGGATAGGAACTGGCCTCATCATAAATATTTTTATCCATTTCACTTTACAAGATTAAAGCTACAGTGTGTGACTTTTGGTGGTTTTGAAAGGATGTGAATGGGTATCTGTCTGATACTGGTCAAATATAAAATCCAAAAATCCTAAACATTGCACGCTTCACTATGAACAGATCGTAAAAATGTAAATAAAAATCAATATAAAAAAAAATATTTGTTACACAGCTGGAGAATTATGTCTTTGAAATGACGCACACATGTTGTTGTTAACAGCTTTATAAATGATCTAAAATGACTATATTGGACTGAAATCTGTATCGGACACAAAAAACTGGTATCGTCCCACCCCTAGTTTTTGTTGTTGTTGATGTTATTCCATCGTTTCCATTTTATATCGGAACTCAGACATCAGAGCTGGGAACCGGTGTTCCAGTTGGGAAGTTGGAAGCGCAAATGATCACGGGCTAAACATTGTTAGAAAAACAATAACGACGCACTATGTGATATTTTGCGCATGCACAGCACATGTTTAAGGTTAACAATCAAACAGTACTATGTGTATGACTGATTTACTGTGAAACAAATGCAACAGAAGTGCTTCAAATCCCGAACTCTGGGTATGTGAGATTGCTCTGAGTTCACGAGTTAAAGGTCCGAGGGTCCCTGAAGGTCCCTCTTCAGGGACGCCTCCTGACCTCGGACGTTCTGAGTTCCGACTACAATCAATCATGCATTAACAAGGCCTCACTTGCTCATAATGGTCACGTTTATATCTGCTACTGAAACAGCTTAAGCATTAGCGATGTTGAATAAAATAATAAAATTAGAATAAAACACCATAAAAAGTGACTTAAAAAATATAAGTGACATGCCATCTTATAAATAATCAAGGGGCAAAGAATGAAAGACATCCACTCTCCATTTTCAGTTAATGTTCCACCGGCCAAAAATGATGATGCAATTTTCTCTGGTGTGAACACAAGACAAGAGTTCCCCCTGTTGATGTGACACGGAGTCTTCAGCCCTTCAGCAACCTGATGCTGCTCCATCCTGCATATGTCCACTGACCAGGAAACACAACACACTGTAAAACACGCTAAGAATATTAATTGAGTTAATTGACAAATAAAACATATCTGTTGCCAAATATCACAAAAATAGAAATGACACCTTACAGTAACATGTTATGGTAAAACCTTCTAATCTTATTTCTAATACAATTTCCAGCTGGGTAAGAACAATAACAGTGCAGATATAAGGAGACTTTCAAAGTAAAAGTCAAGTAATAGATTGATAATAAGAATGGAATAGGCTACCATGAGAGTGATAATTTAACATTAAACTGAATCAAAATTCATAACTTCAATAATTTAAATTAATTATAACACACGTCAATCTGTGTCTCAATGATTCCATATTTAAGATTAGGGACTGTATCATCATTATTATTATTATAAATAATATAATAATAATAATAATAATAATACTTATTATTAATTATTATAACATATTTACAAATAACATTACAATTAAGCTTAATTAAATGAAGAAATAACCCATACATTGACTTTTAATCATTTGGGTAAAAGTGTTATCACTAACTTTAACAATAATCAGTTAATGTCTAACCCGAACCTCAACCTAACCACAATTCAAATCTCAGCACTAAACTTAACCAAATGACCTAAAACTAGCATCTGAGACATTAATTCAGTTGGAACAATCAAGTTTCAAATCAAGTCAGTTCAAGCAAATTTTCCCAAAGACTTCAATTCATTTTTGCCACCAGTGGATTTTCAGGGTATTTTCACTTCGGCATGGCATCCTCGAGAAATCGGAGGACTACGTCCACATTTGAAGGTCCTGATCTTAAAAGAGAGAAACATTCTTGCTTGATCTTGTCAAAGTTTCGGAGTCAAGATTTTAAATCAAGAAAAATCAATCAAGACCACAAATGATTTATTGATGGAAACCATATTTATATAATTGGATAAACAAATTATCAACTTCTCACAAAGTAAAGTGAGTTTCATGGAGATGATGAAGAACAGTAAGGGCTTTCAGCTGGCGATCGTGAGCCTAATCACAAACCCCTGCCGCTGTATTTCAGTTCACTGACTGTGTCTGTACTCCAGTCGTCCAGGAAGTACTGAACCATCCTGTGAACAAATCTTTTTAATGAACTGATTCTAATGATTCGGTTACACACTTTGTGTGTTTGTGTCACATATAAAAAATACGTCATGGCAATTTCGTGCAGCCATGCTATGACGGCCCCGTCTACATTGAGTGGGTCTTATGAAGTCATGGAAAACAAGAGCTGAGTTGAGTCAAGCAGAGCCGAGTAGTGCTAGAGCTGCACAGTGGAAAAGCTCCATTTGTCTGGGAGCACACATGTTGACAAGTTGTCTGTTATACAGATTGTTTTCCTAAACCACAAGTCATTTGCATAGCGACACCTAAAGCAAACACGACACACATGGAGACCGATCCATGTGTGTTCACTCCTCTGCTTTGCATTGTTGTGTGTGTGTGTTTTTAAGTGTTTTACTTTACTCAAGAATCAACATATTTATTGTCACACTGGTTATACAAGTATGAAAGGTGTGAAAGGCCTGTGCTGCTCAGCTCTATTTGAATAGAAAACATGATATATAATATAATGTGATAACATTTTAAAGAATGAAAAGAAAGAAAAGTGTAAATAAGTATAAATAAAAGAATAAATAAGTTGTACTTCTTTTCGAAAATGTAAACAAAGACAGTGATTAATAATTGCTTTGCTCCTAGTGTTTGTTTTTGAGCAGAGCTCACTGGTGTGTCTGTCTGTTTGTCTGTCTGTGCTCAGCTCAGATGTGGAATCTTGCCCCTGGCAATTGAAACTACAATTCCACTCTAATCCAGTCAAAAGTAGACTGTGACGTTTGTTTTATTCTGTTTTATTGTCCAGCTTGTCAGAAATATAGACTTATGTTGATTCACAAAAGGATTGCAGAAGCTTAGATTGGTTCTCTATGTCTGATGATAGTGAATATAAACTGAAGTACAGTAACTCTTTGATTATAGAGTGTCTCAGTTTGCGTTTGAGGCATGTATGCAGGTCTTTTCTTTATATTTGAAATCATTTTGGCATTGGCTTTACATGTATTTTAGCCTGACACTTGAAATCAATATGAAAAAATACATAGATACATTTTATCGAAATCGCAATAGAGCCTACTGCAACGACGTATTTAAAAGGTCCAAATGCTTTTTTTTCCATATGAAGACTGACACAAACTATGTTTTTCTCCCTCTCTGTTGTCACAGTTATTTGCAACCATGAAGGTCAACAGAGCTCGTCTTCATTCAGGCAACTGCAGACTGCTCTGCACTGAATCATGTTGGAGCCTCTGTGTTCTGTAGTGCTCAGCTGTGACCACAAGAGGGCAGGCTGCTCCCACAGATCTGATAAAAGCAGATTCTCATTGATTCATGTCATGACAGGTCAACTCTGCCTCGAGGCCTCAAGTTTGAAGACTAAACTTTCTGTGCACAGAGACTAATTCAGATCATGGTTAGAGGCAATGACAGCACACACTCAGTATGTTTTATGATCATCTAAGAGCGAGTGTGTGTGTGTACTTCATATAAAAAAATCATATAAACCACAGGAAGTGAGGACATTTTGGGAATGTAAGGACATTTTGACTGGCAAACCGTTTTTTATAGTTGAGACTTGGTTTTATGGTCACATTGATTTATGATTTTAATACATTTTTTCTTCTTAAAAACAAACTACAAATGAGTAGGATTTGACAAAGATGATTCAAAACTTTTGCTTTCTTTTTCCTTGCGGGAAATTATCCCGTCTTTATGGCCTCTTTTTCACATGAGTTTACTAGAGCTCGGGCTTTGACCCCCAATGGTTTACCTGCCGTGGCAGTCTGTCTCATGTTTTAGTCCAGTGGTCGCCATGGTGACCCAGCCCCATGACAGCCCGGTAACCTGAGCTGCCAGTCAGGTTGGACAGGTAACGTGACAATGCAAACTACAGCAGGTGTGTGAAAAGGCAGGGCTAAGAGAGAAAAAGACGAGACAGGAGACGAGGGCGAAGTTTAAACAAAGACAGGAAAGGAAAGTTCAAAAACACAGATGAGTGACTCTGCGAGGTAAGTAAAGAAGAAAGTGAGATGGAAGAAGAAAAGGAGAGGGGGGTCATGGAGAGCACAGTGGACGAGGATGATGGGACATTTACCAACATCTCTCTGGCAGACGACAAAGGTAAATCCTTCAGCAACTGTTTTTCACTTTCAGCTTTTCCGTTAACTTTAAATGTACACAAGAATAAAAGTTAGGAGGGAGTATCTTTATGTTATTTAGATCCAAGTGCTTACTAGAATATTACACAAACTTCAACTGGAAAAGTCCTTGTTTTCACTATCCTTTAAACCGATTAATATACAGCTTTACTATTGACAAACCCACTGTAAGTTTGAGAGAAGGTGTGTGAGACAACCATCTACACTCAAAATGTATATTATCATTTCATTGTATGCTCTGTGTTATTGTGACAACACATGTGACAGTTTAACCATGATGAGCAATGGTGCGGAAGCAATGCTTGTAATGCTGAGTGGTTCTGTGGCTGCGTTTGTCTGTGACAGGACTGAGGTGTGGCTCCTCATGACACACACACACACACACACACACACACACACACAGGTTTGCACAGCTATTCTTAGGACACTGTATTGACTTCCATTCATTTGCACAGCGTTATCCCTACCCTTAACCATAACCAGTTCCTCAGAAATGAGGTTCTGCCTCATTGGGACCAGGTTTAGGTCTCCATGAGGACTCCATGGTCATGACAGGTCAGTGTTCCAGAAAAGGTCCTAAACAGGTTATAAATACAAGTGCACACACAGCATCCTTTGTGAGGAGAGATTGAGAGCGAGAGTGCAGCGGTCTGCAGAGTTTGTGAGGGCATATAAAACTGAGTGAAAGGGGTTATTATTGCAAGTTAAAATGAGTATAGGAAGCGTGTGTACCACTGGTGGTACACATACCACAGTTTGAGAACCATGGCCATAACCTAGGCTGGTATTGTTTCGGACTTTGTGTATCTCTATGAAGACAGTGTTTCATGTAACATGTCTTGGTTTCTTGAACATCTCAGTCCAATAGGACACTTTGTTTAGGTTGTGGTGGAACAGGAGCTCACGGCTGACAAATCTACAGCAACTGCATGAAACTATTTTGTATTTTTACATTTCCATAGATTAGAAAATAGCTTAAAATATACAATACAAGTTCCAAGAGAATACAGCAATATCTATGGGCTTGAAAATGTGTTCCTACTATGAGCATATTACAGAAGCTAAAAAATGAACACAAACAAACATGGACGTTGCACTGTTTTCCTTTTTTTTTTCACGTATCGACAGTGAAGTCGTGATGACGACATCGATGTTTAAGTGCAGCTAACATCATCATCACCGCCTCAGAACCTCAGCCTGTTTGTTTGTTTCAGGGCCATTTTCTTGCTTTAGGTGAGTCCGAAGCCGTCACTTCTCTTCTCATTCGTTTGCCTAACACAATAATGTCGACAATAATTCAGAACCGCTTTTAAAATCGCATTCAAGACTTAACGTAGCCAGCAGTAGCAGCAGCAGCGACAGCTATTAGCTTGTTTAGGTCGTGTCCGTTAGCAGCTCGTCGGGCGCTGTCCGGTGACTTTTTAATCATCTAAATCTAGTAATTGATACGTATTTGAACATATGACTGATTACGTGAACTAGTTATAGCCAATTCTGTTCGGATACTAACCTCATCTCTGCTGCGGGGGTCGTGTTGTAGCAAAGAGGAGAGCTAGCTTTTGAAGCTAGTGCCCATGCGTCCATTATCGGACACCAAAGAGTATGTATTGTGTATATATATTATTAACTGTTTTTTTTTGAAAATATATATTATTTATTTATATTTATAAATATTCTCTTCGCTTAACAATGCACGTCGTTCCACTTTACCTTACAATATGTTGGCTGGTTTAGGAGAGATGCCCACGCGTGTACGTGGGGTCTATTTTCTGCACACGCCGGGGAGGCTGATGTTAGTAAACCAGTAAAGGTGCACTGCCGTCAAGATGCTCCATCACCGAGAAACACCAACTAGAACACGACGTGCGAGTTTGAAGTTTTAGTTTAACACTCCTTTCAAGATTTAAATATGAGTGTATTCGACAGAAATGTGTATAAAGCAAAAACATGTCTCAAGTGATGCATTTGAGTTTCTATACATCATCCCTCAGCCTGGGTGCGGTGTCTCACCATCAAACACTCACAGTTATTCTCCATAGGACACTGTATTGACTTCTAAAGGTAGCAAATACAAGTAAATATACATACACACACACACAGCTCTTCTTGTTTGGACTCTATTGAGCTCTATTAAGACAGACTAACCAAAATGTCACCCCTAACTTTAACTAGTCAATATCTAACCATAACCAAACTTTAAAACACATCTTAAAGCTCTATTGTGGAACTTATGTCACCGCCTGGAGGAGTTTGGAATAACTACCAAAACACTGCTTGTCAGTACGTTTACATGCACAGTGTAATCGAGCTACGGCTGTAGTCCGACTAAGTGAGGCAATCGGACAATTTGCTGAGCCTGAGTATACATGTGGAGGAGAAAATTGATTAACTTGTCATGTATGTCTGACTCCACCGCTGTAAGTGGTGCTGTGTCTCTCCATATGCTAGTGCGTCCTGCTCACTTTTACGTCACAGGAAAACAAACTGTGAACGACGAGATGGACAGTGAGATTGATTATGTTTGTTTATGTTTCGTACTTAATCGTGATACAAATAAGATGGAGCATGGCTCTTGTGGTTGCTGTGTTGTCGAAAGTAAGACGCCTCCACCCTATGATTTCTGAAAACAGTACTGCAGTTTATACGGCTACATCAGCATTTGACAATGGTTTGAATGTAACTGACATTTATTTATGTTGTAGTATTATGCATTACATCTGTCAGCACCAGAGTGACTAAATAAACAATCTTGGAGAAATCCTGTCTCCCTTCATAACATCTTCTCTACATTTCTGTCTGTCCTTTTTTTATCCTCCAGTGGACGGTGAATCTGCAGTCCTGTATACGAAACAGGAGAACGAGCTTTCCATCATGAATTGCGACATAGATGGTAAGTGGACGTACAAAAATTATCTGTGTTCAAGAGTTGCATTTGTACTACAGACCTGAGAGAATGTGTGTTAACTGGGTTGCAATGGATTTCAGGAGACATGGAGAACCAGGTGGAGATGGAGGAAAAGACAAGGTTAATAAATCAGGTTCTGGAGCTTCAGCACACGCTGGAAGGTAACTCTCAGTTTTACTGCGTGACAGAAATAGGTCCCATGGTTTGAAAAAGGCTTAAAGATTATGCTGCACATCACATATCTGCATATCATTTTATTATCAGAAGTACCGCTGCATGATGACAAAACTTGTCCCGATACAAGCAATTTCATGTCCAGATAAAGATTCATACATTACTTTTTACTTAATGCGTCTCCGATTTGTTAATTCTCTTTTTTAAAGTAAAGCAAATGCATAATTTCTACTCTTCACATATTAAATGTGTTAAAAAATAGCCAATACGATACTATTATTGGATATTGGAAAGTTAAATATCCGATTAAATCCAAAAGTCCTATGTATTACATGCTTCACTATGCACAGACTATACAAATGTAAGTAAAAATCAGCAACCGCACTTTAGCTGAGTCATGTTGTGGCTGTTTATTTCTACTTTATAAGACAGATTTGTAACGCATTTGAAGAATTATGTCTTGATGTTGCTTGTTAATACGAGGTATAACAATCCCAGTTCCGACTTCTGATGTAACTGGAATGCACCATGTAATGTGGATGACAGAACTTTCACATTGTTCAATGTCTCCCTCTTCTGTGACGTGCAGTTCTTACTCCTGATCTTCAGGCTTTTTGGTGATAACATGTTTTTCGCTTCCTCTTCTTAATTTCTGTTCCAGACCTGTCAGCGCGAGTCGATGCAGTCAAGGAGGAGAACCTGAAGTTAAAGTCCGAGAACCAGGTCCTTGGTCAGTACATCGAGAACCTCATGTCGGCCTCCAGCGTCTTCCAGACCACCGACACTAAGAGCAAACGGAAGTGAGGCATCATGGGGGGGATGGGGAGCCTCTGAGAAGAAATCCACCATGGAAAGTGGTTTTTGTTTTCTCTGCTTCTGTGTTTGAGCTCCGTTAACTGAGTCTAAACTCTTTAAAACAAAACTTAAACTGACTCTGTCACCTTCTCAACCAGTTCAGAAGTAGATCCATTTCCTATTGGCATGGCCCAGGTCTGTTCAGATGAGGTAGACTCAACCCTTTAATCGCTAACAAAAACACAGAGTATGTACTGTATAATATGAAATATTTAAGTGTCATTTGTACCTCAAGTTTCTTTTTGATGCTTTCTGTCCAGAGGAGCATCTTTGCTGTATAATCTGCTTTTCTGACTTTTTTCTGAGGTTTTTCCCCAACTTTCTCACATTCCCAATGTGTAAATTTGCAAAAACAAACCACGGATATCACAAGTAGTGTTTGACCACGACGCTCACTGTTAACACAGATTGATTTAATTTACTTTTGTAAAGTATTTTGTATGTTGGCTGGATCTGGAAGTTTTTGTTAGCTCTCAGATGTCATCGTTTGTGCATAGAAAGCATGACTGTATTCCTCCACCTAAAAGCTGGAGAACTGAACAGTGTTACTGAAAACGTAAACATATGACATGTACGAGTAATACATATCTTGAATGGTTTTCTTTTTGTTGTACAGTTTAGCAAATGTAATAAAACGCTGTTAAATTATTAGCCTTTGTAACGGGGGAGTGTGTACGGCTAGGTGAATGCCACTGTTGATACATAATATGATACACGATATTGGACAGAGGTCAGTCAAAATCACTGGATAATAAGAGAAATGTGCCAGCAGCATTATTACCGAGTCATGATGTTGTGGGCTGTCAAAATCTTTATTATGGAGGCAGAATATTTGTTATACAGTTGGGGCATTATGTTTTAAAATGTCTGGTTATACTGTCTTTTAACACCTTAGATGTAAAACAATTTCTGTATCTAAAAATATTATCGGAGGTTGTCAGAGTTGAGTTTAGTTTCAGAGTAATTGCATACTCTTACAAACATACTTAATGGGTAGTTTATTCCATTTCTGCCGATAAACACTCCTGAAAGTTACATACCGGACCTTTAAAGTCGGTGTCTTTTGTTATTGCAAGTGGCTGAGTTTCAAATCACCATGAAAACAGGGTTTGGTTGTTGTGCTTGAGAGTATGAAGTCAAACATGACTTTAAAGCAAGGCTGAGTAAATGCATTTAAATTTTCTATGGTGGCATTGCACCACCACAAACCTTGCATATAAATTACAGCTTCATGCATGAGGACATTTTTTGAAACAAATCTGTGTTAACCGAAAAGATAGAATTGGGGAAAGTTCCTTTTTTGTGTGATTTAGGGCCCAAGTTTGTGTCCATCTCCCATGATAAGGATGGCGAGTCGGGTCTAAATGCCCCGAAGAAGAAGTGAGCACTAGAGGCTTTAAGTGCTATTGATCCACTCTGGCCTGACAGAGGATGGTTCTGACCGTAAAATGAGATGATGTCCTGATCATGGCGCAGAGCGGAGGGCGTGTCCTCTGCTGCTTCAGTTAAAAACAAGATGTAACATAATCTGATCATGCTTTTATTATTCCCTTTTAACTGTCAGGTATTGAACAGACTCATGTCTTGAGAGCAGTTACTCGCATGAAAAAATCAAGCAACTCTGCAAAATGGAAGAACTGGTAAATTTACAGGAGGTTTTGAATTATTTATATGCTGTAATCTATTGAGGTTATTTGAACAGTTGTACAGTAGTAAATCATTAACGTCTGACAGAACATGCTGAACATTACCCACCTATACACACTGATACCATCTCACCCTGCATCTTTGCCTTTTTAAATGTTTTTGTTTTAATAAAATCCTAAGATCACTCATGTCTGGGTCTTCTATAATCAACTACATAAAAGCATCTTGTGTTCTTTGTATTAAATAGTTTTATTTCCAAGAGCAATGTACAATTTGCAAAACAAATGAAAAAGATCTGCATTCGGCAGCGCCTGGCCAGAGTGAACTACAAAAGCAAGAAACAATAATATAAAACAAATAAATTAGCATCAGCATCTTTCCCAGCAACAATCTAGATCCTAATGCTCACTAGTCTGGAGAGTGGGAAAGTACTGCTGTGTTTCTGACTGTACGAGACATTTTCCAGCTGTTTCCTACAGAACCTCTGAATTCAATCTGCCTTTTTCAACTGATGGCGTACAAAACGATAAGTTCTTTTCTAATTAAGCTCATTAGTGATGTGTCATAATCAAAAAACGGTCTAAAGTCACTCAAAACACTGCTTTAATAAAACCAATCTTCATCAGAAGCAATAAATATACTGTCATTTATGGAGATAATACTTGATTCTGGAATAGCTATAACTTAGTAAAAAAACAAAAACATTAAAGTAACTGATGCTCCAGACAAACTAGCTAAAATGTAAAACAGAACATCCACTTCACTTTAAGCAGAGGTGACTTCACTGAAATGCTCCAACACTACACAGTTTACATGTCAGAAAGCATTTCCCTGCAGCCTGGAATCCTCTCCTCCTGGCCTGCTCTCGAAACCCAAACTATTTTCAAACAAGGAAGGAACTTTGTCAAACCTGTGTCTTCAAACGAGTTCTTGAAAACAAAAGACAAGACAAGAATTAAGTCTTAACGTTTGAGATGTAGCCTAAGCCCGCAATGGTACAATGGTACAAACAGGAGTGGACAACAGTGTAGATGCTCCTTGTCCTTGCTCTCAGGTGGAGACACGCTGGTGGATCTATGATAACAGAGATGGGATGAACAGCAACAGAAGCGGGAGATGTTTGTATGACAGCAATGGCTTATAAAGCGGGAGAAAAGAAGGGATGAGGAAAACGTGGAAGCTCAGGGCAAAGGAGGGAAAACAGCTGAACAGATGAGGGAAGGATGGTGTATGATGTGGTTTGGGAGACCACAGAGCTGAAGGGTGGAGTAGAAGACAAAGATGGGGCAGCCAGGATGACTGCAGGCTACCAGGAGGGTTTGGAGGAATTACATGCTGCTGCGCTCAGAGAGGGAGGAGGTGCAGCAGATACGGCCCTTCCACCTTCTCCCCCATGCAGGGGAGACAAGGAGACAGTCAGCGTGGGGTTCACCTCCTCAGTCTTTGCGTACCCTCCTCTTTCTCACTGCTTGTTTGTGGCTCTCTTCAGCGACGTCTCCCTCTTTCAGCTGTGAGCCAGAATTTGAGTGAAACAAAAGCAAAAACAGACAAATTTACTAGATGAGACAAAAACATCCGACACTGGCTCATTCTGTGGTGAGGAATTTTACAATTCTCACTGGGTTTGTCACTAGAGGATATGACACCTTGATGAATGAATTAGTGCTGACTAAAATTTAAAAATTAAGTGTTAAGTGGGAAACTGAATGACCTGAAGTAAAGAGAAATGGCAAGAAGTCAGAGATTTAAAGACCTTTGAGTTTAAGACGGAGTGTACTTTTTAAGTTCTGTGTACCAGGATGTATATATCTAATACATGATAAGTTGTGATGTCTGTGGCCTCGGTTAACTTACACGTTTTTGCCTTGATCACAAAACTCTAGACAAATAAAGCTGCCACTCCATCGTGTGTGTTCAAGTTCATACTTACAGGACAAACAGTTCTAATCACATGAAAACACTCAGAATGAAGTTAATACGTAGTAACTTGTTCTTTAGTTGGTGTTGTTATTTTCTGCTTGCGAGGACAGTTTAGGTTGTTTGTGTCCTAAATTTCTCACCACAAAACACATCATCATTCCTCTGATGAGAAAAGATGGCATAGATGCAGGGCCAAGCCGAGCTCACACCATCCTATGCTGGACAACTTGGTAATTACTTCAAACTATCCGATGTGCTTCTAAACTAGACAGAAAGGACGAAACAGACTTTAGGATTTCCGGCAGACAGTTTTAAGTAGGGCTGAGAATCGCTGCTGATTCACTGAATGGATTAAGATTCACAAGGTCCCGAAGAGATTTTCACACAGCTAATTCTGCAAATTGTATAAAACAACAAAAATAATATTAGATTAATGCATCTATTATTTTCGCAAAGAGACTTTCCAGCATTTAATAGGTTCTGTTAAATGCAGTGTACTCACATCTTGTTGAAACCGTTTTATTGGTGTTCCAAACTGATCTTGGACAGATTCTGAGTAGGAATGTACAGGCGCATGATGGCCACAGTTTTTGCATGCGTCATCACAACATACTGTTTCGGTCGTGTTGTTTCGGCAATAAACGGAAAATGCCTTTTTGGGCCATTTTCAGTGCATCTCTAGTTTCAATTATTGAAAACACTCAAAGCCAATTAATCGATTATCCAAGAATGCACTTTTAAATTAATTTGACCACACAGTGCAACTCTACAGTGTAGTTGTCAGTGATAATTTGATATTGTATTCTGTTCTACTAACACACTATGGGCTCATGCTGCTGAGTAGTTAAGAACAAAACACCAACCTCATTCTCTAATGTTCTCTCTGGAGCTTTGCTTTCCTCTTCTCCCTCTCCCTCCTCTTCCTCCTCCTCTTCCTTGTCTTCATCATCCCCCTCTAGATTGTCTTCTCCCACATTTGCGTCCTCTTCCTCCTCCTCCTCCTCCTCCTCATCCTCTTCTCTGACTGTGGAGCAGAGAAAATGGGACAACAATGGGGGATGAAGACATGCGACTTAAAACATTACAAGATACTGGCTTGCTGAAGATTTCTTTTTGCCAAAAAAGCTCAAATGCTGATTTTTATTCCAGCCCTTTACTTGATGCATGAAAATGCATAAAAAGAAGTTGTGATTCATTGATCAAACACATACAGTATATCTTGGAAATATCTGGTTTACATATTCAAAATAATATTCGGTGCAGCAGAAAAGACAGTAAAAATAGTAAGAACCGTACTGTGCAAAAAATGTGCTCTTGTCATGGTTTATATAGTAAATTGGGTCACTATTGTTTGCCATCTTTAAACAGTAGGTCCCCAAATTATAACAGTGAAGCTGAGAAAGTGAAGAGGATTGTCTGACCTGCAGCTGCAACTAATTCTGCAGCCTCAGCTTCTTTGTCTTCCTCCTCAGCTGCTGTTGCTGCGTCTGCCTCCTCTTCCTCCTCCTCTTCTTCCTCCTCTTCCACATCAGCCTGAGGCACGTCTACCTTCTTGTACACGTAGTCGTCTTCCGATTTCTGGAACACAGAGAGAAAATGTTCAGCAGAACACAAACAGCTTAAAACAGGTATACAGTAGAAAATACATGAAACATTAAAGCAGTAACGACCAGACCTCCGCAGTGATGTTACACAGACCAGAATTAAACAACCTAAGACACACACAGCAAACCGCTGTACCACATCAGCCATCCATGCATGTAAGAGTCAAAGTTCTTCAGATTTGCAGACTTCATCTTGACAACATAGATAAATAAAATAAAGACTGATTTGCTCCATAAGTAAAAAACTGATGTTCATATATCAAATATTCCTAAAGACAAACAGGTGACATGAAGGAAACTATTGTTTAGCAAGTAAATGTGAAGTGTATGATGGACTTCATCATTTCCGCCACAGGTAAGTGTACAAAGTTAGTTGCAAAAGTTTATGATTTATTAAACATTTTTAAATGTAGACTGTTGCTGTAGCACCACGGTCAGGACTATTCGCTTGTGTCTGCAGCTGAGGAACTTTAGTATGGGACTGGAGCCATGTGAGATGTTTGGTTTATCTTCATCAAGTGACAACCGGTAATGATGTTACCTATAAAAATTGAACTCCTGTTTTGAACCTCGAGGTTTTCACTTTGACTGCTGCCGTGTTGAAGTTTTGTGACTTTCAGGAATTTCAGGCTCATATTGGATGATGCTAGCTAGCTGTCAATCATACTGGTACTTTATCGTCTATTTCCCTCTAAATGGCAACATTATTTAATAAAAAAATGACATCATGTTCTATTGAAGAGGACCTGAAACTAGCTCTTAAAGAAAATATTTACTGATGTTTTAAATCAAGTGAGAAGGAGGCTCATTTTTCCACACACTTCCATTTTTAAAAACCAGTGGTGTTGCCCCCCTGGTGGCTATTCAATATATTCTTGCTTACAGATGTCTTCATCCCACTAACTGCAAGACCATATACATTTTTTATTATATTGTTATTCATGTTGTTCATTCGTGGATTTCCTTGTCATAATAATATCCAGAAGAACAAAATAGCCACTGCACTGGTCAGTGCTCGGCCTTAATGAATGACATAATTAGGTATAACATACCTTTGGCCAACAGAAGAGCACACCCAGTCCTACAGGCAGGCCGACTGTCAGTATGTAGATGACCCAGAGCCATGGACGTTCCTCTGCTGCCAGCATCAGCTGAGCAAAAATCCCCGGCTAGTGGAAAAGAGAGAAATAAACAAAAAGAACATGAGCTTTTGGAAGCCTTTTCCTCACGGGAAACAACAGCTCTGTGTTAGATTACAGTACAGACACTATGGTGTTGATGTTAAGTGTGTGTACTGATGTCCTTACAAACACATCACACCAACCTCGTTAGCACTGGCCACTAGTTTCTTCAGCCCCCAGCTGTCAGATGCCCAGCGGTCGGCCACCTCCTTATGAGCGGTGATAATGAAGTTGTCAAAGTAGATATCCGAGGTCATGGACCACAACTCCAAGCCCAGAGCCTTGACAGGTGTCATCCTGAACGGCTGCAAGTCCTCAAAATAGTCCGGGTTATCAATCTTACGTGGTTTCCAGACTCCCTTGAGAGAAGACAAAGAATTTCAAGGTTCAGACCTTTGATTTTGAAAGAATTTGGAAGGGGTGACGGTAGCTCAGTGGTAGAGCGAGTCTACATGCCGATGTAGGCATGAAACTTAACCCCCACGTTCCTGATGGCTGTGCTGGTAGCATGTGAACACATAGATGTACTGTGAGTGAATGGATGTGAATGGCAAAAGAAAAAGAAAAGAAAATACAGGATACACAAGATGACAAAAATCACTAAACTCTTAACACCAAATGTCAAAATAAGTAAAAGAAAAAGATGATATACAAAAGCAGGTAAGAGCAAATAAAAGAGTTAAGATAAATAAAGTAATAAAAACAATACAAGAGAAAAGAATAAAAGGACGGGATCAAATTATCACATGAAAAAGTGATTTAAAAGAATTCACTGGATGTACAAGCCTCATCTCCTCATCTCCCCCTGCTTTTTTAAATTGGGGAGACAGAATGTGAGAAAATATATATATATATACACACATTAGAGATGTAACAATATGAAAATTTCATATCACGGTTATCGTGACCAAAATTATCACGGTTATCAATATTATCACGGTATTGTTAGATGTGTTCAAAATGTTCCAAAAGTACTGAACACACACACACTGAAATCTTTTAACCAAGTTTTATTTAAAAAAAGATATTTTATATTATATTATTATTATTATTATTATTATCATTATTATTATTATTATTATTATTATTAATAATAATAATAATAATAATTATCATCTGACTGACTGACACACACACACACACAGGTCCTCACTCTGTGTCGGATAATAATTAAGTAGCAGCGGTCGTACACAGCATAAAAATAAAATAAAAAAACACAGAAACAAACACATTTTGGTCTGCTACGGTACCTGTCGTCTGCACACTACTCGCTTTCGCGAGACAAACCATGACGTTTCCCACTATTCCGAAATCCCGTTTTTGTTGACTTACCCGCTGAAAAGTTGTGTGTGGTGGTCACGGAGATGGCTCATCATATTGGAAGTGGCTTCGCGCCGCGAAGTTCGCGGAGATTTTTTTTTTGCATTTTCTGCACAAGGATTGGTTGTCTTCAATTATTTTACTCTCAACATCCTTTAAAAATACAAAATATGCCCAGATTTCTGATCTTACGGGGGTAATCTCTGGAGCGCAGGTGGCTTCAGCCGTGTTGTCGCTGGACAGACAGTGCAAACTGCGCATGCGCGCCCGCTTGAGCGAGTGCCGTTCAGGTGCTGCTGCTTCTCCAGGAAATGAGCAGTATCACTGTGAGTTTTTCGGTAATCACTTGCGGTAATCAATCACGGTTTTAACGATAATTAAAATTTGAAACGGTATGATAACCGTCGGGAATTTTACCGCGGTTTATCGTCATACCGGTAATCGTTACATCCCTAACACACATATATATATATATATATCATATAAAGGTTTTTGCACTTGAGAGAACATAAGGTAATATGTAGAATAATGAAACATCCCTCCAGCTTCTGCATTTGAATGCACAGCAAAATGAGAGGAAATGGTGGACGAGAGACCCACACAGAAACATGCACTTTCTTCCCAATTTTGTGAGAATCCAGTTAATACCTGTGATAGATTTTACTGGAAACCTAACTTATGTTACCTGATAGTTGGGGTTGTCCACCAGTGGGGCTTTCCACTTGCCCTTGTACTGAGGGTTGTTGATCATGGGGCGTTTCCACTCTCCACAGCCAGGTGCAGTCTCACAGGCAGGGTTAGAAATCTGTGGTGCCTCCCACTCTCCATCCATCTCCTCATCCCTGCACACAGAGGACAGTGTCAGGCTGAATATTTTTTAACCTAACCCTGGCTGTGGGTTTGTTCTTTTATTTGTTTGTTTTTACCAATCTTCTGGTTTCTCAGCATTAGGGTCAGCAGTGAACTCTGCTTCATCATCCAGCCATCCCTCAGGCTTCATAGCGTCAGGGTCTTCAACCTTAGCAGGAGCATCCTCGTCCCTGAAACACACACATCAGTGTTTTGTTAGTTACATCACGGAAACCTGAACTCACACTGAAGGCCTTTGACCATCAGTGACGCGAAATTTTGAATTATTCGTTGCGACTGCGAATAAATTATGAGGAACAAAAATAAATTGTGGAGTCAGCATTTATCAATGATGAACTGGTGCCACGTCATGTTTTACTGTTACCAGTCATCTGGCTTGACAGCCTCGGGATCGGGAATCTTGGCCCTCTCGTCCCAGTCGTCAGGCTTGGAATCATGTGGGTCATCTATCTCTTTGGGAGGGTTGACTGGTGGCACCACGTCATGCAGTAGGTTTCCACGACTCACGCTGGACTGATCGATGAGCATCTCGTAGCTGTTGTCGGGATTCAGGACTGACAGCAGTGAAAGAAAAACATGTAGCATTCCAGAATAAGTGAAAACATCGTCAGAAAAACACCTGAATGCAAGGCAGGTAAGAGTTATCCTGTGTTTTTTTTATTTTGTTAAACTGGAACTATGCAGTATTTCTTTTGCTAATTTAACAGCTCATTGTGATGGTAGAATAGGGAGATTGGGGAATGTCTCCACTCCCCCTACTGTCTTTAAGCGTAAAAAAACAGCCTTGCATGATCAGGGGCCGGAGTCCTCAGAATATGGTCTCACGAGGAACATGAACACACACACCAGGTACTAGCTATTAGATAAAGACAGCAATCGCATTATTTTTAGACATTCATCACGGCAGAGCCGGCAAAAAAGAAGCAGAGAAAACTGCTGACAGAACAAGCAAGGAAGAGGAAACGACTGGCTTTTTCTGAATGGTGAGAATTGACAATGACATAAGCAAACCGGACGCCGACATGGCATTCTTGCCGATGCACTTTAAAGTATTTTTGGGATAAACTCTCTTCTCTCTGCATTTGTGTGTATTTGCACTTTCTTGATGTTTGCTATTGTTGTAAAGGCGTTTGGTCGACATTTTTTATGAACAACGTTTGCTGGTCTATTTTTGTTAACTGTTCTTCCATCGGCATGAACATAGCTCCACAGCTTGTGTTTGTCGGCTCCATTGAAAACAAATGCACATGGCCAGGAGAGGGGGGAACATCAAGGGTGGGTTTTTACAACAGTGAGGATAAAGCGGTAGACACAAGTTTCAGTTAAATCTAGCACTGGTCTCTTCGACTGCCATTCATGTGACGCCTGGAGCTCTATAAAAACAATGCTGCAGATAAATACGAGTACATGCACTCTTTTCTAGAAAGCAACATACCGAGTGTATAGAGGTGAGTCTTCTTGTCAGTGTAGAACTTCTTTAGGTCGATGTCGGCCCTCTTTGCGTGCTTCTCCTCCAAGTCTTTGTTTAGAGGATTCAAGTGGCGGAAAATCAAGTGCAGCTTGTAGTCCTCGCCACATTTGTCGGGTCCAAACATGATGGTGTAGGGTGTGCGGTCGTGGAATTCATCCTGCAGTGCAAAATAAATAAATAAAAAAAGAGTCGAGGTTTAATTAAGAAATCTTGAGTTTCTATAATCTGACGGTTCAGAGAGTGAGGTAAAATAAAAAAAGGAAAAGAAGTCCACTCACCAGATCGAGATCACTAGTGTCTGACAGCAGTTTGATGTATGCTCCACCACAGTCAATACCATCCTGGAAATTCACCTCATACCTACAGCCAGAACACAAAAAAACAAGTCCTGGTCATCAGTTCTGAATAAATGTGTAGTATTGTTCATCCACTGACCACTGCACCTAAAGGAAGGTCCATTGACATTATTAAAGAGAGTGTGAAAACTAGATGAGCGCAGTCGCATTAGCTGACATGGTGATTTCAAGTTCTTTTTAGTGAAACCAAGTAAAATAAGGTGGATTCAAATGTCTTTTTTTAATTGCTTAATTGAAAACATGGTGTAAACGTTTAATAAATAGCTGTATAACATGTCAAATTAAATGATAATAAGTAGATACAGGGGATTGACCTAATGTTTCTGAACCAATATTTACAATTTATGACAGGACAGTGAACACAACACACAGACCATTGTAGCCATCCACAGAGGATGTTATCATTTTCCTCCACAACAACTCAAAATAAACCACCATGGTTGGATTATGTAAATAGTAATCAGAGGTTACAGTTCAACAAGAGCTAATTAAAGAGTAACTGTCGCTTATGGTGCTGGTAATACCTCATAATGTGTGTGACTTATGTATCTGTGTTTATAGGGCAGTAGTTGCTTCCTCCTGGATGTTACAATAAATGTTGTTGTTTGCCGTGACCATAAATACAGGATAGCAACCATCTGCATCACAGCCAGAGAGTACACTTCAGCTTACGCTAACCCTGTCTGGTTTGTGTCGAGCTTGGGACAAAAGAATATAGGATACATGTCGGGTTCAGGTCAGGTCAATATTCTCTCTGGCTCAGTCAAGTTCGGACAGGAATGTAAACTCACTGTACAACCAGAGGCTCATCCTTGAAGACAAAGGGTTCGCGCAGCATTGCAGAAATGGCATGGTGTTTAGCACGGGACTTGAGGACCAGACCCTGGTCTCCGGGAACCTTGTTCTCTTTCAGCTGCTCCACTGCCCACTTCCCTATAGATGGAAAGAAAGAGAAGATGACAAAATCAGCCCCCATGTTTGTTTGCATTACAAATAAGATGCAGGCAGAAGGGAGAAATGGTTACAAACCATCATATTTGGCAATTTCATCGTCTGCGTCCCCCTTCACCGTCTTTGACAGTTTCCACCTGTGGAGATCAACATCATAAAACACTTGGCTCTCAGCAAAGATGAAGCAAACACACTTCCCCGAATATGACTAATAACTAGAACAGTAGGCTGAAAAGGCTGCTACCTCCTTGATGTCTTAGTCTACAGAAAAGACTAAATGACCTCTGGAGTTGGGCACAGGGAAAAATATCAGTAATGATCATCAGCAAAAAGTCACAAAATAGTGCATCCCTACACCATTCAGGTCACTCAACACCACTGAAAGCTTATGTATCCCAGGCCAGCATGCATGAAAAATTCAGTGTTTTCTAAAGCACATAGTGGTGGTAAAATTCTCAAGAAATACCTTTCCAGCGACCCATCATCAAATGTTTCTGCAAAGTACACTTCTCCGGTGGGAACAGGAGTCACATATGTGACCTTTGGACAAAAAAGAACACAATATGTCATTATTAAGAAGACGGTTTTCCATTCACATCCAAGGTTTCATCGCATGAAATCTATTTTTCAACAGCATTTATGATCCATTCCTGACCTGGAAAGAGACGACGTCATCTGTTTTAGCATCCTTCCCTTCTGCTGCTCCCTTGTCATCTGTCATTTCGGATCCCTCCTCATCCGTCACACTTGCCTCATTGTCTTCTGCAATCAGATCATTTACTTCTTCATCCAACTCCATTATGTCATCAATGTCTTCAACATCGGTGTCTGACAGCTTCTCCTGAGCCACCACTGCAGCCACAGCCAGGGACAACAGGAGCAGCACACGCCACATCCAACCCCTGTCCAACTTCATCTGGAAGCAGAGTGAGCATGACACAAAAACCCGATATGAATACAATGATAAAACTTTAAAACTCCTCTGCTGTAATTACTTTGCATTTGGTTGTATGAGGCATTGATACATTATGAACACCGACTCTCTCGGGGGCAAAAGAGAAAGAAAAGATTTGCTTCTTTATTTAATTTGTGTCACTGAAGAAAATCCAAACAAATCATTTCAAACAGTGAAATCACTAAATCACAAATCTGAACCCACTACCAGAGGCAGAAGTGGATTAAACAACCCCTGTATGCTGTGGTTTAAAATCTCAGATTTTCCCAATGGGTTTGGTACAAGAGTTATTAAACTTCCACTCAAAAAAGGGCAGTTTAATGCTGAACAACATATTCTTAAGATATTACAGACATAAGCAGTATCCATGGTTAAATTGTTAAATCCGTCTTTCTGTTCCTGTTATCAGGGAGAGTGAGTGTCAAGTGTTGATTTTGTGTCTCTATTTCATACAACCACAATTTTCCCTTAAATACAACTAGGTAATTATTTTACCATCTCTCATACACTCCTCTAATCCTACATGTTTGTAGCTTATGAACAGATTAAAACCATTGTGTGCCCTCATGCATTTTTAAATCCATAACACAATCTGCTAAACAATTGTACAGTCATGACATCTGTTACACCAAACAACAGTTTCAATGACCTCCTATTGATCAGATACCACCTGCTCGCTATTGTTGTGGGCAGCAGGAAATGAAAAGCATCACTGCAGACAGCAAAGCAGCACACTCTCCTTAAATCCTAATTAACTATAATTCCCACCCTGGTCGTCCAATTCTCCAACAGACCTCCAGAGGATCGAAATGATTCAGTTGCAGGGCTGGCTATATAAACTGATTCTAATGTGAGAATATTATTTTGTATTAATAATACAGTTAAATATTCTAATGCCTCAGAGGTAGAAACATATTTTTCAAGACATAAACACACATTCAATGCATGAAATAAATATTGACGTACACTCTAATAGGTCACTGGTGCTTCTCAGCAGCAGAAATATGAGCTGAATAGTCTGTTTTTTCTTTCTATGATAACCAAAGACTCACAACAAAGCAAAGACGTCTGTTCACCTTCACTTCACATTTGTGACATGGTTATTAAAATGTTGCTTACTCCTTCCACGTCACGTAAATGCACTCATCAGCCATTTTATTAGGTGCACTACGTGAATTGCTTATGTTAATCAGACAATCGCATGGCAGCAACTTAAGCATGTAGACACAATAAAGACAACATGCTGAAGGTGAAACTAAGCATCAGAATGGGGGAGAAGGATGATTTAAGTGACTTTGAACACAGAACATTTGTTAGTGCCAGTATTTCAGAAACGGCTGATCAACTGGGATTTTCACTCACAACCATCTCTAGTGTTGACAGAGAAAATATCCAGTGAGCGGCAGTTCTCAGGCCTAAAATGCCTTGCTGATACCTCAGGTCAGAGGACAGAGACTGGACTGATTCAAAATAATAGCATGCCAACAGTAACTTAAATAACTCATTACAACTAAACTAAGAACATCTCTGAAAGAACAACATTGAGGCAGAGAGGCTACAGGAGCAGAAGCCCACATCTGGTGCCACTCATACCACTTTAGTTGGTGTCCTCTGTACCTAATAAAGTGGCCCGCAAATAACTGTCTGATTACATCGTCCTTACAAGGTTAACAATTTAATTTCACATAAACATCACAAAAAGGCTGCATGTGCGCACAGATAACAGAAGTGTGAAGCTTACGCACTTCAAGAATTCAGATAAAAGAGAAACCTTGAATTAATCAAAAGCACTGTCTAACAAAGACAAAGCTAATCAAATGTTTCTGATTGAATGGATCAATGTCATTTTGCACCACAAAGCTTTCCTGTTACAAATGACAAGGTGGCTAACTAGGGTCCAATCGACCACGATCCGAAAAAATAACAGTCACAATTTCGCTGTTTATTGGACACATGTGAAATGTCAAAATGTGTAAATAATTTGCACCTGCGTCCAGTGTGCAAATACCTATACGATTATTTTCATAATCAAAGAATGTGTCGATTATTTTGGTATGTTTGGTTCATAACATGTCCCAAACCTGAAAATGATGACCACAAAACAACATTTTTAATTTTTTTTAGCGATTTCTTTTTTGTCAAAATTGAGCAAACAAAGCAGAAACCATTTACATGTAAGAAGCTGAAAAATCCGAAAACATGAAAACATGTGAACATCAATTATCAAAATAGTTGACGATTAATCGATTGCAAATTCCAAACGCTTGGATGAGCGGCTCTGACTACAGCACTTGGTCCGTTAGCCGATGATAGCTAACTAACTGTACGGCGCGCCAATCATAAAC